>NC_142466.1:15849182-16150069 GCF_049115385.1 Moschus berezovskii
AATTACCATATTGAAAGCAGGAGTCCCCTGCCAGATTTTTTAAATGTAAATTGTTTTTTCCTTCCCAATTACAAAGTAATGCATGCTCATTGGAGAAAGTGTGAAGTGAAGAGGAAACACTTAGTGCCTCTGAGAGTTTGCAAAGGCACAGAGATACGAGAAAATTGGCCAGGGCTGTCTGTTCCATGAATGGAGGGAGATTTCTCATCTGCCAGGACCGAGAAACGGGAAAGAAACAATCTCTTTTCCCCTCCTACTTGCCAAAATTATTGAGAGACAAAAAGATTGTTCAGTTTTGCCTTGTAATTTTCCCAAATGAAGCAGCAAGGTTTTATTTGGTATTTTTGAGTCATCGCAGGTGCCCCTGTAATCGCACTTTGCCTAACGTCTTTCTTTGGCCTCTTTTGTGCTGCTGAAACGTCAGTCAATACCCTAGACCCCCACTGATCCTCCTGTTCCTTCCCTCAGCAAGATCATTCCACTGGTTAATTTAGAACTGCTAATGACTGAAAAATCTATATAGAACTTAGCTTATGTCAGCCTATGCCATTTATGTTGTGGTCCGTGCGTGGGTTGGAAAAGAATTTCCAGACATGAGACAGAATGAGAGGGAAGTAAAGTTTATTAGAGTGGGAGACGCTGACAGACGAGTGGGCCAGCTCAAGGGAGAACTGACATTGAACAAGGGTCCTAAGACCACTTATATACCCAGGGTACAAGGAGTGGGAAAGGGGTCTTGCGGGTCGTTTGCTGATTGGATGAGGCATGTTTACTGGGTGAGGGAAGAGTAGGGCAAATACCTTCTCCCAATGGGGCAGGAGGGGAGACAGGTTATACTGCTCAGGAGGACCTGAAAACCGTTACTGGTTACAGCATGGGGGAGGGAAGGACGATAAGGTTTCTCCATGCCTGCATTGCAAGACTCTCCGTGGTTTTATCTGCTCTTTCATCTTTGTGTCACGACCACTTGGTTGCCACCAACATGTGGGGAGAAGAGGAACTTTGCGAGGCCAACTGATCTGGGTTTGATTTGTAAAAACTGATACCACTGTTTGCTCCCGCACCCTTGTGGGAACTTGACCCCGTTGACTAAAAAAGATGCACAGTGTGAGTGTGAGTTAAATTTTATTTGGGGCAAAATGAGGACTGCAGCCCAGGAGAGAGCACCTCAGATAGTTCTGAGAAACTGCTCCAAAGTAGTAGCAGGGGGAGGTCAATATATAAGATTTCAGTGAAGGGGGAGTTCAACGCAATCAAGCGCTTACTTTCAAGATTTTCTGCTAGTGTGAGGAACTGATGTCATCATGAAGGGATTTAGTGCTTTTCTAGGTATAAGGAGATGCAAGGATTGGGATCATGAAGTCATCTAACTATCTAAAGACCTGATCCATCAGTTTCCCTGGAGCACAAAGTGGCTCATTCTCCACCCTGAATTCCCTTCAGGGTGTCTTGAAGGTCAACAGCTGCAGCAGAACAGGGTTCAGTCTCTGCAGGGGCAGATGGCAAGTGTCCTTGGCAAGCACTGATTTGTAGTTGACAGCCAAAGTTCCTTTCCACAGCCTGGGGCATTAAGCTTCCTTCCACTCTCTGTCCTCTTGGATTTGTTGTTGTTGTTGTTATTGCTTTCTCCTGCCATCCTGCTTCCACATGGGCAGCTCTGGTTTGTTACCAAGTCCAAGCTCGCTCTGCTTGCCTCATGACAGACCAGTGAATAGGAGACAATTTGGAAAGCTGGCAGACTGAGAAGAAGGCAGACTAATGTCTCAAAATAATCATCTTACGAGGGCTGGAAGCCAGAGTCTTATAGAGCAGAGAGGGGAGAAGGTAAGGAAGTAAAAAGGTCATTAATCTTGCACATATCTCCTGGAAAGGCCAGTTTCAGGGAGAGGATGTGTTAATTTTCTTCCTGTAGGCATCCACAGGGGCCAGTTGGTAAAGAATCTGCCTGCAACGCAGGAGATCGCTTATAGCACAGGAGACCTGGGTTCAATCCCTGGGTCTGGAAGTTCCCTTGGAGAAGGAAATGGCAATCCCCTCCAATATTCTTGCCTGGAAAATCCCATGGACAAAGGAGCCAGGTGGGCTACAGTCCAGGGGGTCACAAAGAGTCTGACACGACTTAGCGACTAAACCACCACTAGGCATCCACAGGTAGTCAGGGTCCTGAAAAAAGGCACTTTGATGTAACATTCAGGCAGAGGGGCAGGGTTCCCTGAGACAGGCCAGTATGTATAGACAGTATCCTTGTAATGAACAAAAGCAATGGGAAGCAGAGGTTAAAGTAAAAGAAACAGACTCAACATGGAGTCAAAATTGACTTTTCCTTATAACAGGCTCACAGATATCTCACAACCATGGTAACTGAGGGATCCCTCTCAGGGAGGGATCATTTCTGTGCACCTTCTACTGGATCTCCTGTCTCCTCCTACCTGAGGCCCCTCCCTCCTCCCACACTTGCCCAACCATCCACCACACACCTTGGAAAGAGCCACCCCTGCAGGCTCTCTTCAGAGGAACAGCCCCTCATCACACCAGACTTCAGGGTCTGGGCCCACCGGGATCCCATTGAATTAAAATGTCTCCATCTTGTTGTTTTACTTCATCACTTGAAAAAAATTATGCTATCTAATGATTGGGCTTCCTGGTAGTTCAGATGGTAAAGAATCTGCCTGCAATGCAGAAGACCTGGGTTCGGTCTCTGGGTTGGGAAGATCTCCTGGAGAACTACCCACTCAGTATTCTTGCCTGTGAAACCGTTTATCACAGATTGGGACTCGAACCCATGTGCTGGGGCTTGAAAGCAATCAAAACACAGTTTGGGACTTAAACCCGCATGGCTGGGACTTGAACCCAGCCAAAACCTTGCTTGGGACTTGAAGCCATGTGGCTGGTACTCAAACCCAACCAAAATCCACAGTACCTGGTTTCAGGACCTAATGAAGCTCAGGTTCTTGATGTCTCATCATGGAAAGAATTCAGTGAGAAACAAAGTGATAGGTAAGAAGTGGATTTATTCAGATACAGAGAGAAGCACACTCCACAAACAGAGTGTGGGCCATCTCAGAGGGCGAATGTGGCTGCCAAATGTGTTGTGGTTAGTTTTTATAAACTGGGCAATTTCATATGTTAATGAGTGGGAGGATTATTCCAACTATTTTGGGGAAGGGGTGGAGATTTCCAGGATTTGGGCCACCGCCCACTCCTTGGTCTTTTAACAGTGCCTTGGAACTGTCATGGCACCTCTGGGTGTGTCATTTCACTTGCTGATTGAGGATCAAGGTCTAGTCTTACCTGCTGTCTTGGTCCCATTTGATTCTAATCGGTTTATATTGTGTCCTTGGCTATGCCATTCTTTCAAAAGTTGTGCCCTGCCCCTTTCCCTTCTGTTACACCTGGAGAATTCCATGGATAGAGGAGCCTGGTGGTCTACAGTCCATGGGGTCGCAAAGAGTTGGACACAGAGGAGAAAAAAAATTTTTTTAATGTTATGGTTATGTTGCAGAAAAGGGGACCCCTTCCAGGGCCTGAAACTAGGCTCTTGTCTAACACTCGGAAAAGAATTGTCCGAGGAGACACATGCTGACAAAGCAAGATATTTTATTGGGAAGGGCACCCGGGTGGAGAGCAGTAGGGTAAGGGAACCCAGGAGAACAGCTCTGCCGCGTGGCTCGCAGTCTCGGGTTTTATGGTGATGGGATTAGTTTCCGGGTGGTCTTTGGCCAGTCATTCTAATTCAGAGTCTTTCCTGGTGGTGCACGCATCACTCAGCCAAGATGGATGCTAGCGAGAGGGATTCTGGGAAGTGAACGGGCACGCGGTGTCTCCTTTAGACCTTTCCCGAACTCTTCCGGTTGGTGGTGGGTTATTAATTCCATATTCCTTATCAGGATCTCCTGTCATAAAACAACTCATGCAAATGGTTACTATGGTGCCTGGCCAGGGTGGGCGGTTTCAATCAGTGTGCCTCCCCTATCAGTTAGTTTTGTGTGTTAGCTTAGCTGGGCAGCATTACCCAGTTATTTCATCAAACATGAATCTAGGTGCTGCTGTGAAGACATTTTGTAGATATGGTTAACATCTATCATCAGCTGACATAAGGAGATGACCTTCAATGTGGGTGGGTCTCATCCAATTGGTTAGAGGCCTTCAGAGCAAAACCTAAGATTTTCCAAAGAAGTTTTGCCTCAAAACTGCAACATTAATTCCTGCCCAATTTTCCAGCCTTCCAGCCTTCCCTGGATTTGGACTTGCCAGCCCCCACAATCACACAAGTCAATTCCTTAAAATATATTTCATTATACATACATAAACAACAATCCGTATCCTGTGAATATGTATTTCTGTCTTATTGGTTCTCTCTCTGTGTATATTTTTATGTATTTCTCTGCCTGCCTCTCTTTGTTTTGTCTGTGTCTATGAATCTCTCTCTCTCTCTAGAGACACAGAGAGCTATCTGGTCTCCTGTTGGTTCTGTTTGGCTCTGCTACTCTGAAGAACCCAGACTGGTCTACCCTGTGTATTTGAATTACACATGTAAGGCATGTTTAGTGTAGAAAATTAGAAATTACAGATAAACCAAAAGAAAAATCTTATCAGCAGTTTCACCACCACCACAAAATAATCACTGTTCACTTTTCAAGAGCTGTGTTGATCTACATATTCCCAGAAGGTATATTTTATAGATTTTTATAAGTAGCTTTTCCATTTAATATGTAATGAATAGCTTTCTCTGTCAGTAGGCAGAGATCTACACAATTCTAAATGACTACCAAATATTGCACTTTTGGTTATACCATAATTTATTCAATTCTTCCTGTACTGCTGAAAAATTGCATTGCTTTCACTTTTGAAACAACACTTAAGGAACATCAATGCTCATATACCTTTGTGCTCTTTGTCTATCATTTCTTGAGGATGAGTCCTTCTGGCTTCCCTCTCATGCTCCCCTATACACCCATACACTTATTTTTTACAAAACAGAGATCTCCTTGAGCTGTTGACCTCTGTAAGTGGGATTTGCAGACTATTAAACCTGGAGAGACCTTATAGATCTAGTCATACTGATGCCGAAGCTTGGCCTCCATGTACTGGTGGTGCTGAATCTAATCTCAGAGTCTGGGGTGAAATAGGAAAGAATAGTTTTATTGCTTTGCCAGACAAAGGGGGACACAGTGAGCTTATGCCCTGAAAAACTGTGTCCTCATCCAGGAGGATTTGGTGAGGAGTTTTACAGAAGTAGTTCAAGGGTGGGGGTGCTGATAAGAGTCAAGTTGTGTGCTGGGTCTTCATTCCTTTAATTTGGCGTCAGGTAGTCCCCTGATGAGCTTCTGTGGTTCTCAAGGTTATCAAACTGTGACTTTCTCTCTGGAGTGAAGAATGCTTCCTCAATTAGTTAACATCTTCCATTCAGTTCAGTTCAGTCACTCAGTCGTGTCTGACTCTCCGCGACCCCGTGGACTGCAGCACACCAGGCTTCCCTGTCTATCACCAACTCCTGGAGCTTACTCAGACTCATGTCCATGGAGTCGGTGATGCCATCCAACTATCTCCTCCTCTGTCATGCCCTTCCCCTCCTGCTTTCAATCTTTTCCAGCATCAGGGTCTTTTCCAATGAGTCAGTTCTTCGCATCAGGTGGCCAAAGTATTGGAGTTTCAACTTCAGCATCAGTCCTTCCAATGAATATTCAAGACTGATTCCTTTAGGATGGACTGGTTGGATCTCCTTGCAGTCCCAGGGACTCTCAAGAGTCTTCTCCAACACCACGGTTCAAAAGCATCAGTTCCTCAGCACTCAGCTTTCTTTATAGTCCAACTCTCACATCCATACATGACCACTGGAAAAACCATAGCTTTGACTAGACAGACCTTTGTTGGCAAAGTAATGTCTCTGCTTTTTAATATGCTATCTAGGTTGGTCATAGCTTTTCTTTCAAGGAGCAAGCGTCTTTTAATTTCATGGCTGCAGTCACCACCTGCGGTGATTTTGGAGCCCAGAAAAATAGTCTCTCAGTGTTTCCATTGTTTCCCCACCTATTTGCCATGAAGTGATGGGAGTGGATGCCATGATCTTAGTTTTCTGAATGTTGAGCTTCAAGCCAGCTTTTTCATTCTCCTCTTTCACTTTCATCAAGAGGCTCATTAGTTCCTCTTCACTTTCTGCCATAAGGGTGGTATCATCTGCATATCTGAGGTTATTGATATTTCTCCCAGCAATCTTGATTCCAGCTTGTGCTCCATCCAGCCCGGCATTTTGCATGATGTACTCTGTATATAATTTAAATAAGCAGAGTGACAATAAACATTCCTGATGTACTCCTTTCCTGATTTGGAACCAGTCTGTTGTTCCATGTCCTGTTCTAACTGTTGCTTCCTGACCTGCATAAGATTTCCCTGGAGGCAGGTAAGGTGGTCTGGTATTCCCATCTCTTTAAGAATTTTCCACAGTTTGTTGTGATCCACACAGGCAGATATCTTCCATTAGTTGGGAGTTTTAGTTCTGCAAAAGAGTTCAAATATATTGTTATTGCTCCTCTCTTCCCTTTGCATCTCCTCCCTTCCCTGATTAGCAACTGTTTGAAGCTGCCCTTTGGAACTCAGGGAAGGTCCTGGAGACTGGAGGCTAATCCCTATGAACAAGAAATGGGGGGAGGGGAGCACAGTAAGGTTACCATGCCCAGAAGTCCCACAGGATCCTGTTTGGTTTAAAAACCTTTTCATTTTCAAATAAATGGAGGCCAGGGGAGCGGGAGTAATTTTCCTAACATCAGGCAGGCAGCTGAGAACAGAGTGGAGCTCAGAACTCAAGTTTCACAACTGTGCTTTCTAATGAATTGAGTCCACCCTGTTCAATTGTTGAATTTTATCTCAGGAAGCAGTACACCCTGTCAAGACGATATCCTTCAGTTTGCCGAAAGTCCTTGGCATTTTGCCCCAGGGAAACCAGCCCCGTGGAGACTGAAAGAGAAAATCTCAAGTACTGAATTTCTGGAGGACTTGACTTCCTTGCATTTCTGATTAGATGAACTGTGCTGCAGGCAAGATGGTTGTGCCACTGGCCAAAATCTTGGCCTTCTCTGCCCACTGAAGCCAAATACCAAAAATTACGGAGACAGAGTTTGGAGGAAATAGAAAGGTGGCTTTAATTCTCAGCCGGCAGAGAGAGGAACACAGTAGACTCATGCCTCAAGAACAGTGCCCCCTCTCCATGAGGAGTCTAGGAGCTTATATAACATGAGGGCTCCCAGTCAGGGGTCGGTGATGAGGGACAAAGGTGATAGGATCTTGATTTTTTCCTCTTGCATTGTTTCAAAGACAGTCATAAACTGGCGTCAGTAACCCAGTAATTGAGTCTGGCAGTTCCGTGGCTCTGCAGCCTTCTTTCTGATATGTAACTACAAGGGGAAGGGTGTTGTAATGGTAAACACCAGATACAGCATGTATTTAGCATAGAGTCAAAGGAAAATAGGTTCCAAGTGTAGCTTCGCAGTTAGGAGGCAGAAAAGCAACTTAGTTACAGACATGCAGAGTTAGGAGCAGTTAAAGTGAAAAAAAAATCTAGGAATGTTCAGGCCAGCTCACTGTTCTCTTTATCTTCTTTGTTCTCAGGGAAGGGAAAGAAAAAAACATATTCTCCTTTTTTTCCTTTTCACTGAAACAAAATTGAACTGAGTGGTGATAACTATTCATGGCAATAAAATGCCTCCATTATTTAAAAAAAGTTTTTGCGTTTTAAAAAGAAGATATGATCTTTAAAGCTGGACAGTTTGAACAGCAGGAAGAAAACAAACTAGTTATAGTCTTAACACTTAGAGTGTGCCACTATTAACATTTTTTGGAAACTTACTTCTGACTGTTTTGTATCTGTATTTTCTATAATACAGAATTATAATCATCAGAGTCTATGTAGGTTGTTTTTTCTCAACATCACATTGTAAATAGTCTTTATAAATATAGTTTTTATAAGTGCATATATTCCATTGTTTTAGTGGGCCAGCTTGGCATCCCCTTGTTATTGAACATGTGTTTATTTCTACTCTTTTCATTGCGTGAGAGAGAGACAGGGAGAGGAAAATGTCCTCTAAAGCAGGTATATGCTGGAAATACTGGAAACGGTATTGATGCCAGAAGCTTGACCTCCGGCAACAGTGCTAAATTAGATCTTATAGACAGAGTTTTGGGTGAAGTAGAAAAGAATAGCTTTGTTGCTTCACCAGGCAGAAAGGGGACACCGGGCTCATGCCCTGAAAAGCTGTATGTCCCCATCCAGGAGGATTTGGTGAGAAGTTTCATAGCAACGGTTCAAGGGCTGGAGTTGTTGATAAAGATCAAAATGTGTGCAAGGCATGCACTTCTCTAACCTGGTTTCAGGTGATTCCCTGATGAACTTTGAAATTATCAAGTTGTGATCTTCTCTCTGGAATATCTTCCATTTAGTTCAGTTCAGTTCAGTTGCTCAGTCATGTCCGACTCTTTGCGACCCCATGAATCACAGCACGCCAGGCCTCCCTGTCCATCACCAACTCCCGGAGTTCACTCAAACTCATGTCCATCGAGTCGGTGATGCCATCCAGCCATCTCATTCTCTGTCGTCCCCGTCTCCTCCCGCCCCCAATCCCTCCCAGCATCAGAGTCTTTTCCAGTGAGTCAACTCTTCGCATGAGGTGGCCAAAGTATTGAAGTTTCAGTTTTGGCATCAGTCCTTCCAATGAACACCCAGGATTGATCTCCTCTAGAATGGACTGGTTGGGTCTCCTTCCATTTAGTGGGAGTTTTAATTCTGCAGAAGAGCTCAAAGATACTATTACGTGTATCCTTTGAGGTGGAACCAGGACTCTGTCCTAAGGCTGCACTATTGTTTCTTGGTTATTGTTTATTGGTTTGTTGTTCAGTCGCTAAGTCATGTTTGACTCTTTTCAGCCCCATGGACTGCAGCACGCCGGGCCACCTTGTCCTTTACCATCTCCCTGAGTTTGCTCACACTCATGTCCATTGAATCAGCTATCCAACTGTCTCATCCTTTGTTGTCCCCTTTTCCTCTTGCCCTCAAGAGGGCATCAGGGTCTTTTCCAATGAGTTGGCTCTTCGAATCAGATGGCCAAAGTATTGGAGCTTCAGCTTCAGCATCAGTCCTTCCAATGAATATTCAGGACAGATTTCCTTTAGGATCTCCTTGCTGTCCAAGGGATGCTCAAGAGTCTTCTCTAGCACCACAGTTCGAAAGTGTCAATTTGGCTCATCAATAAGCAAGCATTATATGGCTCTCATCCTTCTTTTTGGTCCAACTCTCACATGCATACGTAACTATTGGAAAAACTATAACGTTGACTACATGGACCTATGTCAGCAAGTGTTGCCTCTGCTTTTTAATATGTTGTCTGGGTTTGTCATAGCTTTTCTTCCAAGGAGTAAGCATCTTTCAATTTCATGACTGCAGTCACTGTCCACAGTAATTTTGGAGCCCAGGAAAATGAAGATTGCCACTGTTTCCATTTTTTTCCCCATCTATTTGCATGAAGTGATGGGACCAGATGACATGACCTTAGTTTTTTGAATGTTGAGTTTTAAGCCAGCTTTTTCACACTTCTCTCTCACCTTCATCAAGAGGCTCTTTAATTCTTTTTTTGCTTTTTGCCATTAGGGTGGTGTCATCTGCATATCTGAAGTTATTGATATTTCTGCCAGCAATCTTGATTCCAATTTGAGCTTCATCCAACCTGGCATTTCTCATGATGGGCTCTGCATATAAGTTAAATAAGTTTCTTGGTTGCTCCTCCCTAGTCTCTGCATCCCCTCCCTCCCTTGCTCAGCATCTGTTTGAAAGGCTTTCTTGCCTAGGAACCCCACAGGGTCCTGTTTGGTTTCAGTTGTTGTAAGCATTTAGGTCAAAAGTTTGGTTTCAGTATTTCAAGGTTAATGCATACTGGTGTAGCCCTAGGCTGCTCTTCAGTTCAGTAGGTCACACTAGTGGTGAAGAACCTGCCTACCAGTACAGGAAACATCAGAGATGTGGTTTTGATCCCTGGGTCAGGAAAATTCCCTGGAGGAGGGTATGGCAACCCATTCTAGTATTCTTGCCTGGATAATCCCATGGACAGAGGAGCCTGGCGGGCTATAGTCCATGGTGTCGTGCAGAGTCGGACATGACTGAAGTGACTTGGCACGCACGCACACACAACTAGAAATAAGATTATCAGTATAGTTCCAACCTGACTACACTTAAAAAAATATTGAGAACCTAAAGGAGAAATTCTTAACATATCTATTTATACTTAATCTAAAGACTTTTAAAGTTGTTATTCTTTCTGCACATTCAGTTTGCCAGTTCCCTTCAGTTCAGTTCAGTTCAGTCGCTCAGTCGTGTACAACTCTCTGCAACCCCATGAATCACAGCACGCCAGGCCTCCCTGTCCATCACCAACTCCCGGAGTTCACTCAAACTCATGTCCACAGAGTCGGTGATGCCATCCAGCCATCTCATTCTCTGTCGTTCCCTTCTCCTCCTGACCCCAATCCCTCCCAGCATCAGAATCTTTTCCAGTGAGTCAACTCTTCGCATGAGGTGGCCAAAGTATTGGAATTTCAGCTTTAGCATCAGTCCTTCCAATGAACACCCAGGATTGATCTCCTTTAGAAATGGACTGGTTGGATCTCCTTGCAGTCCAAGGGACTCTCAAGAGTCTTCTCCAACACCATAGTTCAAAAGCATCAATTCTTCGGCGATCAGTTTTCTTCACAGTCCAACTCTCACGCCAGTTCCCTTAGAAGCTGATAAAAGCCTTCTGGTTCCATTCTGTCATACTGTGCTATGTAGCGGAGCTGCCTAGGAAACATGTTACAATTCAGATTCCTGGGCCCACCTGCAGAAAGTATGTTTCCAGGTTGGAGCAGGACCTGGGAATATGCATTCTTACCCAGCATCCCCAGTGCTTCTGATGCAGGTTGCACATCAACCTGCTCTGAAAAACACTGTGATCCCTGTTAATGGAGTAGCTTCCATCAGGTGGGTGGGGGTAGGCCCCATAGTCCAGTGCCTTTCGTCACAGAATGTTTCTCTGACATCTCAGCAATTAGCAATGAATCAATCAGGTTTTTTCCTCATATAATCACAGTTAAGTTGCAAACGAGGCAAAAATTACTGACTACTTCCTCTGGGGCAGGTATGAATTTCAAATTCTTTTCTTTAATTGTAGTTTATTAACAGGGGAGGATTAGATGCTTTATTTCGTGAAATTAACCATAATCTTCCTTCCATCAAACTCTCTTTAAGCAGTGATCATGCTTTGACCAGATCTCTCTTACAGTCGTGCGTAAAGTGAATGTCAGGTCACTCAGAGTCCCCAGATGATGTAACAAGGACAGAATTGTAGTTGAGAGCAGCAGAGCAGTGCAGGGCAGCGCATAGTTCAGAATAAATTTGTCCATCTTACTGGAGTCTTGGCAGTGAGGGGTGTGAAATTTAACCTCTCGGCCTTTCTTACTAACGTGCATGACAACTTTGGCTGAAAACAAGGACCAGTCAGAAAAATGGACTCACAATAAAGAGACAATCTCACTTAATAATAGGAAGAGTACTTGAGTAAATATTTTTCAAAAAAGATATGCAAATTGCCAATAGAACATAGAAAGATGCTCACCATCATTAGTCATCAGGGTAAAGGAGATCAAAGCCACAGGACGACACTATTTTATACCCACTTAAAAGGCTTCCATGGTCATCACCATCATCACCCATCACCAAGGAAATTGACAGGTATCGGTGAGGATGTGGAGAAATTGGAACCCGTTGCTGGTGGGGATTTTAGCTGGTATAACCATGATGAAAAATAGTTTGGCAGATCCTCAAAAGACTCAGTATAGAATTACCACATAATCTAGTAATTCTAATGTAAGTATATACCTCCAAAGAATTGAAAACAGAAACTGAAGCAGTTATTTGTTCATCAATGTTCATAGCAGCTTTACGATAGTCGAAAGAAGGAATAATCCAAGTGTCCACAACAGATGAATGGGTAAACAAAACATGATCTATACATCTAAATTAATGTTTTTCAGTTCTAAAAAGGACCGAAGTACTGAGACATGCTGCAGCGTGGATGCACCTCCAAAATATAATGCTAAGTGAGGGAAGCCAGTGATGAAAGCCCACATATTATACTATTTCATTTATATGAAATGTCCAGAATAATCAGATCTATAGAGACAGAAAGCAGGTTAGTATTGCTTAGGACTGATGGGTTTGTGGGCCTTGGAGGGGGATAGTTAAGGGTACAAGGTTTCTGTTTGTGGAGATGAAACATTTCAGAATCGACTGTGGTGATGTTTGCATGATTCTGTGAATCTACTAAAAACCATTGACTTGACTACTTGAAATGAGTGAATTGTATGGTGTGTGAATTGTATCTCAACGCAGCTGTTCAACTTATATTCCAGATTCAAAAGGACAAAAAAAAATTCACGATAATTATTGATGTGGAACTCTGTTTATAATTTTAGAAGAAGTAACAACAGAATACTTTAAGAAAACATAAAAAGCTATGTGTTAGTGCACAGCTTGTTATCTGAGAAACATACCAGCTGGTGTTACATTGTAATTTGCTTGTTAATATGATGACAATGACAAAAATTGAAAATATTTTATTTTGCATTTTGGTTAAAGATACATACTCAGGAGAAGTTTTTCTGATCTTTTCAATATACCTATGTGCCCATGAGTGCATACTTTATTGTGTGTATAATTTATGTATAACCCAACATGCACAAACATACATGCAAATTAGTTTGACTTGTATGTTTCAGTTGTCTGAAGCCATACATCTGTACAGATTGCTGGTCAGATCCTTTTTATTCCTTAATGGCCGCACTTGTTCTCTTCACTTGCATTGTGTAAATAACACCCTTGGCTATGTGAATTATCCTTCACAGACCATGTCGAATGCTCTGACCTCTGGTCCCAGGGATCCATGAAGACATGATTAACCAATGGGCCTTGCACAGAGTCTTCTAATGCATAGCATCTAATTCTCCCTGGTTCCAGCTTCTGTTTCCCTAATGTCTTCCACAATCTAGCCAATCCACTTGTTAATTCAACCAAGGAAATGGTGATAAAAATTTACATCCTGAAACTAAGAATGGAGTCTATTAGAATGGGGAAGAAAAAGCAAGGGGAAAATATGAGGAGGAAATCAATTTAAAAAAGACATCGCTGTACCACACCATGATGGCTTGGTTTAAAAAGTTCAGATGGTTTGTTAAAATGTTGTTGTTGTTGCTTAGTCATTAAGTCATACCTGACACTTTTGTAACCCCATGGGCTGTAACCCACCAGGCTCCTCTGTCCTTGGGATTTTTCAGGCAAGAATACTGGAGTGGATTGCCATTTCCTTCTCCAGGGGATCTTCCCAACCCAGGGATCAAACTTGTGTCTCCTGTTTGGCAGGCAGATTCTTTACCACTGGGAAGTCCATTTGTTAAAATAGTGTATCACATTGACTGACTTGCAAATATTGAAGAATCCTTACATCCCTGGGATGAATTCCACTTGATCATGCTGTCTGATCCTTTTAAAGTGCTATTGGATTCTGTTTGCTAGTATTCTGTTGAGGATTTTGTGTTCATGTTCATCAGTGATATTGGCCTGTAATTTTCTTTTTTTGTGATACCTTTGTCTGGTTTCAGTATCCGGGTGACAGTGGCCTCAAGGAATAAGCTTGGGAGTATTCCTTCCTCTGAAATTTTTTGGGAGAGTTTGAGAAGGATGTTAGTTCTTCTCTAAATATTGGATAGGATTTGCCTGTGAAGCCACCTGGTCCTGGACTTTTGTTTGTTGGGTGATTTTTAATTACAGCTTGAAATATCATATATCAATGCAGATACGTGGAATCTAGAAAAATGGTACAAAGGAACCTATTTGCAGGGCAGGAATGGAGACCCAGATGTAGAGCACGGACACGTGGACGGGGTGTGGGGGGTGAAGGGGATGAATCGGGAGATTGGCCTTGACACCTGTACACTGCCATGTGTGAAATAGCCAGCTGGTGGGAAGCTACTGTATGGTGCAGGGAGCTCAGCTTGGTGCTCTGTGATGACCTGGAGGGGTGGGCTGGGGGACCCAAGAACGAGGGGACATATGTATACATGTAGCTGATTCACTTTGTTGTACAGCAGAAACCAGCATAACTTTGTAAAGCAACTATAACCCAAAATTTTTAAAAAAGAGCACAATGCCCGTATCCCAACAGATCCAAGAGAGAATATGTACTGAGATTGAGACTATGTGTTGAGAACCTGTGCCTTCTGGCCTGAGGGGGTTGTGTGGTCATTCATGGGGTTGTTTATAGTAAGGATATTTATTGTTTTTAACAGTGTGACCTTGAGTATTAACGTATTCTTAAAACCTCTCCTCTTACAGTTTTTAACTTTTATCTGTGTTTTGGCTGTGCTGGGTCTTCACTGCTGCGCATGGGCTTTCCCTAGTTGCACTGTGCGGGCTGCTCACCAGAGGCTTCTCCTGTTGCGGGGCACAGGCTCCAGGGTGTGTGAGCCTCAGTAGCTGTGGCACAGCGGCATAGTTGCTGCAGCATATGGAATTCTTCTGGACTAGGGATCAAACCTATGTTCCCTGCATGGGCGAGTGGACTCTCATCTACTCTACCACCAGGGAAGCCCTCCTCTTATGATTTTTAAATAGACTTAAGATTTAAGAGCAGTTTTAGATTCGTAATAAAACTGAGCAGAAAGGACAGAGAGCCCCCATATGCCCTCTACCCCACATACAGCCTCCCCCACTACCAACATCCCTTCCCAGAGTGGCCCATTTGTTACAGTTGATGCATCTTATGGTGAACATCATCATCACCCAGGTCTGTAGTTTACATTAATGTTCATTCTTTTTGTTGTCCATTCTAAGAGTTTGGACAAATGTATAAGGACATGTATCCACCTTTACGGTATTATACAGAACAGTTTCCCTGCCCTAAAAATCCCCCCTGCTCCACCTGTTCAACCATCTTCCCTGCTAATTCCTCGCCAACAGGGATCGTTTTATTGTCTATGACTCCCCCACCCCCACCGCCTCCAGAATGTCCTGTATTTGGTATCCTTCAGTATGTAACGTCTTCAGTTCGCCTTCTCTCCCTTAGGAATATACATTTAAGTTCCCGCCACATCTTTTCATTACTTTGCAGTGCTGAGTAATATTCTATTCTCTGAATAAGCCAGAGTTTATCTATTCAGCAATTGCAGGGCATCTTGATTTGCTTCCAAGTCTTGGCAATTACGAATAAAACTGCTCTAAACATTCATGTCTAGGTTTTTGGGTGGACGTAAGTTTTCAGCTTCTTTGGGTAGATACCAAAGGAGCATGATTACTGGCTTGTATGTTAAGAGAACTCTTAGTTTGGTAAGCTTTGTAACTGTCTCCTCAAGTGGCTGTTCCAGTTTGCATTCCCACCAGCAGTGAGTGGGGCTTCCTGTTGCTCTACACCCTCGCCAGCCTTTGGTGTCATCAGTGTTCCAGGTCTTGGTCATTCTCGTAGATGTATAGTGGCATCTCATTGTTATATTAATTTCAGTTCCCCAATGATGTGTGATATTGAGTGTCTTCTTATGTCCTTACTTGCCATTTGTATATCTTATTTGAAGTGTATGTTTATTTCTTTTGTACTACTCCAAAAAAAAATTTTTTTTAATTGTTTAGTCTTAGGAGTTCTTGGTATATTTTGGAGAACAGACCTTCATCAGATGTGTCTGTTGCAAATATTTTCTCCCAGTATGTGGCTCATTTTCTCATTCTTCTGTTAGAGTCTTCCCCAGAGCACAAGTTTTTAATTTTAATGAATTCTAGCTTATCACTTCTTCCCGTACACATCATGCTTTGATGTCATATCTAAAAAGTCAATACCTATGCAAAGTCTTTAGGATTTCTTCTGTGTTATCTTCTGCTGCTGCTGCTAAGTCGCTTCAGTCGTGTTCGACTCTGTGCGACCCCAGAGACGGCAGCCCAGTAGGCTCCCCTGCCTGGGATTCTCCAGGCAAGAACACTGGAGTGGGTTGCCATTTCCTTCTCTGTGTTATCTTCTAGGAGTTGGTAATTCTGCATTCCACATTTAGGTCTCTGATCCATTTTAAGATAATTTTGGGGGAAAAGTGTAAGGCCTGTGTCTAGATTTCTTGCGTGTGAATTACTGGGCATTTATAAAAATTCACATGTTTTAAAGGAGTATTTCATTTCCCTTCCATGTGGGCCTTTTCAAAGTGACATCATTTAAAATATTTCTCAAACAGTTTTTAAACACAGAGAAATGATTTTCAGTCTTAGTCAGGGGCATGAATGTCTTGCTTATCATTTAGAAGCAGCGTGGGACTCAGCCAAGTACAGGTCTGTTCTCTTGTTGATCTGATTTGCTTTCCTTTTTCAACTTGGTTAGTAGCCAGGCCAGGCAGGGCATTTATCAGTGACAGCCAGTTTTGGGTAAACAATGAGTTGGGGAGAGGGTTACTGCTGATTTCAATTCAGTTGGCGGCAGTGGCAGCCATTGTTAGGGGCTAAGAGCATAGAAACAGGTCTCTGAAAGGGAAAACACGAAGCAGAAGCTACGGAGCAGGGCAGGAGGGGGCAGTGGTGATTCATGGCTTTATGGCTCCTTCTGAGTCATCCCAGAAGCAATTTCTCAAAGGGATGGTGATTGTTTGGGGGCATGGCACTGGGAAAGCTAAGCAGAGCCAAGTTCTGCAAAATAAACCGCAGTGAAGGTGGACCAGGCCGGGGTCCATTAGCTGAGGTGGTCAGGCTGGGGTGAGTGAGACCCCGACAGAAAGGAATACGGGGCTTGTGCCTCGGTGCGCGCTAGCGCTGGATGGATGAGGTGGTGAGCACAGGAAGCAATGCAGTTCAACCCTGTACTCTTCTCCGTGTCTGGGTTTCTCTCCTGGGTCATTTCTCGGGCTTGCCCCTCTCTTAAACCCCGCCTCCCACTCCGTCTCTCTCTCGGAGCCCTTCGCTGCTTGGACTGTGGGTTTCACTGGTGCCTCCACCCTCCACCAAACAAGATGACTGAGCGTCTGCTCTGAGTCCAGACACTGGGCCAGCACTGGGCCTTGGGGAAGATGGGAGCAGAGGTGCAGAAACAAGACAGTACAAGACAGTTGCTTTACAGAGAGTTGGGAAGGGAAGTGCATGGTCGTGTCAGTGCTGCCCTTTTGACATCAGGATAATTTCTTAGATTATGGTAAAAAACACACAACATTTGATTTACCGTCTTCATCAAGTTTAATTACAGCTCAGTGTGTTAAGTATATTCACATTGTGTGCAACAGATCTCTGAAACCTGCAACACTGCAGTACTACACTGATTAGATACTAATGGCCCCAACGTCAGAATGTTTTTTATATTTTTGTTCATTTTTATTGGAGTGTAGTTGATTCACGATGTTGTGTTACTTTCTGCTGTACAGCAAAGTGAATCACTTACACACATACATATAGTCATTCTTTTTTTAGATTTCTTTCTCCCGTGTAAGTCATCATGGAATATGGAGGAGAGTTCCCTGTGCTCTCCAGTAGGTCCTTGTTGCTCATCTATTTTATATACAGCAGTGTGTTGTTGTTTCAGTCCCTCAGTTATGTCTGACTCTTTGTGACCCCATGGACTGTAGCCCGCCAGGCTCCTCTGTCCATGGGGTTTCCCAGGCAAGAGTGGGTTGCCATTTTCTTCTCCAGGGCATCTTCCCAACTCAGGGATTGAGCCCACTTCTCCTGCTTGGCAGGTGGATTCTTTACCACTAAGCAACCTGGAAATCACAGTAGTCTATATAGAATACTGCTTAATATCTATGTTGGTGTCAGAAGACAAATTATTAAACTTTAATCTTTAAAAATGTGAAGCACATATATTTTTATGTTTGAGCATGTCCTGACTATCTCTGAAAAGCTGAGTAGTTGCCTTTGGGAGAGGATGGGGTGACTGGGGACAGGTAGTAAGGGAGACTTATTTTTCATGATATATCCTTCATACTTTTGGAATTTTGTGCTGTATGTGTATATCCTAGTAGAAAAAGTAGCTAAGAAAGCAAAAAAAAAAAAAAAAAAAAGTCATGTCATGTGTACCACCGACCCCCGACTCCATCCCTGAGCAAAAGCCAGGATCAAAGAGGGATGGAGAGACAGGGAAAGGGTGAGGGTTAAGGATGTCTACTAATATCTCTTGGTTATTGAAAATGAAATTGTTGTTGTTGTTTTAGTCTCTAAGTTGTATCCAACTCTTCTGTGACCCCATGTCCTATAGCCCATCAGACTCCTCTGCCCATGGGATCCTCCAAGCAAGAATACTGGAGTGGGTTGCCATTCCCTTCTCCAGGGGATCTTACTGATCCAGGGATGGAACCCATGTCTCTTGTGTCTCCTGAATTGATAGGTGGATTCTTTTACTGCTGAATCACCAGGGAAGGCCCCCAAAATGAAATATAATAAGGTTAAAAAAAAAAGAAGTGAAAACACCAGTGTGTTTATATTGCATTGACCAAATAGATCGTTCAGGTTTTCTGTAAGATGGTATGAAAACCTGAACGAACTTTTTGGCCAACCCAGGATTGCTATATGACTGTTTGGATCCTGCCACCTCAAAATGTCTTCCAAGCCGGAATGGCCTCATCACACAGGAGGCCAGAACATTGTACTTAGCACATACACTCCAAAAGGGAAGGTACTGTTGGCACTGCTTTGCAGTGGCATCAACAAGAGCAGCAGAGCCAAGAGACAGCTACGATGCCTCTCAGCTATGATGGCCTCAAAGGTGGGACAGAAGGAGGGCTCGGCCATTGTGTCTGGAAGGACGGGTCAGGAGGGCAGAGAGGATGGAGGTGGACCTAGGCAGACAGGAGAGGAGAAGTACCAGAGGTATTTGGCCAAGGGAAAGGCAGAAGTCTCGCTGACATGAGTATGGCAAAGAGTGATCTGGGAGCCGCTCTGGAGTGGGTATTTTTTGGTCAACACTCTGTAGACAGTGTGGCAGGGACAGGCCCATATGTCATCTTAATGCTCCACACACGTAGCTGTGTGTTCCTGGGCTGGCTGCTTAACCTCTCTGTGCCTCAAGTTTTCTCATCTGTAAAGTTAGAATAACAAAATGATTGCTGTGAGGATTAAATGAACAGATAGATGCCAAGAGATCTTAGAACAGAATCTGCCACATAGTAAGTGCTTAGTATGTGTTGGCTTTTGTTATTTTTAGGGCTATTCAGTTCAGTTCAATTCAGTCGCTCAGTCGTGTCCGACTCTTTGCGACCCCATGAATCACAGCACGCCAGGCCTCCCTGTCCATCACCAACTCCTATTATAGGAAGGTTAATCTGATCAGTCAGACTAAAGGAGAGAGAAAATGAAGGCAAGTAGATAGGTTAGGAGCAGAGGTAGTGTGACCTAAAAAATGATCAAGGTGGTGACAATTCAGATGCATGCTAGAGAAAAGCTGAAGAAAGAACTTAACAGTTGGCTCCATCTGCTCTGGGGGGTGGAGCAAAGTCCAAAATGACCTTGAACTTAGAATTTGGAGTTGGGAGGCTATTGGAACCATTAGCAGAAGTAGAAGTCAGGCAGGGCAGCTGTTTGGTGGGAATGGAGGGACTTAGGCTTAATTTTCGATGACTTAAGGTGTCAGCAGGCCATTACAGTGGAAATGTCAAGTATGCAATTGGAAACGGGTTACTGGAGCCCACAAAGAGGGGACTTGATGGTCACTAATGGATTCACAACGTGCCTTAGCTCAGAGCAGAGGCTATTGTTCTTCTAGAGAGGTGACAGGAGGGTGGTGGGGATGCTCACTTGTCTAACATAAAACGTTGTCTGAGTCCAAGGAAGGCTGGAAGAATCATTGTGATCCTGGAGAGAGAGAAAAAATACTGGGAAAAAGTTCCCCAGATTTATTAAGTAGGAGATTCTGTGTTGACATTTTATAGCATAGGAAACTTTTTTGTTAAAACATTTAAAGTAAAAGCTTCCTGACTTACAATATTAAATAGAACTTCCCTGGTGCCTCAGATGGTAAAGAATATACCTGCAATGCAGGAGCCTTGGGTTCGATCCCTGGGTTGGGAAGATCCCCTGGAGAAGGGAATGGCTACCCACTCAAGTGTTCTGGCCTGGAGAATCCCCATGGACAGAGGAGCCTGGTGGGCTACAGTCCATGGATAAATGCAAACTATAAAATAAGAAACAGCTTCAGTTATTTTTGTGTCTGGTGAGACAGATGCAGAAAGATTAAGAGAGAAACAACACATTGATGACAACACCCTGAGCTGAGACGGCTCAGTTTCTTTCTAATAATATCAGACAATTCCACAGCAGGAGAGTGACTGCCTGTCTGGCCTTTTCTCCAGCAAACATTTCCTGAGGCTACCCATGTGCAGGGCTCTGGGGACATGGAGGTGAAGGGAGTGTGCTGGGACTGGAGCCCCTTACAGCCTGGAGGGGCAAGGGTGAGCCCCCAGGTTCTGCTCACTTGCCTTCTGTACTCAGACGCGGTTGTAAAGACCTCAGGTCACTGCATCTGAGTAGATGGGGGAGTCAAGGACTCGTCACTGCATTTGCGCTCCGTGGGCCCGCCGCCCCCTCCTTTGTCCATTTGCTGCTGCACCCGGAGTTCTCAGATGTCTTCTTTCACCTTGTTCAACCCACTTCCAACTCTGGTCTTTCCACTGTGGAGGAAGATTGCCACCTGCCTCATCAGTCCACAAAGAATGCTGCAGCCACAAGCCGGCACTCTGGGGGGATTCAGGATGTAGAAAACAGGATACTTGCCCTGGATAAAGTGCACATCATAGGAATGATTGCAGTGAGCCCAGACTCGTGCATCTTCCTATACATAGAAAAGCGTTAAGTTCATTAACTTGAGATGTCTGCCTTTTCTTTAGTTAGCGGTAATCTTTCTATGTTCGACAGTGTGTTTTGTTGTTGTTGTTTGTTTGTTGTGAAAAAGCTCCTTTTTTCCTGGCTCTTCTCCTGCCTCTTTCACTTCCCTGGTGGGCCAGTGGTTAAGACTGCGCTTGCAATGCACAGCAGGTGGGCTTGATCCCTGGCTGTGGAACTGAGATCCCACATGTCATGTGGCATGGCCAGATTTTTAAAAGTACAAATAAAAAAGATAAAAGTAAGCCAAATAAAAAAGAAAAACATAAGCCAAAGAAAAAAGAAAAAAAAGGACAGAACAGTCCCTCTGAGCTATCTGAGAGGCTGTTTTCCTGGCTTAAGTCCTCAGCAAGTCTGCTGAATAAAGCAAAGTTCTCAATTTTTAGGTTGTGCATTTTTTTTCAGTTGATGCCATGTAGTGATAAAACATCCTAGGCTGCACTCCCCTTCCACCCTGTCCAGCCTCTAGAGTGCACTCTGCTCTATGACTTCTGTCCAGGCTCATGAGATTCCCTTGGCCTAGAGTTCTTTCTGTGTTCCTGCGCCCCAGCCACTTTTGCTCACCCTCATGGCCCTCCCTGCAGAAGGTTTTCCTTTCCTTGAATGCCTTCTCCCAGGCTTCTGTAGATTTTCTTAAGTATTTGTCAACTGAAAAAGAGATGTCCCACCTAAAAATTGAGAATCATGCATTACTGAGGACTTCCCAGGTGGCGCTAGTGGTAAAGACTCTGCCTGCCAATGCGGTAGCCACAGGAGACATGGGTTTGATCCTTGGGTTGAGAAGATCCCCTGGAGGAGGAAGTGGCAACACACTACAGTATTCTTTGCGACCCCATCAACTGTAGCCCACCAGGCTTCTCTGTCCCTGCGATTCTCCAGGCAAGAATACTGGAGTGGGTTGCCATTCCCTTCTCCAGGGGATCTTCCCGACCCAGGGGTTGAACCTGAGTCTCCTAGCATTGCAGATGGTCTCCTGCGTTGCAAGGAGATTCTTTGCCATCTGAGCAACCAGGGAAGGTCCAATACTTTGGCCACCTGATGTGAAGAGCCAACTCACTGGAAAAGACCCTGATGCTGGAAAAGACTGAGGACAGGAGAAGGGGACAACAGAGGGTGAGATGGTTGCATGACATCATCAACTCAATGGACATGAGTTTGAGCAAATTCTAGGAGATCGTGAAGGACAGGGAAGCCTGGAATGCTGCAGTCCATGGGGTCGCAAACAGTCAGACATGACTGAGTAAGTGAACCACAGAATCCTTGCCTGGGAAATCCCATAGACAGAGAAGCCTGGCAGGCTATAGTCCATGGAGTCACAAAGAGTCAGACATGACTGAGCAACTGAGCATGCATGAATTACTGAGGACCATAGCCCAGGAAGGCATACTCTCACATAGCTCTGAGGGACTGCTTTGAAGAGATAAGGGAGGAGTCAGGATATAGAGTAGTTCTGATTAAAAAGAAAAAATGGAGTGGGACATCAAACGATTACTGCTAATCACAAAAACCAGGTGTCTCAAGTTAATGATTTTTTATATTTGGGAAGATGCAAGTGTCTGGGCTGGTTGAAATCATTTCTTTGATATGCACTTTAACTATCTTGGGCTCCCCTGGTGACTCAGACAGTAAAGAATCTGCCTACAATGCAGGAGACCTGGGTTCAATCCCTGGATTCTTTCCTGGAGAATTCCACGAACAGAGGAACCTGGTGGGCTACAATTCATGGGGTTACAAAGAGTCGGACATGACTGAGTGACTAATGTTTTCACTTTCATACTTTAGCTCTCTAGGGCCAGTATCCTGTTTTTCTCCATTCTTAATTCCCCTCAGGGCACACTGTCGAGGTGGCTGCACTGGCTGCTGGCTTGATGGCTGGCATAATTTATTGTTTACCAGCAAGGCAGGCAACACTTTTTGCCTGGCATTCTTGAGTTATAGAGCACTGTCAAATTCCACACTTGGTGCTGAAATCTTGCTACTGAAGAAAAAAATGTCTCTTTTCTAGTTCAGTTCAGTTCAGTCGCTCAGTCGTGTCCGACTCTTTGCGACCCCATGAATCACAGCACGCCAGGCCTCCCTGTCCATCACCAATTCCCGGAATTCACTCAAACTCATGTCCATCAAGTCGGTGATGCCATGAGTGATCGGTGATGCACCCAGCCATCTCATTCTCTGTCATCCCCTTCTCCTCCCACCCCCAATCCTTCCCAGCATCAGAGTCTTTTCCAGTGAGACAACTCGTCGCATGAGGTGGCCAAAGTATTGCATTTTCAGCTTTAGCATCAGTCCTTCCAATGAACACCCAGGATTGATCTCCTTTAGAATGGACTGGTTGGATCTCCTTGCAGTCCAAGGGACTCTCAAGAGTCTTCTCCAACACCACAGTTCAAAAGCATCAATTCTTCGGCGATCAGCTTTCTTCACAGTCCAACTCTCACATCCATACATGACCACTTGAAAAACCATAGCCTTGACTAGATGGACCTTGGTTGGCAAAGTAATGTCTCTGCTTTTTAATATACTATCTAGGTTGGTCATAACTTTCCTTCCAAGGAGTAAGCGTCTTTTAATTTCATGGCTGCAATCAGCATCTTTTCTAAGGGGGAAACAAATGATTAAAACAAAAATGGTAGTTAAATATTCATTACTCAGTTTTTTCAATTTAAAATAGAGGTTGAGTGTTGCTCATGCTAATTGAATGCCCTGAGCGATGGAGCAGGGTAAGAAGAATGTTATTGCTATATATCCATATCTATAATATATATTTTTATTGTGAATTCTTTAAACAATTTTTTGGTTGGAATATAGTTGATTTACCATATTGAATAGTGTTCCTGTGATACAGTAGTTCCTTATTAGTTATTTATTTTATATATAGTAGTGTGTATATGTCAATTTCAGTCTTCCGATTTATCTGTCCTCCATGTATCCCCTGGTAACCACGTTTCTTTTCTACATCTGACTCTATTCTATTTTGTAAAGAAGTTCATTTGTACCATTATTTTTGGATTTCACATAGAAGCGATGTCACATGATATTTGTCTTTCTCTGTCTGACTTCACTTGTAACAGTCTGTAGATTCTCACTACTATCTTGAACGAGCCCAGTTGATGGGAGGTTCTTAGGGACTTTTATGATCTCTCTTAGGTTATGAGATGCCCTTCCTTTTCTTTGAGTCCTGAACACAGTCTCATTTCAACCATGAGAATGTCCTGTCCTGTATAGAAGCCTCACTTCAAGGGTGTGAGCTCTGCTGTCTCCCCGGCGTGGGAGGAAGCCGTGCTGCTCCAGTGGGGTGTTGGGCCTCCTCCCTACCCCATGCAGGATGAAGGGCTGGGACTGGAGACAAGTCCAGGTGGGGAGGCCTGTCCTAATCTGGCTTTGTGCTCTCTGGGCCGGCAGAGAGCGTGTCTTTTCTGGTGGGCCGCTTGATCCTTCTGCAGCCCTAGGGAGATGGGGGTGCTTTCAGCTTCTCCCGGCAGAGACCTAGTTGCCCCTCTAGGAAGCCCTTCTGGATCACAGCCATGGAACCTCATGCTGGCTTCCTCTCCACATGGCTCACCTCTGGCCCCTGGGAACACTTGTGCATCTGCGTACAGACAAATTCTGGGAGCATGTCCCTCCTCCCTCCCCCTCCCCCCATACCCCCTGATCCTCTCACTTTCCCTGGAGGGGCTGTCAGAAGCTTCTAGATTTCCCTGGAGGGTCAAACCATGCACATGCAGGCAGAGCACAGAGCAAGCTCACGGAGAGGACTGCTGAAATCAAATTCAGGTGCCTCCCTCTTTGAGGAAAGAGGAGAGGGGTGGGTGGGGGGGTGTCGCTCTACACAACCCTTTTCCAGAATCTTCTCCTCATCTCCCATCTGACTCACACTCCTGATCTGGGGAAGAGATTTCAGATCTGTGTCTAGCGCTCTGAGTTCTGGCACCTCACTTGGATCACTGCCTTCTCAGGAGCCCTGCCTGCTGGAGCTTCCATGTTTGCCTTTCATTATAGGGACCAGCTCAGCGGGCACTGTCAAGGAGCAGTTTCATTATTATTATTTTTGCCACCAGCACCTTCATATGATACCATCAGTCTCCCTCTCAGCCCCCCACGCCCCATGACATCTCAGACAGACCCGTGGTATTTCTGTTTTAGCTGTGAGAACACTCTCCTTTGCAGACATTTAAAAGTTAGTCTAGAACTTTCTTGGTGGCCAAGTAGTTAAGAATCTGCCTTGCAATGCAGGAGATGCTGGTTCCATCCCTGGCTGGGGAACTAAGATCCCTCATGCTCTGAAGAAACTAAGCCCGTGCGCTGCAAAAAACAAAAAGTTAGACTAAGTCAGCACTGCTGAGTTCCCGATGGGTCCCCTCCCCCAGGTGTGAGGAAAGGGCATGGAGTGTCTGGCATGGCTCCATTTTGCTCTGTCACACTGTCTTTGTCCTGCTATGGGCTCCTCAAAGAAGGGCAAAGGGCACAGAGGAAAAGCGTAAAAGCCTTATGTGACAGGAGGTGCCGTGATGAGGGCCCTGGGCGCCTCTTGACTCTAAATGCATGAAGTGTGTTTCTGGGTTCTGGAAAGACCTTTGCAAGTACCTCTGTGCCTACCCTGATTCCCGTCTGTCAAGATGGTCCCAGTGAGTCCCTACAGCTGGAGGGAGACCTCAGGGGCCCCTTCCCGAAGGGCCGCCATCCTGCTCATCACTTTTCCTGGAGACTTCTCAGCTGGGTCATGGAGGCCCCTGCCTCCCTCTTATCCTGCGAATTCCCTTCCAGTAATTCTCCTTTCCCCTTTCAGTCTTCTCTTTCTAGGCTGGGGGTGTCCAGCTAGATTGGTTCTGCTCTAGTTTACTGGGTTATTTGTTTACTGGCTACAGTTTACTGGTTCTTGCATATTAAAGCCTTACAGTCTGTTAAATCCCAGCTCTCTGTCCAAATAGTGGTCTTTGCCATTAGCATCCTCAGGTTGGGGACTTCAGCTCAGGCTCTGCAGGCAGGAAGAATATCATCATGTTATGTGTGAAGGATGTACTTACACGTAAGTCACTATACTTCTGTTTCTTGGTCCTTTTTTAAAAACTTTTTGGTTGCACTGGGTCTTTGTTGTGGTCTGCAGGCTTCTCTAGTTGAGGCACATGGGCTTAGTAGTCACGCAGCACATGGGATCTTAGTTCCCTGGCCAGGGATTGAACCCACGTCCCCTATATTGGAAGGTGGACTCTTAACTACTGGACCACCAGGGAAGTCTCTGTTGATCTTTTTCTTAAAGCTACTTCATTCATTTATATTAATCCCCTATAAGCTTTGAGATCAAAACCCCAGCTTTTTTTTTTTAACTTATTTTTTAAAAGGTTGATCTTGGGACTTGGGGTAACTAAGCTTGCACAGCCAGGAGCGACCCCACGTGGCACAACTAAGGCCCAACACAGCAAATAAATAAATTTTAATGTTTTAATTGGAGTATAGTTGCTGTACAATATTATGTAAGTTACAGGTGTACAATATAGTGATTCACAATTTTAAAGATTATACTCCATTTATAGCTATCATAAAAGAGAAAAAAGATTGTTCTTACTCTGAGATAAGTGACTTAGTCTCCCATTGCTTTGTGTTTTGTCAATTTTTCTGCATGTTTGGTGTTTTGTAGGAAAAGTTATCTGAAACTTGGAGATAGGAAGAGATTACTAGGTATTCTTTGGGCATCACAGGTGGCACAAGTGGTAAAGAACCCCCTAACAATGAAGGAGATGTTTGATCCCTGGGTCAGGTCAGGAAGATCCCCTGGAGGAGGGCATGGCATCAAAGGGATGCTAGGCCTGATTCTGTTGACTAGATATTTTACAAGGCCTTCAGGCAGAGGTTAAGTTAACTTGCAGATGGCTGTCAGGTAGAGATGGAAATTATTTCTGTCCAGAAGAATAGATAACCTCAAAAGTTAATGGCTCTGTTGGACATTTACCAGTTTTGTATTTAACCCATAATTAAATTAACTATATGTACATATCTGGCTTCTCAGTTGGTCTCTGATAGGTTTTAACATCTTCCTGTTTACCTCATTAATTAGTTAAAATTTTTGACATGTATTCTTTTTTTAACATATTCCATTTATAGTTATTATAAAATATTGGCTATATTCCCTGTGTTGTACATCTTTTCAGCTTCCTTATTTTATAAATGGTATAGTAGCTTGTACTTCTTAATCCCCTACCCATATTTGCCTCTCCCTGGTGGTAACCGCTAGCTTGTTCTCTGTATCTGTGAGTCTGTTTCTCTTTTGCTGCCTTCACTAGTTCCCTTTTTCATTCCATATGTAAGTGACACCATACAGTCTTTGACTTACTTCACTTAACGTAATGCCTTCCAAATCCGTTCATATTGTTGTTGTTGTTCAGTCACTCGGTTGTGTCTGACTCTTTGCGACCCCATGGACCGCAGCACGCCAGGCTTCCCTGTTCTTCACTATCTTCCGAAGTTTGCTCAAACTTATGTCCATTGAGTTGGTGATGCCATCCAACCATCTCATCCTCTGTTGCCCCCTTCTCCTCCTGCCCTCAAGCTTTCCCAGTATCAGAGTCTTTTCCAATGAGTTGGCTCATTGCATCAGGTGACCAAAGTATTGGAGCTCCGGCATCAGTCCTTCCAGTGAATATTCAGGACTGATTTCCTTTAGGATTGACTGGTTGGATTTCCTTGCAGTCCAAGGGACTCTCAAGAATCTTCTCCAACACCCAGTTCGAAAGCATCCATTCTTCAGCACTCAGCTTTCTTTATGGTCCAACACTCACATCCATACATGACTACTGGGAAACTGCAGCTTTGACTAGACAGACCTTTGTCGGCAGGTAATGTCTCTGCTTTTGCAAACACTGTCTAGGTTTGTTATAGCTTTTCTTCCAAGGAGTAAGTGTCTTTTAATTCCATGGCTGCAGTCACTGTCTGCAGTGATTTTGGATCCCAAGAAAATAAAGTCTTTCACTGTTCCCATTGTTACCCATCTATTTGCCATGAAGTGATGGGACCAGATGCCATAATCTTTGTTTTTTGAATGTTGAGTTTTAAGCCAACTTCTTCACTCTCCTCTTTCATCTTCATCAAGAGGCTCTTTAGTTCCTCTTCAGTTTCTGCCATTAGGGTGGTGTCATCTGCATATCTGAGGTTATTGATATTTCTCCCTGAAATCTTGACTCCAGCTTGAGTTTAATCCATCCTGGCATTTTGCATAATGTACTCTGCATATAAGTTAAATAACCAGGGTGACAATATACAGCCTCGATGTACTCCTTTCCAGTTTTGAACCAGTCCATTGTTCCATGTCTGGTTCTATCTGCTGCTTCTTGACCTGCACACAGGTTTCTCAGGAGGCAGGTAATGTGAGCCGATATTCCCATCACTTTCAGAATTTTCCACAGTTTGTTTTGATCCACACAGTCAAAGACTTTAGCATACTTAATGAAGCAGAAGTAGATGGTTTTCTGAAATTCCCTTGCTTTTTCTATGACCCTATGGATGTTGGCCATTTTATCTCTGGCTCCTCTGCTGTTTCTAAATCTAGCTTGTACATCTGGAAGTTCTTGGTTCATATACTGTTGAAGTCTAGTTTGAAGGATTTTGAGCATTCCTTTGCTAGTGTGTGAAATGAGTGCAACTGTGCGGTAGTTTGAAACATTTTTGGCATTGCCTTTCTTTGAAATTGGAACTTTTCTAGTCCTGTGGCCACTGCTGAGTTTTCCAAAGTTGCTGGCATATTGAGTGCAGCCCTTTCACAGCATCATATTTTAGGATTTGAAATAGCTCAGCTGGAATTCCATTACCTCTACTATCTTTGTTCGAAGTGATGCTTCCTAAGGCCCACTTGATTTCGCACTCCAGGATGTCTGGCTCTAGGTGAGTGATTATCTGGGTCATTATAGTTATCTGGGTCATTAAGATCTTTTTTGTACAGTTCTTCTTTGTATTCTTGACAATGCTTCTTAATATCTTCTGCTTCTGTTAGGTCCATACCATTTCTGTCCTTTATTGTGCCCATCTCTGCACGAAATGTTCCCTTGGTATCTCTAATTTTCTTGAAGAGATCTCTGTGTACCAAGTTACTTCAGTTGTGTCCAACTCCTCGTGACCCCATGGACTGTAGCCCACCAGGCTCCCCTGTCCATGGGATTCTCTAGGCAAGAATACTGGAGTGGGTTGCCATTTCCTTTTCCAGGGGATCTTCCCCACCCAGGAATGGGGACTGTGTCTCTTAAAATTTCCTGCATTGGCAGGTGGGTTCTTTACCACTAGCGCCACCTGGTTCCCATTCTATTGTTTTAGATAGATATTCTATCCCATATCTATTCTTTGCATTATTCACTTAAGAAGGCTTTCTCTCTCCTTGTTATTCTTTGGAACTCTGCATTCAGATGGATATATCTTATCTTTTCTCCTTTGCCTTTAGCATCTCTTCTTTCCTCAGCTATTTGTAAGACCTCCTCAGACAAACATTTTGCCTTTTTGCATTTCTTTTTCTTGGGGATGGTTTGATTACCGCCTCCTACACAGTGTCATGAACCTCTGTCCATAGTTCTTCAGGCACTCTGTCTATCAGATCTAATCCCTTGAATCTCTTTGTCACTTCCACTGTATAATCATAAGGGATTTGATTTAGGTCATACTTGAATGACCTAGTGGTTTTCCCTACTTTCTTCAATTCAAGTCTGAATTTTGCAACAAGGAGTTAATGATTTGAGCCACAACCAGTTTCCAGTCTTGTTTTTGGTGACTGTACAGAGCTTCTCCATCTTCGCCTGCAAAGAGTGTTACCAACCTGATTTCACTTTTGACCATCTGGTGACATCCATGTGTAGAGTCGTCTCTTGTTGGAAGAGGGCGTTTGCCATGACCAGTGCGTTCTCTTAGCAAAACTCTGTTAGCCTTTCGCCTGCTTCATTTTTTACTCCAAAGCCAAACTTGCCTGTTACTTCAGGTATCTCTTGACTTCCTACTTCTGCATTCCCGTCCACACATATTGTTCTAAGTGGCAAAATTTCATTCTTTCCATGACTGTGCAGTATTCCATTGTATATATGTATCACATCTTCTTTATCCATTCATCTGCTGATGGACACTTGGGTTGTTTCCATGTCTTAGTTTTGTAAATAGTTCTGCTATGAACATTGGGGTGCATGTATCTTTTCAAATTAGTGTTTTCCAGTATTTCTCAATATGTACCCAGAAGTGGAGTTGCTGGACCATATGGTAGAGTTTAGCTTTTTGAGGAAACTCCATACTGTTCTCCATAGTGGCTGCACCGACTTGCATTCCCACCAATGGTGCACGAGGCTTCCCTTCTCTCCACATATTTACCAGCCTTTGTTACCGCTAATCTTTTCATGATTGCTGCTCTAACAGGTGTGAGGTGATCATTGTTTTTTTGTTCTTGAGTATGTTTTAATGTACATGTTGGCCGTTGATATTCTTTAGAAAAGTGTCTAGGTCCTTTACCTATTTTCCAATTGGATTATTTGCCTTTTTTGTTTTGTTTTGATTTTGAGTTGTATGAATTCTTTATATATTTTGGATATTCCATCTTATCAGACACATTGTTTGCCAAGATTTTTCCCTTTCTATCCATTGTCTTTTCACTTTGATAATCATCTCTTTTGTTGTGCAGAGGCTTTTGTTTTGAATGGTCCACTTGTTCATTTTTATTTTGATGCTGGTTCTTTTGATGAGATTTCCAGAAAATTTACCAGGACTCCTGTCAAAGAGAGTTTACCTGTATTTTCTTCTAGGTGTTCCATGGCTTCTGGTCTTCATTTAGGTCTTTAATCTGGCTCGAGTTGATTTGGTGAGGTGTAAGTTTAGGGTCTAGTTTCATTCTTATGTTGCTGTTTGGTCACCCGGTCACGTCCGACTCTGCGACCCCATGGACTGCAGCACACCAGGATACTCTTATGTGAGTACCCAATTTTCCTAACAGCATTCATGGAAAAGACTGTCTTTTCTCCATTGAGTACTCTTGGCACCTTTGACAAATGTCAGATGATTGAATAAGTATGAGTGTATCTCTGGATTCTTGATTCTGTTCCATTTGTCCATGTGTCTGTTTTTTGTGTTCAGTCTGCTTTTGCTTTGATTATTGTAGCTTTACAATATAGCCTGAAATCAGGAAATGTGATGTCTTCCACTTTGTTCTTTCTCAGGATTGCTTTGGTTATTTGAGTTTGTGTGTGTGTGTGGTTTCACATAAATTTTAGGATTTTTTTCTACTTGTGTAAAAACTGCCATTGGAAAATTCATGAGTTGCATTGAATCTGTAGATGGTTTTGGGTAGTATGGATATTTTAGCAATAATTCTTCTGATCCATGAACACAGGATATCTTTCCATTTATTTATATCTGATTTCCTTCATCAATGCCTCACAGTTTTCATTACAGAGATCTATCACTTCCTTGGTTAAATTTATTCCTATTTTATTGTTTTGATGCTATTATAAATGAGATGGGTATGTCTTTTTCAGATAATTCACTGTTAGTGTATAGAAATGTTACTGATTTTTGTATATGAACTTTGTATCCTGCAACTTTACTGAATTCATTGGTTAGATCTAAGTTTTTTAAAATCTTTCAGTTCAGTTCAGTCGCTCAATCGTGTCCGACTCTTTGCAACTCCATGAATCACAGTATGCCAGGCCTCCCTGTCCATCACCAACTCCCGGAGTTCACTCAAACTCATGTCCATCGAGTCGGTGATGCCATCCAGCCATCTCATTCTGTCGTCCCCTTCTCCTCCTGCCCCCAATCCTTCCCAGCATCAGAGTCTTTTCCAGTGAGTCAACTTGTTGCATGAGGTGGCCAAAGTATTGGAGTTTCATCTTTAGCATCAGTCCTTCCAATGAATACCCAGGATTGATCTCCTTTAGAATGGACTGGTTGGATCTCTTTGCAGTCCAAGGGACTCTCAAGAGTCTTCTCCAGCACCACAGTACAAAAGCATCAATTCTTCGGCGATCAGCTTTCTTCACAGTCCAACTCTCACATCCATACATGACCACGGGAAAAACCATAGCCTTGACTAGAAGGACCTTTGTTGGCAAAGTAATGTCTCTGCTTTAGGATTTTCTGTATATGTAATCATGTCATCTGAAAATAGAGACAATTTTACTTCTTTCCTTCAAATTCCGATACTTTTTCTTTTTCTCGCCTAATTGCTCTGGTGGGGACTTCCAGTGCTATGTTGAATAGAAGTGGTAAGAATGGCATCCTTTTCTTGTGCCTGATCTCAGACAGAAAGCTTTCAACCTTTCACCACTGAATATAATGTTAGCTGTGGGCTTGTTATATATGACCTTTATTATGTTATGTTCCTTCTATACCTAATTTATTAAGAATTTTTTTATCATGAATGTATGATGGATTTTGTCAAATGCTTTTTCTGCACTTATAGAGATGATCATATGATTTTGTTTCCTTCATTCTATTAATATGATGTATCACATTGACTGATTTACATGTCTTAAACCATTCTTGAATTCCAGGGATAAATGCTACTTGATCATGGTAAATGTTCCTTTTAATGTGAGTTCAGTTTGCTAGTATCTTATTGAGACTTTTTAACATCTATATTCATCAGGGATATTGATCTGTAGTTTTCCAATAGTGTCCTTTTCTGGCTTTGGTATCAGGGCAATGCTGGACTTGTAAAATGAGTTTGAGAATGTCCTCTCCTCTGATTTTTGGAAGACTTTGAGAAAGACTGGAATTAATTTTTTAATGTTTGGTAAAATTTAGCAGTGAGGCTATTTGGTCTTGGACTTTTCATCTTTGAGTGGTTTTTGGTTACTGACTTAAGCTCCTTACTAGCAATTGGTCTGTTCAAATTTTCAGTTTCTTCCTGATTCAATCTTGGAAGTTTATAAGATTTTTTTTTTTTAGGTTGTCCAGCTTGTTGACATGTAGTTGTTCATAGTTGCATCTTTCATAAGCTATCAGTTGTAATATCTCCTTTATCAGGTTTGTTAATTTTATCTTTTCAAAGAACCAGGTCTTAGTTTTATTAATCTTTTCTTTTGTTTTCCTGCTATTTTATTTATGTTCTGATTTTTATTTTCCTTCCTTATGCTGACTTTGGGTTTTGGTTATTCTTTTTTTTTCCTCTAGGTCTTTGAGACATAGAGTTAGGTTGCTAATTTGAGATCTTGCTTATTTCTTAATGTAGGTGTTTATTGCTATGGCCTTCTTAGAACTGCTTTTGCTGCATCCTGTAAGTTTTGGTATGTCATGTCTCATTTTTGCTTGTCTTGAGACACTTTGAAATTTCCACTCTAATTTCTTCTTTAATTAATAGGTTTGGAAGAGTGTTTCAGTTCCAATATTCCTGAAATATTTCCCAGTTTTCCTCCTGTTATTAGTGTCTAGTTTCATACCATTGTTGCCAAAGAAGCCACTTGGGTATGACTTCAGTCTTCTTGAACTTGCTAAGACTTATTTTGTGAACTAACATTGGTTTATTTTAAAAAATGTTCCATGTGCACTGGGTATGAATATATATTCTGCTGTTGTCAGATAAAGTGTTCTGTATATGTTATGTCCTTTGGGTATGTCTACAGTGTTAGCAGCTTTTGTTGGATTCCCTGGTGGCTCAGATGGTAAAGAATCTACCTGCCAATGAGGGAGACCTGGGTTCTATCCCTGGGTTGGGAAGATCCCTTGTAGATGGCATGGCAACCCACTCCAGTATTCTTGCCTGGAAAACCCCAAGGACAGAGGAGCCTGGTGGGCTCGGACACAACTGAAGTGATTTACTTATTGGGTCTATCAGATCAGTTCAGTTTAGTCATTCAGTCGTGTTCGACTCTTTGTGACCCCATGGACCACAGCATGCCAGGCCTCCCTGTCCATCACCAACTCCTGGAGTCTACTCAAACTTATCTCCATTGAGTCAGTGATGCCATCTAAACATCTCATTCTCTGTCATCCCCTTCTCCTCCTGCCTTCAATCTTTCCCAGGATCAGGGTCTTTTCAAATGAGTCAGCTCTTCTCATCAGGTGGCCAAAGTACTGGAGTTTCAGCTTCAACATCAGTCCTTCCAATGGACACTCAGGACTGACTTCCTTTAGGATGGACTGGTTGGATCTCCTTGCAGTCCAAGGGACTCTCAAGAGTCTTCTCCAGCACCACATTTCAAAAGCATCAATTCTTTGGTGCTAAGGTTTCTTTATAGTCCAACTATCACATCCATACATGACCACTGGAAAAACCATAGCCTTGATGAGATGGACCTTTGTTGGTAAAGTAATGTCTCTGCTTTTTAATATACTGTCTAGGTTGGTCATAAGTTTCCTTCCAAGGAGCAAGCGTCTTTTAATTTCATGGCTGCAGTCACCATGTGCAGTGATTTTGGAGCCCCCAAAAGTAAAGTCAGCCACTGTTTCCTCATCTATGTGCCATGAAGTGATGGGAGCGGATGCCATGATCTTAGTTTTTTAAATGTTGAGCCTTAAGCTAGCTTTTTCACTCTCCTCTTTCACTTTCATCAAGAGGCTTTTTAGTTCTTCTTCACTTTCTGCCATAAGGGTGGTGTCATCTGCATATCTGAGGTTATTGATATTTCTCCTGGCAATCTTGATTCCAGCTTGTGCTTCTTCCAGCCCAGTGTTCCTCATGATGTACTCTGCATATAAGTTAAATAAGCAGGGTGACAATATACAACCTTGACGTACTCCTTTTCCTATTTGGAACCAGTCTGTTGTTCTATGTCCAGTTCTAACTGTTGCTTCCTGACCTGCATACAGGTTTCTCAAGAGGCAGGTCAGGTGGTCTGGTATTCCCATCTCTTTCAGAATGTTCCACAGTTTATTGTGACCCACACAATCAAAGGCTTTGGCATAGTCAATGAAGCAGAAATAGATGTTTTTCTGGAACTCTCTTGCTTTTTCGATGATCTAGCGGATGTTGGCAATTTGATCTCTGGTTCCTCTGCCTTTTCTAAAACCAACTTGAACATCTGGAATTTCATGCTTCACATATTGCTGAAGCCTGGCTTGGAGAATTTTGAGCATGACTTTACTAGCGTGTGAGATGAGTGCAATTGTGCGGTAGTTTGAGCATTCTTTGACATTGCCTTTCTTTGGGATTGGAATGAAAACTGACCTTTTCCAGTCCTGTGGCCATTGCTGATTTTTCCAAAGTTGCTGACATATTGAGTGCAGCCACTTTCACAGCATCATCTTTCAGGATTTGAAATAGCTCAACTGGAATTCCATCACCTCCGCTATCCTTGTTCATAGTGATTCTTCCTGAGGCCCATTTGACTTTGAATTCCTGGATATCTGGCTCTAGGTGAGTGATCACACCATCATGATTATCTGGGTCATGAAAGTCTTTTCTGTACAGTTCTTTTGTGTATTCTTGCCACCTCTTCTTTTTATTCTCTGCTTCTGTTAGGTCCATACCATTTCTGTCCTTTATCGAGCCCATCTTTGCATGAAATGTTCCCTTGGTATCTCTGATTTTCTTGAAGAGATCTCTAGTCTTTCCCATTCTGTTGTTTTCCTCTATTTCTTTGCATTGATAGCTTAGGAAGGCTTTCTTATCTCTCCTTGCTATTCTTTGGAACTCTGCATTCAGATGGGTATATCTTTCCTTTTCTCCTTTGCTTTTCATAGCTATTTGTAAGGCCTCTTCAGACAGCCATTTTGCTTTTATGCATTTCTTTTTCTTGGGGATGGTCTTGATCCCTGTCTCCTATACAATGTCACAAACCTCCATCCATAGTTCATCAGGCACTCTGTCTATCAGATCTAATCCCTTGAATCTATTTCTCACTTCCACTGTATAATTACTGTATAATTCCTAGGGAATTGATTTAGGTCATACCTGAATGGTCTAGTGGTTTTCCCTACTTTCTTCAATTTCAGTCTGAATTTGGCAATAAGGAGTTCATGATCTGAGCCACAGTCAGCTCCTGGTCTTGTTTTTGCTGACTGTATAGAGCTTCTCCATCTTTAGCTCTAAAGAATATAATCAATCTGATTTCGATATTGGCAAAGGGTGATGTCCATGTGTAGAATCTTCTCTTGTACTGTTGGAAGAGGGTGTTTGCTATGACCAGTGCATTCTCTTGTAAAAACTCTATTAGCCTTTGCCCTGCTTCATTCTGTACTCCAAGGCCAAATTTGCCTGTTACTCCATGTGTTTCATGACTCCCTACTTTTGCATTCCAGTCCCCTATAATGAAAAGGACATCTTTTTTGGGTGTTAGTTCTAAAAGGTCTTGTAAGTCATCATAGAACTGTTCAACTTCAGCTTCTTCAGCATTACTGGTTGGGGCATAGACTTGGATTTCCATGATATTGAATGGTTTGCCTTGGAAACGAACAGAGATCATTCTGTCGTTTTTGAGATTGCATCCAAGTACTGCATTTTGGACTCTTTTGTTGACTATGATGGCTACTCCATTTCTTCTAAGGATTTCTTGCCCATAGTAGTAGATATAATGGTCATCTGAGTTAAATTCACCCATTCCAGCCCACTTTAGTTCTATTGGGTTCATTTTAATGCTATTGGATCTATGGCATTATTCAAATCTGCTGTTTCCTTATTGACTCTGGATGAACTATCCAATGTTGAGAGTGGGTTATTATATTGCTGTTTATTTCTCCTTTTTACCTCTGTTAGGTTTTGCTTTATATATTTAGGTACTCCAGTGTTGGTTGCATAAATTTTTACAGTTGTTATCTTTGTCTCCTTTTGCCACTTTAGTTTAAAGTCTATTTTGTCTGATATATGTGTAGAGTCTTCTCTTGTATTGACTCTTCTCTTGATAGTTTTGTCTATCTCTGCTTTTTTTGGTTAGCATTTGCTTGAAATATCTTTTACATTGACTCTCAGTTTTGAAGGCTAAAGTGAATCTCTTGTAGGTAGAATATTGCTGGACCTTTTTTTTTTTTAATTCCATTCAATCATTCTGTCTTTTGATTGGAGAATTTAATTCCTTTATGTTTAAAATAATTATTAATAGTAAAGACTTACAATTTCCATTTTGTTAACTGTTTTCTGGCTGTTTGTAGATCCACTGTTCCTTCTTATCCTTTTGTCTTTCTGTTTTGAGGTCTTTTGGTATCAGTATGTTTTGACTTCTTTATCAAGTTCTTTTGCCTAATTACTACAGATTTTCCCCTTGTGATTACCATAGGGCTTACATAAAATAACTTAAAATTATAACACCATATTCTAAGCTGAAAAAAACTTCTGTAGCATTCCTAATGTTACACTCACTTCTCTTCCCTCTCACAATTTAGATTACTGATGTTACAGTTTATATATTTTTAAATATTGTGTAAACAATAACAGATTACTGCAGTTACTTTTTTTTAAAACTACATTTGTTTCTTTAACTTTTAAACAAGACTTGAAGTGAATTATGCACCACCACTATCATATTAGAAAATCTAACTTTGTGTATTTATCATTCCTAGCAAGTTTTATTATATCTTCTTGTATTTTTAGTATGTTAAATAGCATTCTTTTACTTTCATTTGGAGAACTCCTGTTAACATTTCTTGTCAGGGAGGTCAATGTCAGGTACGTCAATTTCAGTTGATGAACTCCCTCAGTTTTTGTTAGGAAAGACTTTGTATCTCCTCCTTTCCTTTTTTTTTTTTTTTATTTTTTTTCTAAAAAAGAATTTTATTAAAAAAGCACAAATGCAAAGAAATGAACAGAGGAAAATTTATGCGTTTTGCCAGGCATAGAATAGTTTGTTGACAGTTTTTTTCCCTTTCAATGATTTGAATATGTCATCCCATTCTCTCCTGGCCTGAAAAGCCTTATGGGGTTTTCTTTATATAAAACTTCTCTTTTCTCCTTTCACAATTTTTGTCTTTGACTTTCGACAATTACGTCTTGGCGTAGCCTTATTCATGTTCAGTGCATATGGGGTCTTCTAGGTATCATGCATTTGGATGTCCTCTTCTCTCCCCAGGTTAGGAAAGTTTTTAGTCATTATTGTTTTAAATATACTCTTTGTCCCTTTCTCGCTTTTTTTTCCCCCTCTGGAGTTTTCATAATGCATAGGGTTTCTTCACCATTTTTCATTCTTTTTTTTCTTTTAGTCCTCTGACTGGATAAATTAAAACGTCCTGTCTTCTAGGTCATAGATTCTTTCTTCTGCACAGTGAAGTCTTCTTTTGAAGTTCTCCATTGAGTTTTTCAATCCTGTTTTCTTCAGTCATTGTATATTTCAGTTCTAGGGTTTCTGTTCATTTTCTTTTGATGGTTTCTAGTTCTCTGTTGAACTTTCCATTTTGTTCATGCATTGTTCTCCTAATTTCATTTAGTTATCAGTGTGATCTGATAGCTCACTAAACTTCTTTGAGGATTATTCTGAATTCTTTGTCTGACAGTTCATTGAGCTCCATTTCTCTAGGGTCAGTTATTGTACCTGTATTGGTTTCCTTTGGTGGTGTCATGCTTGCTTGATTTTTTTGTAATCCTTGTTTCCTTATGTTGGTATTTGTCCATCTGAGTAAGTGGGCTCCTCTTCCAGACCTTACAAGTTCCCTTTGGCAGAGACAGTTCTTCACCAGTCAACTCAGTTTGGGTTTCTAGATATGTGTGCTGGTAATGTTCTCGGGTGGGTGAGACCTGCTAACAGGGTCTGTTTCTGAGTGAGACCACTGCCTGAGCTCTGAGATGGCAGAATGGAGTTGTGCCATTGTCTGAGAATTGGATGGAATTGCTGGCTTGGTTCCTTGCCCAGGGAAGTTTGATTTTCTGCTTAAGCAAGGTTGGAGGATGAGCTCTGTGATTGCTTCAGTTCTCTGCTCAAGTTTACTAGATGGTCAGGATTGGGTACACTACTCTGCTCTACTCAGCAGCAGATGGGGCTATGAATTAGCATCCCTGCTCAGGTGGGGCAGCGGGATGGGCCCTGAGACCTGAATGGCTTATTCTTTGGCAGACTTGAATCAGGTAAGACTGCTCTAAATTCCCTGGCCAGAAGGGACCTGGTTTTGCTCTGTAGATAGGAAAAACCGCTGGTGTGTTTTCTGCTCAAGTGCTTCTATAAGTCAGGTTGTTAGGTGAGCTATGCAGCTTCCCACGTGCTCTGGCTGGGTTCCCTGGTAGGGTGGGCTGAGGGCTTCCCAGGTGGCGCTAGTGGTAAAGAACCCAACTGCCAATGCAAGAGATGTAAAAGACGTGGGTTTGATCCCTCGGTCAGGAAGTTCCCCTGGAGGAGGGCATGGAAACCCACTCCAGTATTCTTGCCTGGAGAACCCATGAACAGGGGAGCCTGGCAGTCTACAGTACAAAGCGGATCACAAAGAGTCAGACATGACTGAAGCGACTTAGCATGCATGCATACAGGGAGGGCTGAGGTCTATATCTAACCGTGGGTGGGGCTACAAATTAGCTTCCTTTCCCAGGCAGAGTGGGAGACCCAGTTCCAAGGCCAACAAGGCTCTGCTCTGCAGACCATCAGCTCTGCCAGCCCAGTGTATTTTCTGCTTGAGGGCTGCTGGATCACACAGCTGCTGGGTGTTAACCTTCAGGCTTTCTGGTCAGAAGGGCCAGGAACTACACTCAGCATTGAGTAGGGCTATGGATTAGTTCTTCTGCTTGGGCAAAGAGAGGAATCCTCTAAGCCCAGCAAGCCATTCTGGTCATGGTCTTGCTCAAGCTGACCCACTCCCGGAGTTCCCTGGTCACTTGGTGCCACTGGCTTTGCTCTGCAGGTGATCAGCTCTGCCAGCCAGACCCTCCACTCTGCTTAAGTGTTGCTGGACTCTCTGGCTGCCTAGGTGTCTCTGATCAGGCTTTCTGAGGGGCTGGGAGCTCCACTCAGCAGTAGCCTGGGCCATGATTCAGCTCCCCTGCCTGGGCCAGAGCAGACCAGCCTCCAGGGCTGGCCAAGCTCTTTGTTTGAGAACCCAAATCAGGAAAGCCTGTGTCCTGCTGAGTTCCCTAATCAGACTGTGCCCACCTAGGCTCTGCAGATGAACAAAGCAGCTGCAGTGGTTGGAACTACTCCTTGGACACTGCAGGGAGGACTCACTCTGCCGGCCCCTCCCCACTTCTCATCACAATCAGATGCCCAGGGCTCAAGTCCTGCCGGTTCCCCTGCAGTCCCTGTGGGGCACAACCAGAGTGGGGGCTCCCAGAAGGGACCCACAGTGGGAGCTGGCTATGCACCCTAGGCTCTCTTTGCTGCTGGGGAGCTGAAGGCTCAGGGGCAACCTCTCCGCCTGACGCTGTACCAGCCTGGGGAGGGGGTGGTGTCGTCAGCGTGCAGCAGCTCCCCTTGGCACTTCTGATGTGGCCTGTCTGGGGTCTGGTACAGGGATTGCTTTGGTCTCACTCCTGTGTTCCAGGGTTCTCTCAGTGCTGACCTGCACATGAATACCTGTTAGTTGTTCTTCTTGAGGGAGGGCGGAGGCCTATAGGAATGGCCTGTGTCACCAGCTTGGTGGCGCCACCCTCCTCTGTTGTCTCTTCTCATAAGGACACACACACAGATACATGGGCTTCCCTGGTGACTCAGATGGTAAAGAACCCACCTGCAATGCAGGGTAACTGAGTTCAATCCCTGGGTTAGGAAGAGCCCTGGAGAACGGCATGGCAACCCACTCCAGTACTCTTGCCTGGAGAATCTCCGTGGACAGAGGAACCTGGCGGGCTGTGGGCCGTGGGGTCACAAAGAGTCAGACACGACTGAGCGATACTTTCACTTTCTTCACTTTTGCACACACACCTATATAATATATATTTAATATTTTAAAATAGTAATTATATAATGTATTAAACACATCTATCTCAATGAACATTTTCCAGTTCTGAGGATTTTTAAACATTTAATTCTTAAAATGTTTTGGCCATGTGGCACAGCATGTAGGATCTTAGTTCTCTGACCAGGAATTGAACCTGTGCCGTGTGCATTGGAAGCATGCAGTCTTAACCATTGGACCATCGAGGAAGTCCCTAAGGACACTAATATTGTTGAATCAAGGTTCCACCTTATGACCTCACTCATCTTTTATTACCACCCCCCCACCCCACCACAAAGGCCTGATCTCCAAATTCAGCCACATTGGAGGTTGGGACTTTAATATATAAATTTGGGGGGAACACGAACATTTAGCCCATTGGAGCAGGGCTTACTGACTTTGTGTGGCGTAGCCATCTGGGTTCCTTCTTGAGGAACGCTCTATGATTGTATTTTTAAGTCCTTCCTCTCAGGCTGGTTATTCTCTAGAAGGGCCTTTCTTTCTTTTGTAAAAAAATATTTATTTGTCTGCGCCGGGCTCAGTTGTGGCACACAGGATCTTTAGTTGCAGCATGCAAACTCTTAGTTGCAGCATATGATATCCAGTTTCCTGATCAGGGATCGAACCTGGATCCCCTGCATTGGGAGCATGGGATCTTAGCCACTGGACCACCAGTGATATTCCTGAAATTGCCTTTCAGCTTCTGGCCTGTCGGGGAGAGGTCTTGCCAACATTCTGAAACCAAGCTGGGGAAGATGGGGGCAGTCTCAGTGCTGTTTAGCATGCATCGGCTCGTTTCATCAGTCAGTTCACTCACTCAGTCATGTCCGATTCTGCGACCCCGTGGACTGCAGCTTGTCAGGCTTCCCTGGCCATCACCAATTCCTGGAGCCTACTCAAACTCATGTCCATCACATCGGTGATGCCATCCAACCAACTCATCCTCTGTCGTCCCCTTTTCCTCCTGCCTTCAATCTTTCCTAGCATCAGGGTCTTTCCCAATGGGTCGGTTCTTTGCATCAGGTGGCCAAAGTATTGTAGTTTCAGCTTCAGCATCAGTCCTTTCAATGAACATTCAGGACAGATTTCCTTTAGGATGGACTGGTTGGATTTGCTTGCAGTCCAAGGGACTTTCAAGAGTCTTCTCCAACACGACAGTTCAAGAGCATCAATTCTTTGGTGCTCAGTTTTCTTTATAGTCCAACTCTCACATCCATACATGACTACTGGAAAAACCATAGCTTTGACTAGATGGACTTTTGTTGGCAAAGTAATGTCTCTGCTTTTCTTTTTCTAGTCATCAGGTAGATGTAAATAATCCTGGCTGCTGTCCCAGCACCCCAAGCACACAGTGGTCTAAGACCCTAGATTCTTTACCACTGCACCAAACTTGGCATTCTTCATGATGGGACTTGTTCCCAACCACGTGTGCTGCCTCTGCTGGAGCAAGGTCAGGCACCAGGCAGGTTGCTCCTTCCCTGACTCCTGAAAGTTGGGCTACAGATGAAGGATGGAAAGGCTTGGGGGTGAAGGACCACAGGGAAGGACCCAGAAGACTGCAGTGGATGATCAATGCTTATAAAAAAAAAAAAGAGAGCATATCTTAGTACTGAGTCAAGGTATGTGTGCAGCCTCTACTCTTCATCAATGACTCTAGCTATTGTGACAGTGAGAATAGAAAAGAATATGAAAGACCCGATGAAATAAACTATGGTGTCCGCAGACAACAGGAATTTAGGTAGTCATTAAAAAGAATGAGATAGAGACTTCCCTGATGGTCCAGTGGTTAGGACTTCACCGAGATCCATGTGTACTGACACGGGAAGATGGTGGTGGGAGTTACATTTTGTGGAGTAGAGACAGTTACAAGGTGACACGCACTGTGCGACCATTTCATGTAAAGTTGACTGGTTGTGTGCGTTCATGTGCGATTGCGTGAAACAGCATTCATCACAGGGCTGACCGCTCTTGGTGAGATGTCAGGTTATCATGTGCCTTTCTGTTTCATTTCAACCTGTTACAGTGAGCATATACAATTCTGGGGACCAAAAAGCAGCGATTTTCATTTAAATGGAAAGGGCAGACTTCCTCTGGTCTGTGTTCTCGCTTGATGACATCATGACTTTCCACTTCCTGCACTTGGGAAAACCCAGTTGGTGAAAGAAACCGGTTACAGGTTGTCTGTAGTGAGGCTGAGATGATATGAAAGCAGGCTGGTTGCTCGATACTTGTTAGTGGTCTCTTTAAACATAGGCTGACTGGAAACATTTTCCCCCTAAAAAGGGAAACATGGGGTGGAGTGAGAAAGGCCGAGCCGGGGACTCAGGTTTGGATCCTAACTCTACTTAGTAACTGAACTCCGGGCTGTGGCACTGGGCTGCTCCGTGGGCGCCGTGCGTGTGGCCGTATACGCGATCTGTGGACATTCAGGGCTGGTGCTGATGGCACCGGGCAAGGTGGTGGCTCTGGGACTTCAGGCCCAGTGAGGCAGACACCAGCCTGTGTCCTCATTTATTAAAGGAGGGAGATGAGCACTGACCTTGAAGGCAGCATGAGCGTGACCTAGATAGCAAAGCGGCACATGGCGGGGCTCAGATGGTAGTGACTCCACTTGGAGTTTTCCAGGTGGACAGAAGGGTATTCTAGGCTTGTCGAGAAACAGGGAGGAGATAAAGCTGTACATTTGGACATAAAAAGTAGTTTTTTTCCCCTTGTTATAGGCTTATTGTTAGTCACTAAGTAAATAAGTGTTAGTCGCTCAGTTGTGCCCGACTCTTTGCGACCCCATGGACTGCAGCCCACCAGGCTCCTCTGTCCATGAGATTTTCCAGGCAAGGATACTGGAGTAGGTTGCCGTTTCCTTCTCCAGGGGAGCTTCCCGACCCTGTATTGGCAGATGGATTCTTTACCACTGAGCCACAAGGGGAAGCTCCCTGTTATACATATTAGGTTATTTGTCTATGTTAAAATCAGTTACTTTCAAAGGTCCATAAGCTTAGTTTTGGGGACAGCCATCACAGGATAAGACACAGAGGTACAGCTGGTACACATGACTGACGCACACAGGTGGAAGTGCTCCTCCTCCCTGGCCCCAAAGATGGCCAGACTCCTTCAGGGGCTCCCTAAGTGGACATGGCTACCTGAGCACACACAGGAGAGACCACAGTCCATGCTGATGCTGGACAGCTTTCCAGGAAGCCCCCAGAATTACAGTGATATGTGAAAATGCTTTTTGCTATTGCAGAGTCTCAGCTAGCTTCTTGTTCCTCAAAGCATGGAGCTGACAATTTGTAACCCTGGACTTATATGAATGAGAGAGAAGGACCAGTCAGAACATCCTCCAAGCCCAGTAATGCTATTCTTCTGACACTGGCCTATAGCAAAATTGAGAGATTCTAGCAAAAAAAAAAAAAAAAATCAAATCAGATTCTACTGCTAGCAGGTAAGAAACTCTCATGTTAGAACAGGCCAGATAGACTTCCCTGATGGTTTAGAACAGGCCAGATAGACTTCCCTGGTGGTTTAGAACTGGCCAGATAGACTTCCCTGGTGGTCCAGTGGCTAAGATTCTGTGCACCCAATACAGGGGATCCGAGTTTGACTGATCAGGGAACTACATTCCACATGTTGCAACTAAGAGTTCGCACACCACAACTAAAGATTTGGCATGCTGCAAATAAGATCTCAGACTTTATATTTTGGGGCTTCAAAATCACTGTGGATGCTGATTGCAGCCATGAAATTAAAAGACGCTTAACTCCTTGGAAGGAAAGTTATGACCAACCTAGATAGTATATTAAAAAGCAGAGACGTTACTTTGCCAACCAAGGTCCGTCTAGTCAAGGCTATGGTTTTTCCCGTGGTCAGGTATGGATGAGAGTTGGACTGTGAAGAAAGCTGATCACTGAAGAATGGATGCTTTTGAACTGTGGTGCTGGAAAAGACTCTTGAGAGTCCCTTGGAATGCAAGGAGATCCAACCAGTCCATCCTAAAGGAGATCAATCCTGGGTGTTCATTGGAAGGACTGATGCTAAAGCTGAAACTGCAATACTTTGGCCACCTCATGCGAAGAGTTGATTCACTGGAAAAGACTCTGATGCTGGGAGGGATTGGGGGCGGGAGGAGAAGGGGACGACAGAGAATGAGATGGCTGGATGGCATCACCGACTCTGTGGACATCAGTTTGAGTGAACTCCGGGAGCTGGTGATGGACAGGGAGGCCTGGCGTGCTGTGATTCATGGGGTCGCAGAGAGTCGGACACGACTGAGCGACTGAACTGAACTAAGACCTGGTACAGCCAAATGAGTAAGTAAATACAAAAACAAGGGGGCGGGCGCGGTGCAGGATGCTGCACTTGTTAGATCTTGGCCATAACAGCCGGTACTTGTAGTGTGTTTTATGTCCCACAGGCCTTGATTGAAGAAACAAACATGTGTGAGCTCATTTAATCTTGAGAGCTACTGCACAAGGGAGAAACTGTTCTCAGGTCCATTTTACAGACAGGAAACTTGCTGAGGGGCAGAGTTTTCTTGCTCAAGGTCACACACCCATTGAGAAGCCACTTCACTGGAGTGAGGACGGTTTATATAGAGAATGTCGTGGTTTATGCTGCTGCTGCTGCTGCTAAGTCGCTTCAGTCGTGTCTGACTCTGTGCGACCCCATAGACGGCAGCCCACCAGGCTCTGCCATCCCTGGGATTCTCCAGGCAAGAACACTGGAGTGCGTTGCCATTTCCTTCTCCAATGTGTGAAAGTGAAAAGTGAAAGTGAAGTCGCTCAGTCTTGTCCGACTAGTAGCGACCCCATGGACTGTAGCCCACCAGGCTCCTCTGTCCATGGGATTTTCTAGGCAAGAGTACTGGAGTGGCTTGCCATTGCCTTCTCCGTCGTGGTTTATGCAGCATCTATCAAATGTGACCATATCAGAACATTGCGTTCATTTTGATGGGTGGGCAGTTCTCGCATTACAAATGAGGGGAGGGCAGTTAAAAAATGGGAGGGGACTTGCTCACAGCTTCAGAGTTAATAGAGGAGCCCAGCTTTTCAGAACTTACATCTTGAGCTGTTTTATTAGTTAGGGGTCTAAGTTCTTTATGAACAAAACAGCTTTTTTTAATTTTTTTTGGGTTGAGCCTTGCAGGTTGCAGAATTTTAGTTCCCCAACCAGGGACTGAACCCAGGCCCATGGCAAGTGAAAGTGCTGACTCCTGAACACTGGGCCAACAGGGAATTCCCCAAATTTTGTTTTTAATTAGATGATAACCTTAAAAAATACCATAAAAACCTCTGGAAATGAAAAGTTGCAATTTGAAAGATGTCTTCATTGAACAGGTTTTGGTTTTTAAGTTGTACTTCTCACGATTCTTCTGGGTCAGTAGGAATTTATTCCTTTAAAAGGACTCCACATTCATTCCCAAGTCTGAGAAACAGCGAGTTCTACTAGGCTCTTTTACTTTGCAATAATGAATTTTTAAAATTTCATCTTTAATGCACATAGATTTCTGTTTTTGATAAGAGCTTGATTTAAAAAAATAAAAAACTCCCCAAGTGATTTAACAAAAACTCAAATCAAAAGCAGAGCTAGCTGACTGGGCTTGAGGTGGTTGCTAAGGAGTTGCTCAATACAGATCAGACACACAAACTGCAGTTTTATAGGCTTCATGCTGAGGCTGAAGGGATCACGCCTAGCTGATCTTCTTATGAGGCAGTCCGTTCGACCAAGACCACACATCTCTAGAATGGCCAGGCACCAGAGATGCCAAGAACCGTCTTTTGGAAGTCAGGGGAAGTCATTCTGCTTAAACGTGAGTTAACTTGAATTTCATGCTAACTTCAGCAGCTTATTTGTGACCTATCTGACATCTATTGTTGGTCTGCTTTAATTAGTAAAGCAAAGGACACACTGATTGGAAGTAAACAGTGTCCACATTGAAAATACTGATTAAGTGCCCCCCTTCCCATGATGCCCACGCCGGTCCTCCTTCAATGGTAAGACTCCTTTCCCAGGTGTCCAGGCCATACTGACTGGCTGTGCATGTGCTGATCTGTTAGTTCTAAAGACTGCACTGAAAACCATCCTTCTCTGAGTAGTTTCTCAGTTATCTGAGAGGCTTTCTCTTAGGCTAGTGTCCTCAGTTTGGCTCAAAACTGAGAAGTAGCTGAATTCCCTAAACAGCACTCGTGAAAAGCCTCTGCAGTTCCGCAGCGAGTCGACAAGGGAGCCGATGCCATTTGCCTGGTGGCATTTTAACAAGATGGCAAACAGCACCCAGGAGGAAATGGACAGTGCTGGAGACAAGAAACCTGAACCTGTAAACTCATGGCAAATGTCACTGTGTTTACAGGGAGAGGAGAGAAATAGCCTTATATGATTCTTCCTTGTGTGTTGAAGATTTTATTTTTCAAACCTTTAGAGGAATCAACTCCCTTTACTAAACCTTTTTGTAAAATGCCACCGAATCCCAGGGATGCAGGTTAAGCCATACTCTTAAGAACAGACCCTCTCCAGGCTGAGTCTCCTTAATAGCTTACCTGGAAGTCACAGAGAGGCAGTCCTAGAAGAGGACGCTTTGAAAAAGCCAAGCTTTCTCCTATTTTTAGATTTGGGCCTGTTTCCAGTTTTTTTTTTTAACTTTCATATGAGTTTAACTCTGACCTTTCTCCATTTAAAACTGAAAGAATTAAAATGCAGGGAAGAATGGCTGTGGATGTGTGTCTTGACTTAGGGACACACAAGCTCAGACATGTGTGCGGCAGACTGCTTGCTCAGGACAGACCAACGGGGACGCCAAACGCTTCTCTGGGCGAAAGTGCCACTCACGGTGTTTTGCAGTTGTCAAGTGTGTGGGAGGTACAGGCAATAAAAATCCTGAAATAAATGGATTCTGTAATGGTGCTTTGTAGATGGCAGCCTGTGAACCGAGAAAGGCTGGTTTCAAGCTTGAACCCTCACCTGTTCTCTCCCCATCAGTTATTTCAAACAGCAGCGCAGGAACCACAGTGACTGCCATTAAAATGAAAGCTCATTTTTTAAACTAGTGCTGGAATGCGTACGTATTATAGTAACAGGACAGAGATCAACGTCTGACAGTTTTCACATGATCCCAACATGACTCTTTGTCTATACTCTATATAAATAACCTACCCCTAAGTTTACTCCTTTAGTGACATAGCCAGTTTTAGTTCATGAATCGTGGTGTCCAAATGAGTTGATTAACTTGCTTTTTGTTTCTCTGTGTGAGTCATGGTTAGGTCACTTACAAGTCTCATGCAAAACTGAGAAACTAGATACAGGAGTTAAGCCTCAAAAACAGGTGACGTCTTGAGAACATGCAGGAGCGGGTGGTGTGTGTGTGGGGGTCTGAGTGTCCAGGCTCCATGGGCTTGGCCAGCAGAAGCCCAACCTAGCCCTAAGCAAGGTTTTCAGGCTCCAGGTCGAGGGGGAGCCTCCTGCCAGGGGCTCAGGGAGGTCCATTTGCTTTGCTCAGCTTCTGTGCTGAGTTTTCAAGACATCCTGGATCCGTTTCCTGCCAGGGAGGAGATGCCTCAAGGTGGACTGGTGTGGTGTTATTCTAGCGTCTTTACCATGTATGGACCTTGCAATCTGTAGCCAATCTTTCTGTAATAATTTCTGGTGCCGACCCCTGTGAAGAAGCAGAAAAAACAGAAGTCAGAGTCTCTATTAAGCTTAACTTTGCGTGTGTGCTAAGTCACTTCAGTCATGTCTGACTCTCTGTAACCCCATGGACCGTAGTCCACCAGGCTCCTCTGTCCACGGGATTCTCTGGGCAAGAATACTGGTATGGATTGCCATTTCCTTCTCCAATGATCTCTATGAGTGGTTAAGAGTATGGGCTTCTGATCAGTTAGTCATGGGTTTAAGGCCTAGACCTGTCGTTTTATGGGCTGTGGCTTTGGCCAATTATTTAATTTCCCTGAACCTACATTTTATCATCTGTAATAATGTACCTATGTCTTAAGAGTGGTGAATAGTAAATGAGATGGTCCTTGAGATGGGCTTAAGTCCAAGAGTCTGGAAAAAGTCGATTCTTCTGAAACACTGGCTGCTGTTATTATTTTAAAACTTCCAACGATCTGATATCTGATGGTTTTTCTAGCTTCATCTCTTGCTACTATTCTCCCTGGAAACATTATGCTTCAGCCTTGGTGAAGTTTTAAGTTCCCTGTATGTCTGGCTCTTTACCTAGCTTCCAGGCTTGGCCCATGCTGTGCCCTCTAGCAAACGAATTAAACCCTGGGAAGGAGTGTGGGATCCTCTGATCTGGAACTGGTTGGTCAGAGGCAGGCTGACAAACTAGACTTGTGATTCGCATCCAAAGTGTGGGCAGTCCTGGGGACTGAACATGTAACCTGAACATGTAACCTGTGGGGTCTGATGCCATCTCCAGGGAGCTAGTGTGAGAACTGAGTTAACTGTCATCCACCCAGCTGGTGCCCCAGAATCACACGACGTGCAGAAAACACTGCTTCTGGGGTCAGGAGCGCTGTGGTCTTACTCTGTGTGTGACATAAAGGAAGACACTGGCATTCTTCTTTTCAGTGCTTTGCCCACAGCTCTCACCACGGGGCACTGTGCTGCTGCCTGACCGCCCCCTGTGGTGGAAGCTCTACGTATCTTGTTCCTCACTTTGCATTCCTAGCGATCAACATTGTGTGTGAAATCAGGCCATTGCTAGCCCTCTCCAGTCTAACCTCATTCTTTAGCCCAAACATTTGCTATTTAGGAATAGCCTTCGCATTGTGTTTTGTTTCCCATCCTTTTTCCAAATCTTTCAAGTATTGTGAAAGCGGAACTGACGCTGATGTGATGGAGGTAACAGGATTGTCATGTAGTAAGAGGTCACTGAGAATTTCCCTTCTAATCCCAGGACTGCGGATATTTTGTCCTGTACAATTTCACCTCGTCTTTGTGTTCTAATCATTTCTGTTCAACACCGTGGTCTGGGGTAGAACCGGGGGAAGACAGAAACACGAACAATGGGTCAGGCTGCTCAGACCCACTGGGTCCAGGAAGACATCTCGTACCTCTCAGAGGGCAGGCGCGTGCGTGTGTGCTAAGTCACTTCAGTCATGTCCAACTCTTTGCGATCCCATGGATTCTGGTCCGCCAGACTCCCCTGTCCATGGGATTCTCCAGGCGAGAATACTGGAGTGGGTTGCCATGCTCTCCTCCAGGGGATCTTCCTGACCCAGGGATCGAACTCAAGTCTCTTATGTCTCCTACATTGGCAGTTGGGTTCTTTACCACTAGCGCCACCTGGGAAGTCCCCCTCAGAGGGTACAACCACTTTAGTGTTTGCATTATCTCCTAAGTTCTGTATCTGTAAGCAGGTCCTATGTCCCAGCAATCACATTCCCAGAGTGAAAAGAGAAACAAATGCTTACAGTCAACAAAAGACAGGATACTCATAACATCCCAAACAGGAAACAATCCAAATGTCGATCAAATATCGATCAGTAGTACAATGGATAAAGTACAGGATGTTCACACAATGGAATACTAAAACGGCAACAGGAAAGCAGAAACTAGAGCTACCTCCAACACCATGGATGAATCTCACAGACTTAATTTTGCAGAAAATAAACTAGATATATGAGTCCATCAGTGAAAAGTTCAGAAACAGGCAAAACTAATTTTATGGTGATAAAGGTCAGAATACTGGTTATATCTGGAAAACAATAAGGATTGACAGATGGAACAAGGGAGTGTTCTGGAATGCTGAAAACGGTGTATCTTGATCTGGTGAGAAGTTATTTAATACATGGGAACTTACACATAAATGACACAGTATACTGAAGACACTGTACTTGATTCATGCACATTATAGTTTGATTAAAAAAAATCCCATGAGGGTGTACATCCATTTAATAGATGTTCCATGAGTTTTGACAGCTCTATTTATATAAAGAATTCAACAAAGGAAAAAGGATGAGAGGCAGGTGGCTAAGAAACCATTTCCAGAGGGATCGGTATATCACAGATGTCTCTGAAGTCACTCAATGCAGAGCTTTCTGTTTCCAGAACCCTAGAAACACACAAACATGCTAGAAATGACTTTTGTCATCCTTTCTTCCACTTTAAAGTTTGCATTCAAACTGAACTTTGCTCTGTGACATGACAGTGTTTGGCAGAGGTGCCCTAAGATTAAAACAAGCTTTTCCTCACGTCAGCTGCAATGCACAGACTGTAGCATAAATTAAGGATTCTGATCAGAAAAGTGACATGACTGACTTACCTTTGAAAGAGATGGCTCTGAATGCTATTGCTATTTTGAGAACAGAAGGAAAGTTCAGGAGGGCAGGGTTTTTACCTGCAGAATTGCTAGTACCCGGAGCAATGCCTGCACGTATTTGTTCAGTAAGTAAGTAACCAAGGGCAGGGGGCTTCCCTGGTGGCTCAGATAGTAAAAGAATCTCCTGCAATGCAGGAGACCAGGGTTCAATCCTTGGGTTGGAAGGATCCCCTGGAGGAGGAAATGACAACACACTCCAGTATTCTTCCCTGGGAAATCCCATGGACAGAGGAGCGTGGGGGGCTACAGCCCATGGGGTCGCAGAGTTGGACACGACTGAGCGACTAAGCATAGCACACATACAACCAAGGGCAGAAACAGGGAGACCCGTTAAGAAGCTACTGCAACAATCCAGGTAAGAGATGGAGGCAGCTCAGAGCAGAATCACAGTGGTGAAGAGTGGCTGGATTCTTGAAATACTCAAAAGGGAGAGTTAGAAGACTCTGCTGATGGATGTGAAGAGAGAGGCCTAAGATGACTCTAAGGTTTTTGGCTGAATAAGGACAGATTTGGAGAAGGAATGAATTGCCAGTTCGTGAGACTGAAAGACGCTGGGAGAAGGCTTGGGGAGGACACCGGGAGCTTGGCTTCAGCCGTGCTGCAGGTGAAATGGCATTCAAGTGGGGAGGCTGAGTGGTATGTGATGATTCTGGAAGCCTTTCTTGCTCTTAGATGGTCTCTTTTCATGTATGTTCTTTTGGAAAGAAATTCATTTTCCTTTTTCCTTAACTGAAGTATAGTTGATTCATAATACTACTTGCACACGCGCAACAGTGACTCAAAATTCTTAAACCGCACCCCATTTAAAGTCACGATGAAACGCTGGCTATGCGCCCTGTGCTGTACAGTATGTCCTTGGGGCTCATTTACTTCACACATGGCACTTTGTGCCTCCGAGTCCCCTACCCCTATCTTGCCTCTCCCAGTGGTGACCACTAGTGAGTTCTCTGTATCTGTGGGTCTGTTGGAAAGAAACTTCTGGCTGGGGCAGGTGGCTCACGAGGGAGTTGGCTAAGGACGAAGCAGGTGGGTGGAGGCTGGCAGGGTGGGCAGCTGAAGACAGCTTAGGTTCTTTCTGACACTGCCGAATCATGAAGTAGACAGTCTTAAAGCTGCTCACCTAGGAAGCTGTTGTGAAAAATGTTTTCTGTTTGGGGTAAGCCCTTTTGTTTGCTGCTTTTGGGCACTATAATAATACATAAGATAAACTTATCATTTTAACCATTTTTAACTGTACAGTTTACTGGCATTAAGGAGCTTCACACTGTTGTTCAACCCACACCACCAGCCAGTCTACAGCAGTAAAACTGAAAGTCTATATCTATTAAACAATAGCTCCCTGATTTATACAATTATTGCTAGCTAATAAAAACATCCCCTAAAATTTTCGGAAATATAACTGGGTTTTTTTAGAAAACTGAAGTACAGTTAATTTGCAGTATTGTGTTAGTCTCAAGTATCCAGTGAAGTGACTCAGTTATATACACACAAACACGATGTTGAGCGCAGTTCCCTGTGTGGCACAGTAGGTCCTTGCTTGATATCTCTTTTATATACAGTCGTGTGTATCTGTTAATCCCATATTCCTACTTTATCCCTTCCCCGCTTAGTAACCACACATTTGTTTTCTCTGTGAGTCTATTTCTGTTTTGTAAATAAGTTCATCTGTATAATTTTTTAAAAATTTCACATATAAGCGGTATCTGTCTTTCTGATTTCACTTAGTATGATCATATATATAGGTCCATCCATGTTGCTGCAAATGGCAATATTTCATTCATGGCTAATATTCTATTGTATGTATGTGAGTGAATGTGTATTTGTACACACACACACACTCCCCATTCATTCATCTGTTAACAGACATTTAGGCTGCTTCTATGTCTTGGCTATTGTAAACAGTGCTACAGTGAATATTGGGCTACATGTATCTTTTCAAATTAGTTTTCTCTAGATATACACCCAAGAGCGGGACTGAAGGCTCATATGGTAACTCTATTTTTAGTTTTTTAAGAAACCCCCATACTGTTCTCCAAAGTGGCTGCACCAACTTACATTCCCTTTTCTGCACATCCTCTCCAGCATTCATTATTTGTAGAGTTTTTAATGACAGCTGTTCTGACTGGTGTGAGGTTGGCTTTTTATACTTCTAAATTTACAAAACAGATGTCATTTCCCATGGGCTTAAAACAATCTATTATGGAGAATTTCAAACAACAAAAGAAGAGGCAATAGTAGACTGAACCTCCAAATACCCAGCACCCAGCTTCAACAATGATCAACTCATCCATCAGACTTCTGTTGCTTCTAGCTTCCTACCTACATGAAGTCACAGTTCAGTTCAGTTCAGTCCAGTCGCTCAGTCGTGTCCGACTCTTTGCAACCCCATGAATCACAGCACGCCAGGCCTCCCTGTCCATCACCAACTCCCGGAGTTCACTCAAACTCATGTCCATCAAGTCAGTGATGCCATCCAGCCATCTCATTCTCTGTCGTCCCCTTCTCCTCCTGCCCCCAATCTTTCCCAGAATCAGAGTCTTTTCCAGTGAGTCAACTCTTCGCATGAGGTGGCCAAAGTATTGGAGTTTCAGCTTTAGCATCAGTCCCTCCAATGAACACCCAGGATTGATCTCCTTTAGAATGAACTGGTTGGATCTCCTTGCAGTCCAAGGGACTCTCAAGAGTTTTCTCCAACGCCACAGTTCAAAGCATCAATTCTTCAGCGATCAGCTTTCTTCACAGTCCAACTCTCACATCCATACATGACCACTGGAAAAACCATAGCCTTGACTAGACAGACCTTGGTTGGCAAAGTAATGTCTCTGCTTTTTAATATGCTATTTAGATTGGTCATAACTTTCCTTCCAAGGAGTAAGTGTCTTTTAATTTCATGGCTGTAATCAGCATCCGCAGTGATTTTAGAGCCCCCAAAAATAAAGTCTGACACTGTTTCCCCACCTATTTCCCATGAAGTGATGAGACCAGATGCCATAATCTTTGTTTTCTGAATGTTGAACTTGAAGCCAACTTTTTCAGTCTCCTCTTTCACTTTCATCAAGAGGCTTTTTAGTTCCTCTTCACTCTCTGCCATAAGGGTGGTGTCATCTGCATATCTGAGGTTATTGATATTTCTCCCGGCAATCTTGATTCCAGCTTGTGCCTCTTCCAGCCCAGCGTTCCTCATGATGTACTCTGCATATAAGTTAAACAAGCAGGGTGACAATGTACAGCCTTGATGTACTCCTTTTCCTATTTGGAAACAGTCTGTTGTTCCATGTCCAGTTCTAACTGTTGCTTCCTGACCTGCATACAGGTTTCTCAAGAGGCAGGTCAGGTGGTCTGGGATTCCCATCTCTTTCAGAATGTTCCACAGTTTATTGTGATCCACACAGTCAAAGGCTTTGGCATAGTCAATGAAGCAGAAATAGATGTTTTTCTGGAACTCTCTTGCTTTCTCCATGATCCAGCGGATGTTGGCAAGTTGATCTCTGGTGCCTCTGCCTTTTCTTAAACCTGCTTGTACATCTGGAAGCTCACGGTTCACATATTGCTGAAGCCTGGTTTGGAGAATTTTGAGCATGACTTTACCAGTGTGTGAGATGAGTGCAATTGTGCGGTAGTTTGAGCATTGTTTGGCATTGCCTTTCTTTGGGATTGGAATGAAGACTGACCTTTTCCAGTCCTGTGGCCACTGCTGAGTTTTCCAAATTTGCTGGCATATTGAGTGCAGCACTTTCACAGCATCATCTTTCAGGATTTGAAATAGCTCAATTGGAATTCCATCACCTCCACTAGCTTTGTTCGTAGTGATGCTTTCTAAGGCCCACTTGACTTCACATTCCAAGATGTCTGGCTCTAGGTCAATGATCACGCCATCATGATTATCTTGGTCGTGAAGATCTTTTTTATACAGTTCTTCTGTGTTTGTATTCTTGCCACCTCTTCTTAATATCTTTTGCTTCTGTTAGGTCCATACCATTTCTGTCCTTTATCGAGCCCATCTTTGCATGAAATGTTCCCTTGGAATCTCTAATTTTCTTGAAGAGTTCTCTTGTTTTTACTGTTCTGCTGTTTCCCTCTATTTCTTTGCATTGATCGCTGAGGAAGGCTTTCTTATCTCTCCTTGCTATTCTTTGGAACTCTGCATTCAAATGGGTATATCTTTCCTCCTTTGCTTTTCGTGTCTCTTCTTTTCACAGCTATTTGTAAGGCTTCCTCAGACAGCCATTTTGCTTTTTTGCATTTCTCTTCCATGGGGATGGTCTTGGTCCCTGTCTCTTGTACAATGTCACGAACCTCCGTCTATAGTTCATCAGGCACTCTATCAGATCTAGTCTCTTAAATCTATTTCTCACTTCCACTGTATAATCATAAGGGATTTGTTTTAGGTCATACCTGAATGGTCTAGTGATTTTCCCTACTTTCTTCAATTTAAGTCTGAAATTGGCAATAAGGAGTTCATAATCTGAGCCACAGTCAGCTCCTGGTCTTGTTTTTGCTAACCGTATAGAGCATCTCCATCTTTGGCTGCAAAGAATATAATCAATCTGATTTTGGTGTTGACCATCTGGTGATGTCCATGTGTAGAGTCTTCTCTTGTGTTGTTGGAAAAGGGTGTTTGCTATGACCAGCACATTCTCTTGGCAAAACTCTATTAGCCTTTGCCCTGCTTCATTCCGTGCTCCAAGGCCAAATTTGCTGTTACTCCAGGTGTTTCTTGACTTCCTACTTTTGCATTCCAGTCCCCTATAATGAAAAGGACATCTTTTTCATTGGGTGTTAGTTCTAAAAGGTCTTGTAGGTCTTCATAGAACTGTTCAACTCAGCTTCTTCAGCGTTACTGGTTGGGGCATAGGCTTGGATTACTGTAATATTGAATGGTTTTCCTTGGAAACGAACAAAAATCATTCTGTCGTTTTTAAGATTACATCCAAGTACTGCATTTTGGACTCTTTTGTTAACCATGATGGCTACTCCATTTCTTCTAAGGGATTCCTGCCCACAGTAGTAGATATAATGGTCATCTGAGTTAAATTCACCCATTCCAGTCCATTTTAGTTCATGAAGTCACAAGAGAGAGTTAATGTTTCCTTTTGATTCTGCTCAGCTCAGTCACTGGAAACAAGTTTAAATCTCCTCTTTAAAAGAAAGATGATGGTAATCTTTACCATCTTCTTTACCAGTTATAACCAGATTGAGGCTTCCCAGGTGGCACTAGTGGTAAAGAATGTGCCTTCCAATGCAGGAGATGTAAGAGACGCAGGTTCGATCCCTGAGTCGGGAAGATCGCCTGGAGGAGAGCAAGGCAATCCACTCCTGTATCCAGAATCCCATGGACAGAGGAGCCTGGCAGGCTATAGTCCACCAGACTGAAGATGTGCAGCTGGTCAGACAGCTTTACTTCCCCACGCTTGCCCAAGCCTACATCTGTCCACCATACATAGCTGTAGAGGTGAAAGAGAAGCTGCTCCTTACATGTGGCACAGGATTCAACAACCCCTGGACAACCACAAAGTTCCATGATCTGGCGCACTCCAAGTGTGCTGGTTAATGAACAGCTTTACTGAGGTACAACTCAGCACTCCTCAGTTGAGAGTCCCACTGAGGGACTCCCCTGGGGTCCAGTGGTTGAGAATCCATCTTCCAATGCAGGGGATGTGGGTTGGAGCCCTGCTCAGGGAACTAAGATCCCACATGCCATGGTGCAACTAAGCCTGCGTGCCATAACTAGAGAGAAGCCCTTGCTGTAACTGAGACCCAGTGCAACCAAAAAAAAGGTCCCACTGAGCATACAGACTCCCCAGTTCCCAACTTCTGCCCTAATACAGAAGATGGGGCCTGGAAACCATTACCAGCTCGAGGGAGGAGAGACGTTCAGGCTTTGCTTGCTATGTACCTTTTTGAAGGAAAGGCACATTTTCACAGAGAAGGCAATGGCAACCCACTCCAGTGTTCTTGCCTGGAAAATCCCACGGACAGAGGAGCCTGGTGGGCTGCTGTCTATGGGGTCGCACAGAGTCGGACACGACTGAAGCGGCTCAGCAGCAGCAGCAGCAGATTTTCAAGCCCCGACCCTTGTTTTCAGTAACAGCAGGAGCACTGAGATAGGAAGTCTACTTCCGGCCCACCAGGGGGGCGGCCGGTATTTTGGGGAGAGAGGTTTGACCTTTAGCCAGCCTGGATGCTCACCTCTTACTTAAACAAAAATATCCCCCATTTGTATCTCTCTGTGCCTCCTGTTTCTTGAAAGAAAGGTTTTCCTCTATTTCTACCCTCTGCAGAACAGGCTGGCAAAAGTATTAGCATTCTCAGCCAGCTTAGAAGGGAAAACGCACCATCACCAGGGTGGGTGGAGGCCACGCTCTGCCCCTTCTGCTCTCCTTGGCTAGCAAGGCTCCTCGTCACAGTAACTTTCCTCTTGCGAGACAGCCAAGAAAAAGCAATTACATCTCACAGCTGACGTCAGCCGAGCTCCTGGACTGACGTGGGCAGCTGTCTCACAGGCTTCTGCCCTTGAGGACAGACAGACAGGGCTGTCTCCAAAGAAAGCGAGCTCTCTACCCGATGGCCTGCGTGCGGCTCTGCCAGTCCCTGGGCTGGGGGGTGAGCAGGGCTGACCTCTGTGCAGCTGTCCTCAGGGTGCCTGGTTGACAGAGCCCACAGCTGGCGGCAGAGCCTCGAGGACAGCGGGGAGGGGGCAATCCACAAACTGGAGGCAATTCCTCCAGGTTTACTGGGAGCTGGGTGCTCTTGGGACTCGGCCTTGGAGCAATAAGCTCAGAGGCCACAATGCAGAAACAGCTTTCCCACCAAGTACTGACCTGACCACCCTCTGCTCCTCTCATCCCACCCACAGTCAGCAGTGTCCTTTACTTTGATTAAACCCTCAACCTGGGGCTGCATGGGCTTCCCAGGTTGGTGCAGTGGCAAATAATCCACTTGCAAATGCAGGAGACATAGGCTTGATCCCTGGGTTGGGAGGATCCCCTGGAGAAGGAAATGACACCAGATGCCTCCATCCTCCAGCCCCTCAAGGTGGACAAAAACGCCTCTGCTTTCTTATCACCTCTCCCTTTTTTTGAAAGATGTGTACCATCTTAGCTTAACACAGTTTTCTAAGTGTTGATGAAAGAGAGGAAATTACCCAAAATGTACAGGCCAACTGCCTCAGCCACTGGCCACAGAGCAGCTTAACTCTGAGCTGGTCAGTGCTGTTTAATAAAGGGGGAGGGAGGGAATCACACAACCTTAAAAAGATGAAATCAAAGACGAAAATGGAACAAACCTCACTGTTTACTCAAATTCTGTGCCATGTGTGCTTAGTCGTGTCTGACTCTCTATGGCCCCAGAGACTGTAGCCCACCAGGCTCCTCAGTCCATGGGATTCTCTAGGCAAGAATACTGGAGTAGGTTGCCATTCCCTTCTCCAGGGGATCTTCCCAACCCAGGGACTGAACCTGAGTCTCCTGCATTGGCAGGCAGATTCTTTACCACTAGCACTACCAGGTAAGCCCTTAAATTCTACTGATATGTATTAGAAAAAAAATGCATTCTGTTTTTACATAAATAGAGGAAGCAGGCAAAAGGAATCAACTAGTCAAGGTGATACCTGATTAGGTTGCGATACTCTGCTTCTCCACGTTACTACAGCCCTTTCTTTCTAAGGGGTAAACCCAATACCAGAGTGAAGCTTAGAAGATGAAAATAACATTTCCCTTTAAAAAGAGAAAATAAGTCAGAAGCAGGAAATGAGCCTCAACCCCGCCTGTCAGAATCACAATTAGTTACACAATCACAATTCTGACTAACTCCATCTCAAAATAAAAGCAGCAGCAACTTCAGAGCAGTGACTGGAGAGTCTAAAGCGAGAGGAGGGCCACTCTGTAGCCCTTACAGCCACACCAGGCACGCACGCTAGATGCCTGACACACACCAACGAGACTGAGATTACTATCCTGGGAGGCACGAGGGCTTCAGAAAGCGTCTTAACTCAAGGTCACACAACTGGGAAGTACAAGAACCATAATTCAGAGCCAGCTTGACTCCAGGGCGTGCAGTGTGTTCCAAAGGAGCCCTGGCGCCTGTGTTGTGGGTGATGCCGACCCTGCTTCCCTTGCTCTTGGCTGTGAATAACTCATCAGCCCTGAGAACAGCACATCCATTTTTATTCCAGCATAGAAAGCTGACTTGTCTCAATCACCTTACCCTCTCTGTGTCCGTTTATCGCTGTCCTCTGTTTGATAAGGTCACCATGTTTGTTTTATATAGTGGTTTATTTCCATTTCACTAAGAAGGGCTCAGTAAAAGAATAATCACATATAAAGGTTCTGGCAACATAGTTTTGTACTGCCTGCCTGTGTTAACAGATGTGGCTCTTACACATGTGAGAACTACTGGGAAGGGGTGTATTGTTTAAATAATTTGATAAATGTGGTCACCATTTTTTAAATGAAGAGAAATGTGATACAGAGGTTTGGGGGAAAAAAAGCAACAAAGATGGAACATTGATGGAAACTAGACCCTACAGGATGAGGAGACCAGGCAGGAGTGTGTGCTGAGTCGTTTCAGTCGTGTCCAACTCTTTGAGACCCCCATGGACTGTAGCCCACCAGGCTCCTCTGTCCACAGGATTCTCCAGGCAAGAATACTGGAGTGGGTTGCCATTCCCTTCTCCAGGGGATCTTCCCGACCTAGGGAATGAACCCTCATCTCTAACATTTTCTTGCATTGGCAGGTTGGGTTTTTTACCATGACCACCACCTGGGAATCCCTAGGAGTATTTAAACTTATAGAAAAGGTGACTTCAGGCTTATGGCAGACCAGATGGGTAGGACCAACTTTTTAGCTGCAGACAAAAAATGTACATAAAACTAAAAATGCTTCCACTAGAAAAATACCCAACAGCTACTGATGATCAGGCAGGAAGCAGGGGGAATATGTGAGCTCTGAGAAGGGAGGAGAGCCTCTTCTGCCTCAGTGGTGATGCCAACCCAGAAAGGGCAGCCGGATCCACAAGGGCCGGCTGGATGCAAGCAGAACGGGAGGAGGCACATGGCTGCCAGAGGACCAGCCGCAGCACCCGGTGTCTCTCTTCCCTCTGCGGAGGGCTGTCTCTGCGGAACAAGGAAGGTGAGCAGTGACCATCAGCGAGGTATTGAAGTATTCCTGAAGCAAATTCTCTCATAAAATGCTCAGCAAGTAATAAAACAGTGAGGTAGGTGCACATCAAGACAACACAACAAAAGAAAAGAGACTGCAGAGACTCTCCATCTGAAATGATCTGACACAGATTGTAGAAAAGTGCTTACTACATACGTGGAGACAGATGCTGGAGTTAAGAATGTTTAAAAACTACAAGAAACTATAAAACATGATGTAACAGAGTTGAAAAAGATACCAGAAATCAGAGAATTAAGAACTAAGGATGAGTTTAATGGCAGGTTAGACTTAATTAGTAAAGTGGAAGATCCCCTGGAGAATGAAATGGCAACCCACTCCAGTATTCTTGCCTAGAACATCCCATGGACAGAGGAGCCTGGTGGGCTACAGTCCATGAGGCTGCAAGAGTCTGACAAGACTTAACTCTGTACTGTTGTTGCTTAGTCACTAAGTCAGAAGAAACTTCAACAACAAAGCATGGAGAAATAGAGAAATGGGTGGGGGTACAGGACATGAGACACAGTGGATACAATGAGTAGGTCTAACATGTTTAGCTGGAGTCCCAGGATGTGGGGGGTGGGGGGACAATGGGATAGAATCAGAGAATGAAAATGACTTGGAACTTAAAAAGTCAACCACCAATGAAAGAAACTCAATGATACCTGAGCCATCCCAAGAAGATGAAATGCATATCTAGAATCATAGTAAAACTAGAGAAAATAAAGACAATCTAAAAATAAAGATACTTAAAAAAAAATCAGAAAAGCAGCCAGAGAAGATCCTCAAAGACAGACTTCTGACTGCAGAAGACAGTGGAAAGACAACTTCAAGGAACTGAAAGAAAATGCAAGCCCTGTGCTATACTCACTGAAACCTACTTCAAGAATAACCAGAATACAATATTTCATACAATTAAAATTAGAATAATTTGCTACCAGCAGAATTTTACTAAAACAAATTCTTCAGGTACAAAGAAAACAATATTGGCAAATTACCCAAATAAATACTCATCAGTAGTAAAACAAGTAAATTGTGATACATCTACATAATGGAATCCTATATATCAATGAAGGTGAATAAACTACCCTTAGATAGATGCAGCAAGGACTGAAGAACAAAGAAAGTGGTAAATACACTGCTGCTGCTGCTAAGTCACTTCAGTCGTGTCCGACTCTGTGTGACCCATAGACGGAAGCCCACCAGGCTAAATGAATATTGACTGTACCTAACAGTAATTATAACAGTAGTAATAACATCTTGTAGATTTTTTAAAAAATATATCTCATACACAGACACTTCAGAAAAAAGAACATCTGAATAGCACATAAGCTTATGAAAAGGTAGTCAACTTCATTAGTCATCAAGAATGTAAATTAAAACTATGAAGAAACACCATTATAAACACATCATATTGAACAACTGACACTCTAATATGAGTGAAAAATGTTAGCACTTTGGAAAACTACTTTGCAGACTCTTATAGTTGAACATATTTATTCCCTGAAATCCAACAATGCCATTCCTAGGTATATATTCCATACAGATGTGTGTTTATGGGTTACCCTAACTGGAAACTAACCAAATATCCAGCAAAAGTAAGACAGGTAAGTTGTGAGATATTTGTATAACGGAATCCTGCCTATCAATGAAAATGAATGAATATAGCCACATATCATGTGCACCAAAATAACCAGAACAAAAATGCACCAAAATGATCTTACTTATCTAAAATTAAAAACAAAACTATATATATAAATGATTCATAATTAGGGAGTAGAATATAAAGAAACATCAAAGAAAATAGGAAAAAAGAGGCTCCTGGGGGAAGAAGGAAAGCAAGGGGAGAGAGAGGGATTAAGATTGGGTGGGGTTAACAAGGGTATTGGATGTTGGTTCTGTTCTTGACCTAAATGAGGATTGGTTAAACAATTCATTTTTTAGCACTTAATGAACTTTGCTGTCTATTTATTACAGCTTACTGTCAACTTTTAAAAATGAAAAAGAGAGGTAAGATTAAGTTATTTGACCTACATGAATGCTTATTTAAATGGGGAAATAAATCAATCCTTCATGCATATGGAAATGGGGAAACTTGGGTTAGTAATTCCAACTGGACATAGAAAGAATATGAAATTTGTAATGTGACTTAATAAATGTCTGATCAATTACACAATTTCTTCCTCTATTGAGTACATACTGGGTTTTATCTCTTAGACTTCTTCAAGGCAAGAAAAACTCTGGCCTAATAATAACAGTAGGTGCCCAATATGCTACTGGAAAACAGTGGAAAAATAACTCCAGAAAGAATGAAGGGATGGAGCCAAAGCAAAAACAACACCCAGTTGTGGATGTGACTGGTGATGGAAGTACAGTCCAATGCCATAAAGAAAATATTGAATAGGAACCTGGAATGTTAGGTCCATGAATCAAGGTAAATTGGAAGTGGTCAAACAGGAGATGGCAAGAGTGAACATTGACATTTTTGGAACCAGTGAACTAAAATGGACTGGAATGGGTGTATTTAACTCAGATGACCATTATATCTACTACTGGGGCAAGAATCCCTCAGAAGAAATGGAGTAGACCTTAGAGCAAAATGAGTCCGAAATGAAGTACTTGGATGCAATCTCAAAAATGACAGAATGATCTCTGTTTGTTTCCAAGGCAATGATCTCTGTTTCCATTCAATACCACAGTAATCCAAGTCTATGCCCCAACCAAAAATGCTGAAGAAGCTGAAGTTGAACAGCTTATGAAGACCTACAAGACTTTCTAGAACTAACACCCAAAAAGATGTCCTTTTCATTATAGGGGACTGGAATGCAAAAGTAGGAAGTCAAGAGACACCTGGAATAACAGGCAAATTAGGCCTTGTAGTACAAAATGAAGTACACAAAGGCTAACAGAGTTTTGCCAAGAGAACGCACTGGTCATAGCAAACACCCTCTTCCAACAACACAAGAGAAGACTCTACAAATGGACATCACCAGATGGTCAATACCGAAATCAGACTGATTATATTCTTTGCAGCCAAAGATGGAGAAGCTCTATACAGTCAGCCAAAACAAGACCTTGAGCTGACTGTGGCTCAGATCATGAACTCCTTAGTGCCAAATTCAGACTTAAATTTAACAAAGTAAGGAAAACCACTATACCATTCAAGTATGACCTAAATCAAATCCCTTACGATTATACAGTGGAAGTGACAAATAGATTCAAAGAATTAGCTCTGGTAGACAGAGTGCCTGAAGAACTATGGACAGAGGTTCATGACAAGACCATCCCCAAGAAAAAGAAATGCAAAAAGGCAAAATGGTCGTCTGAGGAGGCCTTACAAATGGCTGAGAAAAGAAGAGAAGCAAAAGGCAAAGGAGAAAAGGAAAGATATACCCATTTGAATGCAGAGTTCCAAAAAATAGCAAGGAGAGATAAGACAGCCTTCCTCAGTGATCAATGCAAAGAAACAGAGGAAAACAATAGAATGGGAAAGACTAGAGATCTCTTCAAGAAAATCAGAGATACCAAGGGAACATTTCATGCAAAGATTGGCTCAATAAAGGACAGAAATGGTACGGACCTAACAGAAGCAGAAGATATTAAGAAGAGGTGGCAAGAATATATAGAACTGTACAAAAAATATCTTTATGACCCAGATAACCATAATAGTGTGATCACTCATCTAGAGCCAGACATCCTAGAATGTGAAGTCAAGTGGGCCTTAGGAAGCATCACTATGAACTAAGCTAGTGGAGGTGATGGAATTCCAGCTGAGCGATGCTGTGAAAGTGCTGCACTCAATATGCCAGCAACTTTGGAAAACTCAGCAGTGGCCACAGGACTGGAAAAGGTCAGTCTTCATTCCAATCCCAAAGAAAAGCAATGTCAAAGAATACTCAAACTACTGCACAATTGCACTCATCTCACATGTTAGCAAAGTAATGCTCAAAATTCTCCAAGCCAGGCTTCAATAGTACATGAACCGAGAACTTCCAGACGTTCAAGCTGGATTTAGAAAAGGCAGAGGAACCAGAGATGAAATTGCCAACATCCACTGGATCGCTGAAAAAACAAGAGAGCTCCAGAAAAACATCTGCTTTATTGACTATGCCAAAGCCTTTGACTGTGTGGATCACAACAAACTGGAAAATTCTGAAAGAGATGGGAATACCAGACCACCTGATCTGCCTCTTGAGAAATCTGTATGCAGATCAAGAAGCAATAGTTAGAACTGGACATGGAACAACAGACTGATTCCAAATCGGGAAAGGAGTATGTAAAGGCTGTATATTGTCACTCTGCTTATTTAATTCATATGCAGAGTACATCATGCGAAATGCTCAGCTGGATGAAGTTCAAGCTGGAATCAAGACTGCCAGGAGAAATATCAATAACCTCAGATATGCAGATGACACCACTCTTATGGCAGAACGCAAAATAAGACTAAAGAGCCTCTTGATGAAAGTGAAAGAGGAGAGTGAAAAAGTTGGGTTAAAGCTCAAGATTCAGAAAACGAAGATCTGGTCCCATCACTTCATGGCAAATAGATGGGGAAACAATGGAAACAGTGACAGACTTTATTTTGGGGGGCTCCAAAATCGCTGCAGATGGTGACTGCAGCCATGAAATTAAAAGACACTTGCTCCTTGGAAGAAAGACTATGACCAACCTGGATAGTATATTAAAGAGCAGAGACATTACTTTGCCAACAAAGGTCCATCTAGTCAAAGCTATGGTTTTTCCAGTAGTCATGTATGGATGTGAGAGTTGGACCATAAAGAAAGCTGAGTGCTGAAGAATTGATGTTTTTGAACTGTGGTGTTGGAGAAGACTCTTGAGAGTCCCTTGGACTAAACTGCAAGGAGATCAAACCAGTCCATCCTAAAGGAAATCAGCCCTGAATATTCATTGAAAGGACTGATGCTAAAGCCGAAACTCCAATATTTTGGCCACCTGATGCGAAGACCTGACTCATTGGAAAAGATCCTGATGCTGGGAAAGACTGAAGGCAGGAGAAGGGAACAACAATGAGATGGTTGGATGACATCACCGACTCGATGGATATGAGTTTGAGTAAGCTCCGGGAGTTGGTGATGGACAGGAAGGCCTGGCATGCTGCAGTCCATGGGGTCACAAAGAGTTGGAAATGACTGAGTGACTGAACTGAATAATGTAGACATTTTCATGTTTGAAGAAAGAAAATTAATTAGAAACCTGAAAGTTCTTTCCTGCTCTTTGACACTACTTTTGTCGTTTTACTACCTTGTCTTTTTACTACATGGGGCTGTGTTTCACAGCTAGTTTTGTGTTTTACTGAATTAAAATTGAGCCCAGATCATATTCCTAGAGCCATAGTTGAAAAAAGCGAGAAAATATGCTAAATCTATCCTTTGAAACTTAAATTTCTGAGTTTCTTAATTATATACAAAAGATTGAGATAATGATTCATGATCACTTAATTTGAAAAAAAAATCATTGAAATAAAAACAAATTAAAAAAACTTTTAATTGCTTTTGGGTTCAATTAATCAACCATTTATCGAGTGCTTGATACATGACTAGCGCCATTAATGCAAGAAAATGTATTTTTAGTTTCATTTATTTTCTACTGAAATGAGATTTTATTACATCTCATTGATCTCTTAGTAGGATGGTGGTATTTCACTCTTCAAGAATACACACTGATATCATAGTTGGGGAAAGGTTTTTCTTTTGAACCTTTTCTTTTTTGCTTGAAAACGTTTTTCTTTTGGCTGAAAAGGAGCCAATTAACTCAATGACCCTTCATCTTTCAAAGATAATTTTTTTTTCTGTTCTGTTAAAAAGAAACTCTTAGTAGGTTACCCACATATAATCTTAGCTCTTCGAAGTAGTTGGTTATTACAAGTCATTAACACAGCACATTTATTCTCCATCAGCGAGTATCTTGGAAGATATACATAGAGTATCCTAGGAGAGGAGATTCAATCGGTTACCGAGCAACCTAAACGTTCCCCTGTCTGTTTTGAAATGACTATACCAAGACAACAAAGTAAAAATGAACAAAGAATAAAACCAGGGAACTTATAAAGCAGGTGTAGAGACTGAATAGAAGCTACTGCGGTAACTTAAAATAGGGTGATGCTGGAGGGTTATCCCATAGATCTTGGGTTTACTCTTCACAGGGAGTCTGATGACTTCTCAGGAGGGCCTACAATCATCCAATTCAAAAGTCAGTGGCTCTGTTCCCACCAGCACAGAAAGTCTCCTAGGTCACAGATCCTTCCCACTACTTTGTTCATGCCCCAGATCATCAATGTGTTTCTGCAGAAGTTAAAGACTGCCATGTTAAAGACCAGGTAAGAAGTTAAAGACCAGGTAGGAAAAGGGTCCTTTCTATTTATAGTCTTTTTTAAAAAAGGTAGATTTTAAGAAGGAAAATGGTAGAGTAGAAAATTCTATAATTTAGTCCCTCTACTGAAATAACCAGTAGCTGGAAAAACACTTAAAGCCAACTATTTGGGGACACCAGAACCTGATAAGGTACTTACAGCAACCAGGGGAGTGCCTGGCGAAGGAAGCTGCTGAATTTGGTAGGAGGGCAGCAGAGAGAACCACCTACCACCCTCCAGTGGCCAGCTAGAGCCAGAGTGGACAATAACCATATCTATTTAAGATTTGAAGATCTTACAGTAGGTACTGGTACAAATCCACTACCCGTCTTTTTAAGGTCCAGACATTTTAAGGAAATCCCTATCAGGTGACAGGCCCACTGAAGAGATAATGAATCAGAAATTTCAGTGACCAGTGCAACAAAGAATACCAAATTTGCAAAAACAGTTTGGAAAAAAATACAAATGGATGACACAGCCCTCAAGGGCAATCCCTGAAGAAGGAGAGAATCTGACTTTTATTATTCTTGAGTTTGTGTGATTCTAAACAGAAAATTGCAAAGCATATCAAAGACTTCCCTTGTGGCTTAGCTGGTAAAGAATCTGCCTGCAATGCGGGAGACCTGGGTTCGATCCCTGGGTTGGAAAGATCCCCTGGAGAAGGGAAAGGCTACCCACTCCAGTATTGTGGCCTGGAGAAGTCCATGGGGTCCCAAAGAGTTGGACACGACTGAGCAACTTTCACTTTTTTCACTACCAAAGACAGGAAAGGAAGGCTCATTCACAAGAAAAAGAGAAGCTGACAGAAAGTATGTGTGAGGTATCTTAGACACTGAAATTACTAGGCAAAGTCGACTATTAATTACCTTCAAGGAGATAAGGGAACCACGGGCAAAGAACTAAAGGTGCACAGACAACTAAAGCAAAAGCCAACATGTGGAACTGCATCAAACTAAAAAGCCTCTGTGCTGCAGAAGAAATAACTGACAAAATGAAAAGGCAACATACAGAATGGAAGTATCTGCAAACCATACGTTGGACAAGGGGTTCTTATCCAAAATATATCAGAACTCATACAAGCCGAAAGCAGAAAACAACCTGATTTTAAAAATGGGCAGAAGAACTAAAGAAACATCCTTTTTTCCAAGGATGACGTCCAAAAGGTCAACAAGTAAATGAAAAGGTGTTCAACACCACCAAGCATCGTGGAAATGCGAGTCAAAGCCACATGACCACCATCAAGACGACGAAAGATAACATGTGCCGGTGAGGATACCAAGAAAAGAGGAGTGTTGTGTATACCACTATTGAAGAGGGAGTCGGTACAGCCATGACAGAAAACCACAAGGAGGCTCCTCCCACAGTTAGAATTACCAGATTATCCAGCAAACTCCACACTCGGGTATATACCCCAAAGAAATAAAAACAGGCTGCTGAAGAGATACAGGCACACCCATATTTATTGGTAGCATTATTCAAATAGCCAAGATATGGAAATGACCTAAGTGTCCGTCAATGGGTAAGGAGTTAAAAAAAAGAAAATCACACTCTGAAATATATTTCAGTCCTAGGAAAGGAGGAAAGCTACCTCTACACCATTTGCAACCACACAGATGAACCTTGAGGACATTATGCTAAGTGACGTAAGTCATGCTAAGTTGCTTAAGTCATGTCTGACTCTTTGCAACCCCATAGACTATGGTCTGCCAAGCTATAGTCACAAATTGATAAAAAAAAAAAAGCTCAGTTCATCAAGGTTTACAAATTATATATACACCTAACAACAGAGTCCCAAAGTATCTGAAGCACAAATGGACAGACCTGAAAGGAGACTCAGTTCTGCCATAAGAGTTGGAGTCTTTAGCACACACTTTCAATAATGGAAGACTTGAACAACACTTTAAACCAATGAGACCTAACAGAACACATCACCCAGCAACAGCAGAACAGACATTTTCCACAGTGGATATGGAACATTTTCCAAGTTAGATCATGTTATCAGACCATAAAACAAGTATTAATAAATTTTAAAAGACTGAAATCATACAAAGTATGGGGAAGAAAGTACAAAGGAAAAAAAAAGACTCAAATTGCTAAAATTAGAAGTGAAAGAGGAAACATTACTACTGACTTTATGGCACAAAAAAGAATTATGAGAGTATGAATAACAATATGTATGTACACCAACACACTGGATAACCTAGTGTGTTAACACCCAATATTAACACCAGTCCTTCCCAAACAAATCCGAAAAAAATGAAGGGGGACAATTCCTAACTCATTCTGTGAGGCTAACAAAACCATGATATCAAAGCTAGGCAAACCCTACAAAGAAAACTACAGACTACTATCTTTATGAATATCTATGGGAGAAAATATTTGTAAATCACAGATCATTTAAGAGTCTAGTAGCCAGCAAATATTAAAAATTCGTACAGCTCATCAACAAAAAGACAATGATCCTAATACAAAATGAGCAAAGGACTTGAATAGACTCTTTTTAAAAAAAGATACACACAAAGAAGCACACAAAAAGATGTTCAACATCAGTTTAGTCATTAAGGAAATGTAAGCCAAAGCCACAGGACAACGTCACTTCACGCTCATTAGGATGGTTATAAAAATAAAAGGAAGATAAGTACAGACAAGGATGTGGAGAAAATACAGCCCTTGTGCAACTGTTGATAGGAAAATCAAATGATATGCAGCAGCAGCAGGAAACAGCTGGGCGATTCTTCAGAAAGTTAAACAGAAGGACCAGTAGTCCAGCAACCTCACTTTTGGATACAGATGCAAAGGAACTGAAAGCAGAGACTCAAATAGATATTCATACATCAATGTGATAGCAACATCACTGACAACAGCCCAAAGATGGAGACAGCCCAAAAGTGCAAGTGTGTGTGTAGCATGGCTGAACCTTGAAGACATTATGCTAACTGTGTGTGTGTAGCATGGCTGAACCTTGAAGACATTATGCTGTGTGTGTGTGTGTGTGTGTGTGTGTGTGTGTAGCATGGCTGAACCTTGAAGACATTATGCTAAGTGAAATAAGCCAGACACGAAAGGACATATGTTGTGTGATTCCATTTCATAGAGACAGAAAGTAGATTAGAACTTACCAGGGGCTTGGGAGATGGGGGAATTGGAAATTGCTGCTTAATAAGTACAGTATTTCTGCCTGGAGTGATGAAAATGTTTTGAAAATAGGGGTGATGGTTGCCCAACACCATGAATGTAACTAATGCCACTAAACCCTATACTTTAAGATGGTTATAATGGTAAATCTTATGTTAGTATATACAATTTACAACTTTTCCAAATGCGGGGGGAGAGGAGACTTTAAGGTGCATTAACTATCTTCAGTTTTTTATGGGGAGGAAGGAATGTGGCTTAGGATCTGATCTCAAAGCAGGCACCCTTGGTCGGTCTTTTATATTCCATTACCTAGGAGGAAGACATAAAAGCTCAACATCATAGATCTTTAGACAGGCCAGTAGGGGGAAACAGAGGAATATTCTCAAGGAGAGATGGCAGACAAAGGTCAGGTGCAGGTGTGACCTGTGTGGCTGCCTGCCAGATTCTGCTTAGGACCGAGTTAGGTATAACTGTGATGCCTTGATGGCTGTATGAAAATCTTGAGATCAGGATTAGGACTAGAACCTTTGAATCCAGGTATGCCCAAAGAGTCCATTCTGGGGGAAGGCTAAATGAAGTTTCCTGTGGAAAGGGACTGGATGCCTATTAGTCACAAGTTAATAAAAATGTATTTGATCACTTAGTATCCAAAGATAGCCACTACCAGATCCTGTCTTTTTGAGAAGTGGAATATTTTTTCTTTTCCCTTTAAATCTAGGCTGGCCCAATGACTTCCTTAACCAACAGAATGGGGCAGAAGCCACATTGTGGCAGGTAAAGTGACCCTCAGGATTTCCCTGGTGGCTCAGTGGTAAAAATCTGCCTGCCAGTGGAGGAGACACAGGTTTGATCCCTGATCCGGGAAGATCCCACATGCTGCAACTACTGAAGCCTGCACGCTGAGAGCCCGTGCTCCACAGTAAGAGGAGCAACCACGATGAGAGGCCCGAACATGACGACCACAGAGTAGCCCCCAACTCACCGCCAGCAGAGAAAAGCCAGTGCAGCAACGAAGACCCAAAACAGCCAATAAATAAGTAAGTAAGTAGTAAAAAAATAAAATGACCCTCTTCTCTTTGAAGGTGGGGTGGACTCACTGGCTCTCTTCTGAGACCAGGGTATTAAGACTAGGGCTTTCATCTCAAAGGGGCTCTGTCTCGGTGATCACTCTGCTGGGGGATGCAGGTGGCCACGTGATGAGCAGCCTTAAAGAGATGGTCGCCCTAGGGAGGAACACTGGCCCTGGGACCAGCAGCCGGTGAGGAACTGAAGCCTGCCAAAGACCACACAGGGAACTTGGAAGTGGACCCTTCAACCTCAGTTGAATCTTTGAAATCACAGCCCTGGCTGACACCCTAACTTTATGAGATGCTCTGGGCCAGAGGCACCCAGCTAGATTCCTTCTAGATTCCTGACCTATGAAGACTGTGAAATAACTGTTGCTTTCAATTACTAACATCTGTGGTTTTTTAAAAAATTACACAGCCATAAATAATGCACATAAGATGTTCTACAACTTATAAGCCTCTTAGAGGCCAGCCTTCATGCCAGAAGCTCAAGCATGTGGAGAAGAACCAAGGTGCTCACGATGACAGTCTCAGTTGAGCACACTCGCTGCCTCCTAGAAGAGACTCCAGATGCGCCACCCCAGCAGCTGCCAACCATTTAAGGCACTGCGGCTGAGGCCCTTGACATCATGGAACAGAGACAAGCCATCTTCTCTCTGCCCTGCTGAATTTCTGACCCACAGGATCACTGAACAAATAAAATGGTTGTTTTAAGCCACTAAACTTTGGGGTGATGTGTTCCTCTGTAATAAATGACAACTACTAATTATTAGGATTTGCAGTAAGAGCTAACAGACCACATGGGGTGTAAATCTGGGGCTTCTGACTGGTGTACCAAACACCAGTGATTCCTTTCCCAAATGGACAAACTGAGAAAGCGGATGCTTCGGGAGGTAGTGAGGTGCATAAGCAAACATTATCCTGTGGCCACAAGCTAAAATCTAAATCCATCACCTAAAATCTAAGTCCATGGCCACCTCATGCGACAAGTTGACTCACTGGAAAAGAGTCTGATGCTGGAAGGGATTGGGGGTGGGAGGAGAAGGGGACGACAGAGAATGAGATGGCTGGATGGCATCACCGACTCGATGGACATGAGTTTGAGTGAACTCTGGGAGTTGGTGATGGACAGGGAGGCCTGGCGTGCTGTGATTCATGGGGTGGCAAAGAGTTGGACATGACTGAGCGACTGAACTGAACTGAATTGAATGACTTGGAAATGTGAGCCACTGGTTAGAGACAACAGTTTAAGCCAGGCTCGTGTGCCTTGACTTCGGGCTGTGCATTGACTGACACCCGACGGCCAGTGAAGGTTTACATGCTCAACGAAGACCAGCAGTGGGACAACCAGGGCACCAGGCATATCCTCCAGCTACGTGGAGTGGCCAAGGGGCATGTCCCTGCACGTCTGTCCTGACAAAACGTGGTCCACTGGAGAAGGGAATGGCAAACCACTTCAACATTCTTGCCTTGAGAACCCCATGAACAGTATGAAAAGGCAAAAAGATATGACACTGAAAGATCAGTGCCCCCTAGGTTGGTAGGTGTCCAATATGTTACTGGGGAAGAGCAGAGAGATAGCCTGAGAAAGAATGAAGAGGCTGAGGTAAAGTGGAAATGATGCCCAGTTCTGGATGTGTCTGCTGATGGAAGTAAACTCCGACGCTATAAAGAACAATATTGTGTAGGAATCTGGAATGACAGGTCTATGAATCAAGGTAAATTAGAATTTACATTGACATTTTAGGAATCAGTGAACTAAAATGGACGGGAATGGGAGAATTTAATTCAGATGACCATTATACCTACTTCCCTTAGAAGAAACGGAGTAGCCCTAATAAGCAATAAAACAATCCAAAATGGTTTGTTTCCAAGGCAAATCATTCAGTATCACAATAATCCAAGTCTACGCCCCAACCACTAATGCTGAAGAAGATGAATGATTCTATGAAGACCTACAAGACCTTCTAGAACTAATACTAAAGAAAGATGTCCTTTTCATCATAAGGGACTGGATGCAAAAGTAAGAAGTCAAGAGATACCTGGAATAATAGGCAAGTTTGGCCTGAGATACAAAATGAAGCAGGGCAAAGGCTAACTGAGTTTTGCCAAGAGAACGCACTGGTCATAGCAAACACCCTCTTCTAAGGACACAAGAGACAACTCTACACATGGACATCACCAGATGGTCAATACTGAAATCAGATGGGTTAGATTCTTTACAGTCGAAGATGGAGAAGCTCTATACAGTCAGCAAAAACAAGAGCTGACTGTGGCTCAGATAATCAGGACCTTATTGCAAAATTCAGGCTCAAATTGCAGAATGGAGGGAAAACCATGAGGCCATTCAGGTATGACCTAAATCCCTTATGATTTTACAATGGAGGTGACAAATAGATTCAAAGGATTAGCTCTGATAGACGAAGTGTCTGAAGAACTATAGACAGAGGTTCATAACATTGTATAGGAGGCGGTAACTGAAACCATTCCCGAGAAAGAAACACAAGAAGGCAAAGTGGTCATCTGAGGAGGCTTTACAAATAGCTGAGAAAAGAAGAGAAATGAAAGGCAAAGGAGAAAGGGAAAGATCTACTGAGTTGAATGCAGAGTTCCAGAGAATAGCAAGGAGGGATAAGAGAGCTTTCTAAAGTGAACAATGCAAAGAAACAGAGGAAAACAATAGAATGGGAAAGACTGGAGATCTTTTCAAGAAAATTGGAGAAACCAAGGGAACACTGCATGCAAAGATGGGCACAATAAAGGACAGAAATGGTATGAACCTAACAAAAGCAGAAGATATTAAGAAGAGATGGCAAGAATACACAGAAGAACTGTACAAAACAGGTCTTAATGACCCAGATAACCATGATGAAGTGGTCACTCACCTAGAGCCAGACAACCTGGAGTGTGGAGTCAAGTGGGCCTTAGAAAGCATTCCTACCAACAAAGCTAGTGGAGATGATGGAATTCCAGTTGAGCTAGTTCAAATCCTAAAATATGATGCTGTGAAAGTGCTGCACTTACTATGCCAGCAAATTTGGAAAACTCAGCAGTGGCCACAGGACTGGAAAAGGTCAGTTTTCATTCCAATCCCAAAGAAAGGCAATGCTGAAGAATGTTCAAATTACCATACAATTGCAATCATTTCATATGCTAGCAAGATTATGCTCAAAATCCTTCAAGCCAGGCTTCATCAGTACGTGATCTGAGAACTTCCAGATGTTCAACCTGGATTTAGAAAAGGCAGAGGAAACAGAGATCAAATTGCCAATATCGGCTGGATCATAGAAAAAAGCAAGGGAATTCCAAAACAAATCTACTTCGGCTTCATTGACTATGCTAAAGTCTTTGTGAATCGCAACAAACTGAGGAATATTCTTAAAGAGATGGGAATACCAGACCACCTGACCCACCTCCTGAGAAACCTGTACACAGGACAAGAAGCAGCAGAAAGTGAAAAGGAACTAAAGAGCCTCTCAATGAAGGTAAAAGAGGAGGGTGAAAAAGCTGGCTGAAAACTCAACATTCAAAAAATGAAGATCATGGCATCCAGTCCCATCACTTCATGGTAAACAGATGGGGGAAAAGTGGAAACAGTGCCAGATTTCATTTTTTTGGGCTCCAAAATCACTGTGGACGGTGACTGTAAGCACGAAATTAGAAGACGCTTCCTCCTTTGAAGAAAAGCTATGACAAACCTAGATAGTTTATTAAAAAGCAGAGACATCACTTTGCTAACAAAGGTCTGTATAATCAAAGCTATGGTTTTTCCAGTGGTCATGTATGGATGTCAGTGTTGGACCATAAAGAAGTCTGAGTGCCGAAGAATTGATGCTTTCGAACTGTGGCGCTGAAGAAGACTCTTAAGAGTCCACTGGACTGCAAAGAGATCAAACCAGTCAATCCCAAAGGAAATCAATGCTGAATATTCATTGGAAGGTCTGGTTCTAAAGCTGACGCTCCAATACTTTGGCCACCTGATGTGAAGAGCCAACTCATTGGAAAAGACCCTGATGCTGGGAAAGACTGAGGGCAGGATGAGAAGGGGACGACAGAGGGCAAGATGGCTGGATGGCATCCCTGACTCAATGGACATGAGTTTGAGCACGTCTCCTGGAGGACAGAGGAGCCCGGTGTGCTGCAGCCTGAGGGCGCGTGGAGCTGGACATGACTTACTGACTGGAAAACAACAGCAATGTCCTGTTGGAATCAGAAACGTCCTGGCTAAAAGGCTCCATAATATCACTATCTTGGCTGCCACTAAAAAAGGCAGCATCAGTATTTTCCAGCGTTATTTAGTTATCTGCTCACCCAACCGGCAAGAATTTGCCAAATCCCTGCCTCTAATTGATCTCAAAGAGAAAAGCTTTATCAAACTGAATGGGTTAGAGCAATGTCAAACACTCGGAGAAAAGAACAGTACTAATCACACAAATGTTAGAGTGATAAGGAGTTAACACTGTAACGAACTATAAGAGCCTTTGTGACAGACAGCAGATGGTGACCACTGCAGGTGAGACTTCCGAGGAAGGTGTCCTTCCTCAGATAAAAGCCTGTGTAGCAGGTAACAAAAAAGCAAAGCTTTAAAGCAAAGCTCCTAGACTGCTCAGGAATGTTCTTAGGAACCATACACTCTAACTCTGTCCCAAAGCAGAGTATACAACTATCATTCCCAATATCCATAAACAAAGAGGAATAAGAATGGGGAGGAAAAGTCTACAAACGTGCGTGTGTCAACTAAATTAGCAAGGTTATCTTGCCAGACTTTCAGGCACACGTTTTGGCGACACAAGATTCAACAGCATGGATCTGGGAGGCACAATAGCACCTGCTACAGCCTACTGCTCCCACGTTGGCATCTCTACTGGCATCACTGGATTCTGCCTAGGAGCTTGTTATCCCATTACACATGGATCAGAGTGCTCGCGTGCTAAGCTGCCTTAGTTGTGTCCGAATCTGTGAAACCCCATGGACTGCCAGGCTCCTCTGTCCATGGGATTCTCTAGGCTAGAATACTGGAGTGGGTTGCCATTCCCTTCTCCAGGGGATCTTCGTAACCCAGGGCTTGGACCAGGTCTCTTATATCTCCTTCATTGGGAGGCAGGTTCTTTACCTCCAGCACCACCTGGGAAGCGCCCCTGCCTATGAAACTTCATCCAAAATTCAGTTGGCTGCAAGATCCAAACAGTGGAAACTGACTACTGGCCTATTTGGGAATATTTGAAAAAACACTGATTAATATAGTCATGTGATGTCATGAGGGACGGGTCCAATGCACTGGATGTACAATATACTGTATAACTGGTACCTGATTCATCTATAGATGAATAAATGAATAAACATCAAGTCAAGGAATAGAGAGTCCTGAAGTGAGCTAGGCAGCAATGCCTCCACAGCCCAGCTGCGATACAGACACCACTGAGCAAGCATTTAGCTAATGTGGTATCAAGCAAGGGAGCATTCTGTGTCATCAATGCTAGTCTGGTTAATAATGATGCTGAAATTAATCAAGTTCTTGTAGTAAAGCAGTGTTTTATGTTGTACCTGTTGTTTCTGAAAAGAAAGGTATTGACCACCACAGCACAATCCCACTGGAATACGCACCAAAAAAGGATTATGTATTATCACTGTTAATGTTGCAAAATCAGTGAGAAAGAGGAATATATAGAACCCGAATGGTGTGCATTTCATTAAGGGAGTATTAGGAAATAATCTGGACTTCCCTGGTGGCTCAGGTGATAAAGAATCTGCCTGCAATGCAGAAGACCTGGTTTGATCCCTGGTTTGGAAAGATCCCCTGGAGAAGGAAATGGCTATCCATTCCAATAGTCTTGCCTGGAGAATTCCATGGGCAGAGAAGCCTGGTGGACCACAGTCCACGGGGTTGCAAAAAGTTGGACATGACTGATCAACTTACAGGGAATAATTTATGAAAAAACTGTAAAGGGATAAATTATTATGAAGTTAGAAAAGATGAAACAATCTTTTCCCTTCCTTCCTGAGAAGTCCTATATTAACACACGTGGCCCAAACTGGTTTGCATTTGGCAGGCTTCCTGTGTCCATTAGCAAATAGGTGAGCCAAAATGAGGAAAAGCTTTTCCAGGCATTTTACTAATGATTATGAATCCATTACCAGACAGATCTAGTTACAAATGTACCCTTTTTTTCAACTAGATGATAATGCAAAGCACAAAATTACCTATACCTCCAACTGAGGGAGATATGTGCAGCCTGGAACACTGGCCAATGAAACAAAATAAATGTTACTTTTTGCCCAAATATTATTTTGTTAGTGTTTCTGGGGCACAAGACCATTCATTTCAGTTCCAGGAAGCCATATCAGACACTGTAAGTCTCAGACACAGTGATGTTTTTCACTCGCTGGGATTGTAGACATGGCTTTAGAGTCATGTGACTCTGAGCTCCATGATCTAGAATAATCGTATCCCCACAGTAACTCAGTTTGCTCATCCTATATTTAAACTCGCCTCCCCTGCCCTCTTCTTTGCCTTTTAATAGGCTGAGACAAAATGGCTATTGATCTCTGACTTCAGTGATTTCTGTCATCAAACAAGCTGATATTTTCCTCATTTCTCATCATCATTGTTTGATCCGTCAGCCTGGTGCAATTCTTGGCCAATGGCCATGTTAATTTTCTACTTGAAAGAACACAAATAGGATACTGCTTATGACGAAGGTAGTTGGGGGGAGCTTGGGGAATAGCTGTCCGTCTTGATGCATAGCAATTAGCCTGGCAATATGATACAGGAACACGATTGGATCTGAAACCTAGCCAAAACTGCCTAAAGGAAAAAAAGGTCATTTTGTTGGGGGTATTACGTGGCTTTTTAAATAGTGGCTATTGACAATTATATTTGCCCTTTCAAAAAATGGTACGGGCAGTGTGACATCAGAGATCTCCAGTTTCCATGGTGATTACTGGTGATGGCATTTCAAATGTTATGGTTAGGTTCTACAGTATAAATCTCTGCACTTGACACTATAAGATAGGGAAGAGAAAAAAACTGCTCCATCATAACATTTTTAAAGGAGATAAAGCTGATCATCCAAGTAGATAAACATCATGGCTTTCAAGTAGATACGATTTGTTCATCTTAAACAAATGGGATGTTGATGGAAGCAACATGAGTAAGTTGATGAAAGATACTATAGCACTTGGACTTAATAGGGACTAATTAATTGCTTGGGTATTTAGCAGCAATTAACTATTATTTCCTGCCTGCATATTATTTCATAAGCTGATTGTTCTCATACTAGTGATTTACCCATTTTTATATGTAGAAAAAGATTACTTTTTCATGCTGAAGCAGCTAATCCTGAGTTGAGAAATAGTCTAAGTAGGGAAAAACCTGTCTTCCTCGGCATTTACGGACAAGCTGCAGGGTGAAGACTGAGTGAGCTGCTCTGGTCCACGTGAACATCCCTCAAAGGCAGGGCATCATCTCCTCCTTCCTCTATCTGCTCTCTCAGCCCTGAGCCCCTGCACACAGGAGACACTCCAGAAATGTAGCGATTCTGGTGTTAAGAAATTCATTATTGCTTTAACGTTTAGAGTTGATGGTTAATTTGAAAACATAGTTTACCAAGACAATTTTATATACTTAGAATGAATAAACTTAAAAGTCACTCTGATGTACTTCCCTGGTGGTCCAGGGGCTAAAACTCCACATTTCCAATGTAGGGGGCCCACGTTTGATACTTGGTCAGGGAACTAGATCTCACATTCCACGGTTACATACCCCAACTTAGAAAAAAAAAAAAAGATCCGACATGCCACAAGGAAGAACAAAGATCCTGTGTGCCACAACTGAGACTCAGCACAGCCAAATATTAAAAAAAAAAGATACTCTGAGACAGTGTTTCATTTGACGTTGATAAAAGGGTTTTCAATTTTCTCATGTAGCTATCAAGGTAATGTTTCATAAATCAGCTGTGAAATACACAACATGGACCTTTTATAAACAAAATATATTGAGACAACAAATAAGAAACAATTTGTGTTTTAATATGGAAAAATAGAATATATGGAGTCTTTCTGACTAGTGATTCAAATCAGATCTACTGTGCAGTTAGTCATATTGTCCAGAGGGAGAATTGAAGATTATAAATCCAAGTAACAGAAACAATCTGCTGGCAAGATAAAGGGAAATCATAATGAATCAGAATTTAATTAAAAGAATTCTACATAAATACATGCCTCTTACAGTCAGTGTAACCAGAATGATAAATGATCTGTCTCTCCCTTCTTCAAGCAGGCCAGAATATCTAGGCTACCGCTGTGAATGAGTTACACAAAAGCCTAGAGACCAGAAGAAGGACAGATTTACAAATCAAGGACAAGGTCAGGAAAAGGAAAACAAACAAGTCAGGAAACAGATCACAAAGTATCACCAGGTGGGACTGAAGTGGACAGGCATCCACTTCATTTCATAGATAGGCTTAACTGCCTACGGGAAACTTCATCATCATTTCTATTATCAAATGCCCAAACTGAATGAGACTAATTACTAATGAAAGAATCTACTTAATATGATATCAGTAAAAACACAATTGATCTTGTTGAGAACTAAAAGAGATGAAGCTACTTAAGGGGCAGAATTCTAGATTGTTAGAATGGCAAATGATAACCTAACACACTTATTTTTAGTAAAGAAATAAAGGTCCGTGGAGATTCGAGCAACATTATTCAAGATCATCACAAGGAGAGCTGCTGTCAATGAAGGAACAGAATCTTAACGCCCCTGCCCAAGTGTCTCTTCTTACACATCATGTCTAATGAAGCACTGTGAATAAACACAGCACAGAAGCACCAGCGCTATCGTAAGATTTTCATTCTCAGGATCGACTTATGGAGAATAACTGACTCTTTGCAAAAACTAATTAAAACACACACATGGCACTGTACTTAAATCAGGAAGACCAAAGTCAACTGAACAAATAAGGGAAGACAAACAAGCAACCAAGAAACACATTATGATTAAAAACCAACAAGAACACTTTAAATCTGCCCTCCTCGAAGTTCTGAATAATAGACACCTCAGGTGTCCGATTCAGAAACTCAAATAGAACACCAGTATGTTACTTAATTAGAGAAATACAATGCATCACACACAGAGTCCATGTTCTTAGTGTTTTCATCTGAAGGGGGATCAGATCTTGGGTCAAGCAGAAAGTCAAGGCCCTAGCTGGATTCTTCAGTACAGGGCACTGGTCAGGGCTCATAGATCAGAGACAGGAAGTACCACTTGCTCCCACAGCACTCACCTGAGTACCAAGAACACATTTCCAGGGCTGCTCCTGTAAAAACCTGCTGGCCAAGAGAAACCCCTGTACAGAAATCCAGTAGTCTACCTGTGACAGCTAATAATGGGAAAGGTTCTTCCCTGTTATTTTTTAGCAAGTCTCTTCTTGTTATTTTAAAAGTTCAACAAGTAGATGATCTGAAATTGAGCTATTATTTAGATTAGAATAATCACCTAGAAAGAGCACAGATGCTGATTTCCACTTAGTAAAACACTGTTCAAGAAACAGAAACTGAGGTAATTGAATGTGTTCCCTTCAGTTCTTACAGGTAAGTGAATGAGTCTCTGGGCAAATCAGACGCTCCCCTCTGCATATAACATTTCAAAAAAGAGATAGATAGCATGAAGACAAATTAACTAATGCAGAGACATGATAGAATACAGATGCCCTTCAGTTTTAAAATTCAACAGGTTCCTACAGATACCAGAAAGTCACACAACTGCATATCAGACTGTGGGAATGCAGGCGCTGCCAGGGTCACAGGGAATACCTTTACCTTAGTGATCTGAAACAGAATACTGCATTTGGAAGAGAACACTAAAACCTTGCTACTCAAAGTGTGATCTGAAGACAATCAGAATGGTCTTACCAGGAGCAGGTTAGACACCTAGTCCTTCAGGCTCCAACCCAGACCCAGTGAGTCAGAATCTGCACTTTAACAAGATCTCCAGATGATTCCCAAACACATTAAGGCTTGGAAAGCACCGCACTACTGAACACACTGACAGCTCGCTGGCAAAAGAGGCCAGCTGAAATTTCAGGTGATTCACAGATGCACATGAATAAAGTGCTCTGAGTCAGTCTGGCCCTTTCCTGGCACCAGGGAAGGTGGACTTCTTGTCAACCACAAGCTGAACAATTGAGAAGTAAACCTTTTTCAATTACAAATACTGGCACCAATCAGTGAGCTTCATTTAATTCCCACCTCTTTAGAGGGTTTAAGGTAACAGAAAAAAACACAAAGAACAGACTTGTGGTTGCCAAGGCAGGAGGTAGAGGGATGGACTGGGAGTGTGGGGCTGGTGGATGTAAACTGTTAACGTTTAGGATAGATAAACAACAGGGTCCTACTGCACAGCACAGGGAACTATATTCAATAACCTGGGATAAACCATAATGGAAAAGAATATAAAAAAGAATGTCTGCATGTATATAACTGAGTCACTTTGCTGCACAGCAGAAATTAGCACAACACTGTAAATCACCTATACTTCAATGAAAAATATTCAAGATAACATGGAAAAATATAGAGACCTAGCAGTGTTAAAAAATGCTTTATTAATCTGTCTGGAAAATGCCAAAAAACACAGCCAGATTAAATAATCGATTAAGTGAGCCTGGGGCATTACATTTTCATAACTGTAATCATTAAAATCTGGGCAAAGGTATTGATTTATTGATTGGCGACAACTTACTGATTTTTTTTTTAAGTTTCATTTAATAATGCTGGAGGGAAAAGTAACCTGAATCTTGATCAGGGCTTTCACCATGTTATCTGCTTACTGAGAACAGCAAATTTTGTAAGGGTATGACACCGAAAAGTATGAGTGAATGGGTGTAGTCATGTTATTTTTTATTCCACTCACACCAGACTTATCTTTTCACTCCCACTTCTCCCAATCCCCTGATGTCCTAGGTGAGGTTAAGGGGAACACTTCCAAACAGGGGAAGAAATCTGTTCCCCAGGAACAAAGTCATTGAAAACAATGTTTAAGGAGTAAGGAACTCTGCCTTGAAACATCTTGAACTAGCAACGAGGTTCTATTTTAATTTTCTGAACAATACTGACAATTACCACATTAACTTATGATTTTCTTAGATTCATTCATCTAATTTCATTTTCCCAGACAGGGTAACTGGGCAACGAAGCACAAGAGACCATGAGGAGACAGGGTACAGGAGGGTACCATGAAGATAGGGGATATGAGGAGATAGGAGAGACCATGAGGAAGACAGGGGACAGATTACTCATCTTGCCACCAAAGAGTGTCTGCAAGCTCTATTCCGCCAGACTGCTTACAGGAATTTCCTTTGTGCCAGAGCACCACCAGTCTTTCCCTATTCGACTCTGCCCAATTTTGAACACAACAATCAGAAACAGAGGCAAGAGAGGCCTTGTTATGGGAACCACTGACTAAAGCCGCCCACCCTGGCCAGGCCTGAATAGTAACCACTTGCATGAGTTCTCTTAAATAGGAGGTCCTGATAAGGAACACGGAAATAACAAAATACCATGAACTGGAAGAACTTGGGAGAGGTCAAGAGGAGAGTGGAGATGCCAGTTCATGTGTCCTGCCAAACTCCCAGAATTCTCCCGCTGGAACCCATCTACACCGAGCGATGCGTGCGCCACCAGGAAGGACCCTGAGTCAGGACAACTGGCCAGAGACAGCCCGGAAACTAATCCCATCACCATGAAAGCCGAGACTGCGAGCCACGCGGCAGAGCCGTCCTCCCAGGTTCCTGACCCTGCTGCTCGCCACCCGGGTGCCCGTTCCCAGTCAAGTCTCCTGCTTGGTCAGCACGTGTGTCTCCTTGGACAATTGATTTCTGAGTGTCAGACAAAAGCCCACTCTTGGGCCCTGGAAGGGGTCCCCCTCCCTGCACCAGCCTGAGATACTTTTAATAGTGGTACCAAGTTAACAATATGAACAAATCATGAACTTTGCCCTCCCCCATGCCTACCCCCAGTTACCTGATATAACAGCTATTTTCCCAGATCCATGTTCTTCTCTGGCTATTCGTTCTGCCTCCTCCATCAGCAGCATGCCGAAGCCCTACAAAGAAGCAATAAAGGGGGTTAGGGAACTGTGAAGGAGAGAAGTCATTAAGAGGGGTCCATAAAACAAGAAGGCTGATATTTAGTAGCTGTTAAACTCTTTAAAAGAGTGACAAAAACTCACTTATAGGCATAAGGAAAGAAATGATTCAATTATACCAAAAGTACTCAGTGGCAGACTAGGAATAACTGCAACAAAAGCCATCCAAAGGTATTTTGTGGATGATGTAATCTAGTCACAGCAAGGGAGGAATTGCCTGTCAATTTCTGTTGCTTTTTAAACAAGTTCTAGGCAGTCTCCAGGTGATGAAAGTCTGGAGCATCTAATCTTGTATTATTAGTCACCCTTTCAGTTTCTAAGAGGCTTTTGGAAACCAGGCAATATTCTTAAGTCATCTATTTTGGAGTTTAATGCTAGATCCACCATTAGCAGTTTTAACTTGCTCTCCTGAAAGTGAAAAAAAGTGCTTATTTATTTAGGTTGTTTGGGGGAGTAGAATAGTGTGCCACTATCTCTTAGCTTGCATTGACAAAGTGCTTTAAACTTTCATAAGTGCTTTCTTTCACATTATCATCTCCTTCAATTCCAAAATAGTTGAATCACACAAAATTGCCGGTATTAGATCATTTCTGACTTTCAAAAATAGCAATTTCCTGTGGTTCAGTCTATTATTATATTCCACTTGACTGAGTCTCAATTCGTCTCTCCCTCCCCCTCCCTCATGCCCAAAGGGGTACAATTTAAAGAGAAAACCTCTCTGAACAATAGTAATGTTGGTTCCTCTATTTCTACACTTTCCTTTCTCCTCTCCTCTTCTTTTCTTCCCTCCCTCTCCCCCCTGCAATCCCTTTTCGCTTTTCCTCTTTTGAGTGACTTCTTAACCACAGTCAAACAGAAATATGGTCCAGGATACCTGGTGCTGAAATTTAGTGGGATCCCGACTGCTTACGGGGACCACACTTCCGTACACGTGCAGCTCTCGGACTATGGACACACCCCCAACCAATTCGAAACGGAATGTCTCCTCTGAACACTTCCGTAATCTCAGGAGGCCAATCAAGATGTCCTGATCTGGGTCTTCGTACGATAAGAAGGTTTCCCAGCCTCCATTTGCAACATAATCTCTTCTCACCAATTCAACCTGTTTTAATAAAAAACCACACAAAACTTTTTTTAAAAAAGAATTAGAGAACAAAGTACATTTCTATAATTATATACATTTATTTAAAATAACATCTATAATTAGGGATAGAGAATAAATAACCACAAATTACTTTTCTTTTTACTTCTCTCCTCTCAACAGCACTGACTATAAATGAGAATTTGTGCCTTGTCTATAGATGATGTAAGAGGAAAACTGTTTTACCATTTTATAAATATTTGAACCTTGTTAACCTTAAGATTCTTACAGGGTTTGGATCAGTTAATACTTCCATGGATTTAAATCTCTCAGCCTCTATGAAAAGTCTCTAAGGTAAAATTATATGTTATGTCACATGTGTAGTTCTTGGGAGCACCCCCGGGCCCCAGAACTGTGAGGTGATCAATGGTTTTTAGTTCTCACCTCTTCCACTAAAACCTGCTTTTTCGGGGGAAAATGTATTGGTCTCATTCCTTGATGGGATTTTAAGAAAAAGTATCCCACAGGACCTTTAAAATATTGAGTTGACTGAAAAGTACATTTGGGTTTTTTCATAAGATGTTATGCAGAAACCCAAAAAACTTCTTGGCCAACCCAACAGTATGCCTAATTGTGAGCTTAACAGGTTAAAGAAAATACAGTCACCAGACAGGGGTTTTAGGGGAAGCTTTAGTGTTGGCACTGTACGTGGTGTTTTGACTTTTGCGTCCCACTCAAGTGGCCTTGTACTCTGCACAAATATTAAGCAATTGACACGCAGAGAAAGCTACGTATGTGGGCATGGTCACACTCAGATGCACTCCAAAAATGGGCAGACTGCACTCACAGTGGGGTGAACAATCAGATTGACACTGACATTCCTCCTCAGCTTCTTGTTTGCTGAGTAACTGGACTGCACAAGGATTTGGCAGAAGAACTAACTGTGCCAGGGTCTACTTTTTCCTTAAAAGGTCCGAGATGTGAAAACTGTCGATTCATTTTGAGAAGAGAAATATCAGCTGCAGATCTCATCTCTTCTGCTGCTGCTGCTGCTGCTAAGTCGCTTCAGTCATGTCCGACTCTGTGCGACCCCATAGATGGCAGTCGACCAGGCTCCGCCGTCCCTGGGATTCTCCAGGCAAGAACACTGGAGTGGGTTGCCATTTCCTTCTCCAATGTGTGAAAGTGAAAAGTGAAAGTGAAGTCTCTCAGTCGTGTCCAACTAGTAGCGACCCCATGGACTGCAGCCTACCAGGCTCCTCTGTCCATGTGATTTTCTAGGCAAGAGTACTGTAGTGGGGTGCCATTGCCTTCTCCGTCTCACCTCTTCTAGCCTTTTCCAAATAGGCTCTCACAGAAGAGAGAACCCCCACAGAAAAATCTGGCAAATAGCTAACACGATGACATTACAGGAGAGAAGTTAGTTCATTAAAAATATGTTTTATGGAAACCCTGTTGATGAGGGTGATCTCTTCACCTGATTACCACCAACGGGCAATAACTGAACAGCTGCACACAGAGATAAGCACATGACACTCAGCTTTACCCGAAGGTAGCCACTAGTCACACTGGGTATTTATATTTGAATTCTTTGACACTGTGACATTAAATAAAATTAAAAAGTAAGTTTTTCTTTGCACTAGCCACCTTTCAAGTGCTTAACTGTCACATGTGACTGGTTCAGTTCAGTTCAGTTCAGTCGCTCAGTTGTGTCCGACTCTCTGTGACCCCATGAATCACAGCACGCCAGGCCTCCTTGTCCATCACCAACTCCCAGAGTTCACTCAAACTCATGTCCATCGAGTCGGTGATGCCATCCAGCCATCTCATTCTCTGTCGTCCCTGTCTCCTTCCACCCCCAATCCCTCCCAGCATCAGAGGCTTTTCCAGTGAGTCAACTTGTTGCATGAGGTGGCCAAAGTATTGGAGTTTCAGCTTTAGCATCAGTCCTTCCAATGAACACCCAGGATTGATCTCCTTTAGAATGGACTGGTTGGATCTCCTGGCAGTCCAAGGGACTCTCAAGAGTCTTCTCCAACACCACAGTTCAAAAGCATCAATTCTTTGGCGCTCAGCTTTCTTCACAGTCCAACTCTCACATCCATACATGACCACGGGAAAAACCATAGCCTTGACTAGACGGACCTTGGTTGGCAAAGTAATGTCTCTGCTTTTTAATATGCTATCTAGGTTGGTCATAACTTTCCTTCCAAGGAGTAAGCGTCTTTTAATTTCATGGCTACAATCAGCATCTGCAGTGATTTTGGAGCCCCCCAAAAATAACGTCTGACACTGTTTCCACTAGTTTCCCCATCTATTTCCCATGAAGTGATGGGACCAGATGCCATGATCTTCGTTTTCTGAATGTTGAGCTTCAAGCCAACCTTTTCACTCTCCTCTTTCATGTTCATAAAGAGGCTCTTGGGTTCCTCTTCACTTTCTGCCATAAGGGTGGTGTCATCTGCATATCTGAGGTTATTAATATTTCTCCCGGCAATCTTGATTTCAGCTTGTGCTTCTTCCAGCCCAGCGTTCCTCATGATGTACTCTGCATATAAGTTAAATAAGCAGGGTGACAATATACAACCTTGACGTACTCCTTTTCCTATTTGGAACCAGTCTGTTGTTCCATGTATAGTTCTGACTGTTGCTTCCTGACCTGCATACAGGTTTCTCAAGAGGCAGGTCAGGTGGTCTGGGATTCCCATTTCTTTCAGAATGTTCCACAGTTTATTGTGATCCACACAGTCAAAGGCTTTGGCATAGTCAATGAAGCAGAAATAGATGTTTTTCTGGAACTCTCTTGCTTTCTCCATGATCCAGCAGATGTTGGCAATTTGATCTCTGGTGCCTCTGCCTTTTCTAAAACCTGCTTGAACATCTGGAAGTTCACGGTTCACATACTGCTGAAGCCTGGCTTGGAGAATTTTGAGCGTGACTTTACTAGCGTGTGAGATGAGTGCAATTGTGTGGTAGTTTGAGCATTGTTTGGCATTGCCTTTCTTTGGGATTGGAATGAAGACTGACCTTTTCCAGTCCTGTGGCCATTGCTGAGTTTTCCAAATTTGCTGGCATATTGAGTGCAGCACTTTCACAGCATCATCTTTCAGGATTTGAAATAGCTCAGTTGGAATTCCATCACCTCCACTAGCTTTGTTCGCAGTGATGCTCTCTAAGGCCCACTTGACTTCACATTCCAAGATGTCTGGTTCCAGGTGAGTGATCACGCCATCGTGATTATCTTCGTTGTGAAGATCTTTTCTGTACAGTTCTTCTGTGTATTCTTGCCACCTCTTCTTAATATCTTCTGCTTCTGTTAGGTCCATACCATTTCTGTCCTTTATCGAGCCCATCTTTGCACGAAATGTTCCCTTGATATCTCTAATATTCTTGAAAAGATCTCTTGTTTTTCCTATTCTGTTGTTTTCCTCTATTTCTTTGCATTGATCACTGAGGAAGGCTTTCTTATCTCTCCTTGCTATTCTTTGGAACTCTGCATTCAGATGCTTATATTTTTCCTTTTCTCCTTTGCTTTTCACTTCTCTTCTTTTCACAGCTATTTGTAAGGCCTCCCCAGACAGCCATTTTGCTTTTTTGCATTTCTCTTCCATGGGGATGGTCTTGGTCCCTGTCTCCTGTACAATGTCATGAACCTCTGTCCAGAGTTCATCAGGCACTCTATCTATCAGATCTAGTCCCTTAAATCTATTTCTCACTTCCACTGTATAATCATAAGGGATTTGATTTAGGTCATATCTGAACGGTCTAGTGGTTTTCCCTACTTTCTTCAATTTAAATCTGAATTTGGCAATAAGGAGTTCATGATCTGAGCCACAGTCAGCTCCTGGTCTTGCTGGTAGCTGACTCCATATTAGGTGGCACAGATGACAGGATATTTCCGACACTGCAGAAAGTTCTGCTGAATAGTATTGATCTAAAATGAAGTTCCAACCTGATCTTCCTAACCTGGCCCTTCCAGTGTTCAGTGGCCTTCATATCTGGCTTTGCTGACTTGACCTGATTCTCAGTGACTCTTTTCTCTTAGTTTATTCATTAACTTTGAGAGTTTGGTTTTGGTTCTAACTATAGGGCTTCCCTAGTAGCTCAGCTGGTAAAGAATCTGCCTGCAATGCAGGAGACCCCAGATCGATTCCTGGGTCGGGAAGTTCTCCTGGAGAAGGGAGAGGCAACCCACTCCAGTTTTCTTGGGCTTCTCTGGTGGCTCAGACGGTAAAGAATCCGTCTGCAATGTGGAAGACCTGCATTTGATTGTTGAGTTGGGAACAACCCCTGGAGGAGGGCATGGCAACCCACTCTAGTATTCTTGACTGGCGAATCCCCATGGACAGAGGGGCCTGGCAGGCTACAGTCCATGAGGTCGCAAAGAGTCGGGCATGACAGAGCAACTAAACACAGCACATTACATAAGCAGGTGTAGGCCCAGGCTTGACAAAGAGTAGTGAACAGGACCTAATCTCTCTATAAAATGAAGACACTAACCTGGTATGGCCGGACTTTGTGATGAATTTCTTGGATTCCAACCTCTCTGGTTCTCACATCACGACACTGTGAAAAAAATCAAAGCAAAAGAAATGAAGAAAGGGGAGGAAGCAGGGATGTAGGAATGGGGGAAAAATAAAAGGAAAGAAAGAGGGAAGGGAGGGGAGGCAAAGATAAAACTGGTCACTAATACAATTTTTACTGAAACCTCTCCACCAAATTCTGGGCTCAAAATTACATCTGGACGTAATTTACACTGAGATAAAAAACCTGAATTTAAAAATGAAGCCATTTTTAATAAATCTGAAGATAGGGAAAAACAAAATGGAAATATATGAAGTTAGCAGTGTATTGTTTTTAAAATGAGTTTAGAATCTAAAGGAGATCGATACACAACATTGAAAGTAAAGAACATACCTCCTAAAAATTTGAACATAGTTTTACCCAGAGGCTGTAACTGTATCTGAAAGTGCAATCCCAAACTATGTCAACAGAAGAGTAACAGCTGAATTCCTAATGCTGGAAAACCTTCACCATTTTATAGCAGTTAATGTTTCTAGCATCACCATATTTGTATCAAATTTTAGAAATGTCAGAAAGAGGGAAACTGAGAAGGCTATCTTTTGCAGAGAAGGGCTCTGGGGAATAACGGAGGGGACGGAGGGAGGAATGCAAGGAAGGGGACGAAAGAGCGTTTACTATCACACAGTCTCAATCACGGTGTCATGGTGGCAGACGGGCTCTCTGAATGTCCCAGGAGAGCACAAAGCTGCCTGTGGATGTGTGCACGGCCAAGCTTCGTGATGTAACTCTCACTTCTGTTCCACGACCCAGTGTGCAGGCTGTGAAGCCTGACACTTAGAATTACAAAATCCTCACAGTGACTTTTATCTGTCCTATGGTACACTTTCCCCTACAGAACAAACTGTGGAACTTACTTCCAAGATTCTAACGCTTTCCATCGGTGAGAAAAGATCACCCTAGGAAAGCTGATGATGTCCTGCAGCCATACTACTAACAGTGTATTGGCTGTATATATGGAGAGAATTTCATGAGAAAAATAAGAGCTCATTATTCAGTTCTAGAAAAACTAAGCTATTTCCATGCCCCGGGAACCCACACCACATGCTCCTAAAGAACACTTGCCTGCTTTTGTCCTTTCTTGGAGGGGAGGGGAATGCTTTCTATGAAAGAGATTGGGGTGTCCTTCTTTTCTAGTAAAGACACTGCCGAGGTAAACTAGATAACTTTTGGCTACGACTGAATTCCAGTCTTGAGACTCAATCCTAGATTACTTTATGAGAGGCCTATCAAGGTTTAAGAGGGGTACAGGGTTAAAGATGATGGCTGGATGATGAGGTTATCAGGCTAACGAGGCCAGGAGGAGGAGGAGGAGCTGAAGAACTGGGACAGCAGGGGACCAGGGAGCAGAGCAGTCACATACTTGCTGGGGCTATTCATTACTGTACATGGGGCTTCCTTGGTGGTTCAGTGGTAAAGAAACTGCCTGCCAATGCAGGAGACTTGGGTTCAATCCCTGGGTCAGGAAGATCCCCTGGAGAAAGAAATGGCAACCCACTCCAGTATTCTTGCCCGGGAAATCCCATGGAGAGAGGAGCCTGGCGGGCTATGGTCCATGGGGTCACAAAGAGTTGGACATGACCAAGCGATAGCTGCTGCTAAGTCGCTTCAGTTGTGTCCAACTCGTGCGACCCCATAGACGGCAGCCCACCAGGCTCCCCCGTCCCTGGGATTCTCCAGGCAAGAACACTGGAGTGGGTTGCCATTTCCTTCTCCAATGCATAAAAGTGAAAAGCGAAACGGAAGTCACTCAGTCATGTCTGACTCTTCGCGACCCCATGGACTGCAGCCTACCAGGCTCCTCTGTCCATGGGATTTTCCAGGCAAGAGTACTGGAGTAGGGTGCCATTGCCTTCTCCAGACTGAGCGACTAAATAACAACAATAACTGTACATACAGTTGCTGTTTTTCTAGAACTTAAATTATTATTATTATTTTGGTAGAATAAGCCAATAATGTTCACAAACTCTAGACAGTTTTCTGAAGAGAAAAAAAGAAAAGAAAAATTTCTTTATAACAAATCAACTAAGAGAACAAAATGTTTTGGGTATCTCCACAAACATGATATGTAGTCCTTAAAACAATGTCTTTCAAAGAGTGGTCCATGTCTGCACTGTGTGTGCGAACCTCCCTCAGCTCCGTACCAGACCAAGTGAATCAGAAGCTCAAAGCAGAGGCCAGGATGCAGGCTCAGGCCTATTCACCCCCTGGCCTTTCCTTGTAGCAGCTCTGAGAAATAGCTCCAAGGGCACTGAATTTTAAACCATATCATGATTTCAAAATCATCCACAGAACCTGTTAAACTGAAGATTCCTGGGCTCTTTGTACTTCCAGGGAAAGCCGAAAGGAGGTGCTTAGTAAATATTTCTGAAATGAAAAAGCAAATGAAAAGACACAGGGGCAAGGTGGGGCCAGGGAGAGTGGTATATCTGGACAATAACATCAGTAATTATTTCAGCTGGTCATCCTTATTTCTTCAAAGGTCGTATTTGTCTATAATCACTGGTCAAGAATCAAACACTCAGTATTTCAAAAGAAAAGTGGTTTTCTAAAAAAGGAGCTGAACACATAGTCGGCAATTTCAGTAGGCAAGAGAAAACAACCATTAAATTGACAAACCCACACTCTGTTAGGAGAAAACAGAGGGGTGCAGGGATGGGATGCAGATTGTGGAACCACTATTTCAGCTTCAACATGCTGTACAGAAAGAAGGGCTTCAATGCATGAAAGCTCTTTGACCAAACCTGTAAGTTTATCAGGTGATAGCATCACAGGTTTTCATGTCTGAGATTCCTTTGATCTCTGCAGTTACGGTCAGACTCCTACCTGTATTCCAAGGTCTTTCATTCTTGCAAATGCCAGCTCTCTCAAGTTACCGTGCTCCACTCCTGAGCTGACTAAGGGCATTGGAATATCTCTGCAGGAGAAAAACATCAGATATTGCAAAATAAAAGTCACTCTCTAAAACAGAAAGGCAGGGATATTTTTTCAAAAAGGAGAACCACCCTTCCCCTCTCAAAAAAACCCTACAAAACAGACCAAGAAAACAGAGGCTGAATATTCTAACTGGAAAGCAGATTCACAGCTTTTCTACCTCCCAGCTTTTCCATCTATGAAATTATGATTTTCACCAATCACGCAAGGTTTTCTTAAGAAATACCTGATGAAATCACTTTATAAGATTACTAAATACAAAACAAATATCCAATAACCATTATAATGATTTTTGGCTGAAGAGACACCTATACTAAACAGGAAATAAAATTCTTGTTTGTTGTTTTTATAAAATCCAATTTGTTTAAAAGAGAAGAAATAAAAATTATTAATGCACTGATTTATAGCTTATAAACACTTTCCTGTAGAGTTGCTGAATGACAAGTAACCAGGAAGCTTAAAAGCCTGGCCGAGATGACAACTGGTCTCAAAGAATATATTCCCTCCACCATTTTCTAAAAATCTAAATTAGAAGTGACTCTTCCCTGGTGGTGCTAGTGGTAAAGAACCCGCCTGCCAATGCAAGAAACTCGGGAGACTTGAGTTCAATCCCTGGGTCAGGAAGATCCCCTTGAGGAGGAAATGGCAACCCACTCCAGTATTCTTGCCTGGAAAATTCCATGGACATAGGAGCCTGAGTGGCTACGGTCCATGGGGTTGCAGAGTTGGACACGACTGCATGACTGAGCACAACAACTTCATTAGAAGGGAATAAGAACTTGCTTAAAGATGAAGTAGATAAAATTTATTTCCTGGCATACATATAGTGTTAAGTGCCAGGCACCAAGGAAACTTTGATCAAAAGTTGAAATTATGAGCTTCATTTTCATTTTAGTAGCCCTCAACATCCCTTCTAGATAAAAATCAGTACCTTAACACAAAATAGCTAAAAAAAAAAAAAAAAAATCTGAAGTAAGAATATGCTTAGAACATCTATTTAAAGACAAGTCCCCAATTTGTTTTGTCTAATATTTGGTGGATTAGAAGACTTGAAGGATACACCAATTATCTTGTTTTCTCATTTTTGCTTTTGAATCAACTTGAGTCTTTTCCTTCTCTTTTCACTTATCCCTTCAAACGTTAAGTAAATACAATTACCTAATTCACCATTTGATTCTAATAAGATATTCCCCATTCATTCAAAAGCTAATCAATTAGCATTAAAAACTACACATAATAAATAGACTCTGGAAGCAACTATAAGAGAATGACATACCAGGGAGTTCAAAGCAGCATAAAAAAATATATTTTAGAGTGATTAGTTAATATCTATGGTTTACTTATACTTTTTAGTAAAACTTTCTTTGGAACTGTAATTCCTTCCAACCAGTCCATCCTAAAGGAAATCAGTCCTGAATATTCATTGGAAGGACTGAAGCTGAAGCTGAAGCTCCCAATACTTTGGCCAGCTGATGCAAAGAGCTGACTCACTGGAAAAGACCCTGATGTTGGGAAAGACTGAAGGCAGGAGGAGAAGGGGACGACAGAGGATGAGATGGTTGGATGACATCACCGATGTGATGGATATGAGTTTGAGTAAACTCCAGGAGTTGGTGATGGGTAGGGAGGCCTGGAGTGCTGCAGTCCATGGGGTCGCAAAGAGTCAGATATGACTGAGCGACTGAACTGAAAGCCAGATATATCTTAAACATTTATTTTTGTTTACATATTTATTTGGCTGCACTGGGTCTTAATTGCAGCACGAGGGATCTTGAGCTGTGGCATGTGGGATCTAATTCTCTGACCTGGGACATAACCCGGGACCCCTGCTTTGGAAGTGTAGAGTCCTAGCCACTGGACCACCTCAGAAATCCCTCAGTTCAGTTCAGTCGCTCAGTCGTGTCCGACTCTCCGCGACCCCGTGAATCACAGAACGCCAGGCCTCCCTGTCCATCACCAACTCCCGGAGTACACTCAAACTCATGTCCACAGAGTCGGTGATGCCATCCAGCCATCTCATTCTCCGTCGTCCCCTTCTCCTCCCGCCCCTAACCTTTCCCAGCATCAGAGTCTTTTCCAGTGAGTCAACTCGTCGCATGAGGTGGCCAAAGTATTGGAGTTTCAGCTTTAGCATCAGTCCCTCCAATGAACATCCAGGATTGATCTCCCTTAGAATGGACTGGTTGGATCTCCTTGCAGTATAAGGGACTCTCAAGAGTCTTCTCCAACACCACAGTTCAAAAGCATTGATTCTTCGGCGATCAGCTTTCTTCACAGTCCAACTCTCACATCCATACATGACCATGGGAAAAACCATTGCCTTGACTAGACGGACCTTTGTTGGCAAAGTAATGTCTCTGCTTTTTAATATACTATCAAGGTTGGTCATAACTTTCCTTCCAAGGAGCAAGCGTCTTTTAATTTCATGGCTGCAATCAGCATCCGCAGTGATTTTGGAGCCCCAAAATATAAAGTCTGACACTGTTTCCACTGTTTTTCCATCTATTTCCCATGAAGTGATGGGACCAGATGCCATGATCTTTGTTTTCTGAATGTTGAGCTTCAAGCCAACCTTTTCACTCTCCTCTTTCACTTTCATCAAGAGGCCCCTGAGTTCCTCTTCACTTTCTGCCATAAGGGTAGTGTCATCTGCATATCTGAGGTTATTGATATTTCAAGGAGAGATAAGAAAGACTTCCTCAGTGATCAATGCAAAGAAATAGAGGAAAACAACAGAATAGGAAAAACAAGAGACCTCTTCAAGAAAATTAGAGATTCCAAGGGAACATTTCATGCAAAGATGGGCTCGATAAAGGACAGAAATGGTATGGACCTAACAGAAGCAGAAGATATTAAGAAGAGGTGGCAGGAATACACAGAAGAACTGTACAAAAAAGATCTTCATGACCAAGATAGTCACGATAATGTGATCATTGACCTAGAGCCAGACATCTTGGAATGTGAAGTCAAGTGGGCCTTAGAAAGCATCACTACTAACAAAGCTAGTGGAGGTGATGGAATTCCAGTTGTGCTATTTCAAGTCTTGAAAGATGATGCTGTGAAAGTGCTGCACTCAATATGCCAGCAGATATGGAAAACTCAGCAGTGGCCACAGGACTGGAAGAGGTCAGTCTTCATTCCAGTCCCAAAGAAAGGCAATGCCAAAGAATGCTCAAACTACCACACAATTGCACTCATCTCACACGCTAGTAAAGTCATGCTCAAAATTCTCCAAGCCAGGCTTCAGCAGTATGTAAACCGTGAACTCCCAGATGTTCAAGCAGGTTTTAGAAAAGGCAGAGGCACCAGAGATCAAATTGCCAACATCCGCTGGATCATGGAGAAAGCAAGAGAGTTCCAGAAAAACATCTATTTCTGCTTCATTGACTATGCCAAAGCCTTTGACTGTGTGGATCACAATAAACTGTGGAACATTCTGAAAGAGATGGGAATCCCAGACCACCTGACCTGCCTCTTGAGAAACCTGTATGCAGGTCAGGAAGCAACAGTCAGAACTGGACATGCAACAACAGACTGGTTCCAAATAGGAAAAGGTGTACGTCAAGGTTGTATATTGTCACCTTGCTTATTTAACTTATATGCAGAGTACATCATGAGGAACGCTGGGCTGGAAGAAGCACAAGCTGGAATCAAGATTGCTGGGAGAAATATCAATAACCTCAGATATGCAGATGACACTACCCTCATGGCAGAAATCCCTAGGTACATCTTAAATTAGTAATCAGATGAAACTGAAAGAAGGCTAGTGAAGGAAAAAGCAGTTTTTTCTTTTTTTGTGGTCATACCCCAATAAGCATAATAGAATTTATGATTCTATTCGGTTACACAGATAATTAGGGTATTCTTTTAGGCGACGGAGGAAAAAGCAGTTTATTTTAGGAAGAAATGTATAAAAAAACTATTGTAAGTTTTTTACTATTTCATATTATGTAAACCAAAGTTAAAATCTCCCAAATGCCTCTTTTAACCCTGGACCAGTCAATCCTAAAGTAAATCAGTCCTGAATATTCATTGGAAGGACTGAGGCTGAAGCTGAAACTCCAGTACTCTGGCCACCTGATGTGAAGAACCAACTCACTGGAAAAGACCCTGATTCTGGGAAAGACTGAAGGCAAGAAGAGAAGAGTGAGGCAGAGGATGAGATGCTTGGGTAGCATCACCGAATCATTGGACATGAGTTTGAGCCAACTCCGGGAGATAGTGAAGGACAGGGAAACATGGCGTGCTGCAGTCCATGAGGTGGCAGAGAGTTGGACATAACTTAGCGACTGAACAACATTCTATTAAATTACTCACAGATATATGTAGTTTCACAACAAAGTAAAACACTGTTAAATGTGATATGAAATTAATCTGATAATACGACGGCGACCAGCTAGTACCCACTGCGTGGGATTCATTTGACTCTTGTCACTCATTGCAGTGAAGTCTGATAATGTGCCGTGAACACTGAGCAAATATGGAAGCACTGCTCCTATGAAAAACAGAGTGTTAGGTTCCTATCAGCTTTCAGTTCATTTTCTTCCACTGATCAACACATCACTTTGTTCTGTGTTTCTGTTCAAAGACACTTTATTTAACACAGAATTCATTCATTAACTCTGTATATGGCCAACAGCACTATGACTCATGCTGCAGTGAAGCTTATCTAACACATTTATTTTCTTTGTAAGACACATCACAATCTTCTTGTGCTTAGGAACACTATGCGCGAAAGAAAGAAAGTGAAGTCGCTCAGTCGTGTCCGATTCTTTGCTACCCCATGGACTATAGCCCACCAGGCTCCTTGTCCATGGGATTTTCCAAGCAAGAGTACTGGAGTGGGTTGCCATTTCCTTCTCCGGGGGATCTTCCCAACCCAGGGATTGAACCTGGGTCTCCAGCATTGCAAGCAGACGCTTTACCGTCTGAGCCACCAGGGAAGTCTGGGACATTTTAAACAGTAAAATCAACAAAAAGCACAAAAGTGTGAAAAACGTGTTATTAAGTGGATTGTTAAAGAGTACCTGATACAGTATGAGAGCTGACACAAGTACAAATACCATGCCAATATCCTATTCCTCACCGACCCTCTGACCACCAGTTTAGCATCTGCTGATGATTCCTTCTACACCACCTGCCCTGCAACAGTCATCGCTGGTGATTATTTCTACCATCTCTTCTGCATTAGTTGAGCTTATATTTTAAGGAAGAATGTCCCTTCTCTAATTTACACTCATAGATTCTTATTTTATTCAACCAGTTGTAGTAGTCTGATATCAACATTATTTTGTTGCTTAAATTAGATGTGGCCAGTAGGCATGCATTAAGGCTGGCTTCTGGGTCCTTCTGACATATCTGCAACATTCTTTGAGTATTTCCTTACTTTCTGGAACAAGATGTTCCAGGTTTATCTTACATGTTTGCTGCCCCAACCCTAGAACTGGCCATTTACCCAAGCAGTCCTGCTTCCTTTCAGTGAAGCACGGTATTTAAAACCAAGATCTAGGCACTCACTGTGCTCATTATTACTGAGGTATCATTGTCTTTAGAGATGACTTTACACATGGACATCACCAGATGGTCAATACCGAAATTAGACTGAGAATATTCTTTGCAGATGAAGATGGAGAAACTCTATACAGTCAACAAAAACAAGACCTGGAGCTGACTTTGGCTCAGATCATGAGCTCCTTATTGCAAAATTCAGGTTTAAACTGAACAAAGTAGGGAAAACCACTAAGTCATTCAGGTCAGATCTAAATCAAATCATAAAATACTTATGATTTTACAGTGAAGGTGACAAATATATTCAAGCAATTAGATCTGATAGGCAGAGTGCCTGAAGAACTATGGACAGAGGTGTGTAACACTGTACAGAGGCAGTGACCAAAACCACCCCAAAGAAAAAGAAATGCAAGAAGGCAAAGTGGTTGTCTGAGGAGGCCTTACAAATAGCTGAGAAGTGAAAGGCAAGCAAGAAACAGAAAGATACATATCCACCTGAATGCAGAGTTCCAGAGAATAGCTAGCAGACATACGAAAGCCTTCCTAGGGGAACAATATAAAGAAAGAGAGTAAAACAACAGAATGGGAAAGGCTAGAGAAAGACTTCAAGAAAATTGGAGCTATCAAGGGAACATTTCATGCAAAGATGGGCACAATAAAGGACAGAAACGGTATGGACCTAACAGAAGCAGAAGATATTAAGCAGAGGTGAAAAGAATACACAGGAGAACTATACAAAAAAAATCTTCTTGATCCAGATAGCCACGATGGTGTGATCACTCACCTAGAACCAGACATCCTGGAGTGTGAAGTCAACTGGGTCTTAGGAAGCATTACTTCGAACAAAGATAGTGAAGGTGATGGAATTCCAGCTGAGCTATTTCAAATCCTAAAAGGTGATGCTGTGAAAGTGATGAACTCAATATGCCAGCAACTTTGGAAAACTCAGCAGTGGCCACAGGACCAGAAAAGGTCAGTTTTCATTCCAATCCCAAAGAAACGCAATGCTAAAGAGTGTTCAAACTACTGCACAATTGCACTCATCTCACATGCTAGCAAAGTAATGCTCAAAATTTTCCAAGCCAGGCTTCAACAGTACATGAACTGAGAACTTTCAGATGTACAAGCTGGGTTTAGAAAAGGCAGAAGAAGCACAGATCAAATTGCCAACATCTGTTGGATCATGGAAAAAGCAAGAGAGTTCCAGGAAAACATCTACTTCTGCTTTAGTGACTATGCCAAAGCCTTTGACTATGTGGATGACAACAAACTGTGGAAAATTCTTAAAGTGATGGGAATACCAGACCACCTTACCTGCCTCCTGAAAAACCTATATGTAGGTCAAGAAGCAACAGTCTGGTTCCAAACTGGGAAAGGAGTATGTGAAGGCTGTACACTGTCACCCTGCTTATTTAACTTCTAGGCAGAGTACAACATGCAAAATGCCAGGCTGGATGAATCACAAGCTGGAATCAAGACTGCCAGGAGAAATATCAATAACCTCAAATATGCAGATGACAAGAAATGGCAGAAGGCAAACAGGAACTAACAAGCCTCTTGATGAAGGTGAAAGAGGCTTAAAGCTCTTAAAAAAAACTGGCTTAAAGCTCTTAAAAGAAACTGGCTTAAAGCTCAACATCGAGAAAACTAAGATCATGGCATCCAGTCCTATCACTTCACGGCAAATAGAAGGGGAAAAAGAGACAGTGACAGATTTTCTTTTCTTGGGCTCCAAAATCACTGCGGATACTGACTGCAGCCATAAAATTAAAAGACACTTGCTCCTTGGAAGGAAAGGTATGACAAACCTAGACAGCACATTAAAAAACAGAGACATCATTTTGCCGACAAAGGTCTATATAGTCAAAGCTGTGGTTTTTCCAGTGGTCATGTATGGATGTGAGAGTTGGACCATAAAGAAGGCTGAGTGCCAAAGAATTGATGCTTTCAAACTGTGCTGCTGGAGAAGACTCTTGAGAGTCCCTTGGACTGCAAGGGGATCAAACAGTCAATGCTAAAGGAAATCAACTCTGAATTAAGTTGATTGGAATTCAATGGAATTGAGTTCACTGGAAGGAGTGATGCTGAAGCTCCAGTGCTTTGGCCACCTGATGTGAACAGCTGACTCACTGGAAAAGACCCTGATTCTGGGAAAGACTGAGGGCAGGAGAAGGGGGCAGCAGGGGATGAGATGGTTGGATGGCATCACCAACTCAATGGACATGAGTTTGAGCAAGCTCTGGGAGACAGTGAAGGACAGGGCAGCCTGGTGCACTGAGGTTCATGACGTCACAAGGAGTCGGACACAACTTAGCCACTAAAAACAACAATACATATATCTATCTCTCTATATCAATTTAAAAAGCTGTGAGATCGTGCTGATAATTACAATTCGAATCCAGTGCTCAGTGTTCTTTTCAGCTTTCTACTTTTCAATGCATGTCAATCCCTTCCGTAAGAAGCCTGGCTCTCTTATTTTTATTATACTTATGTGTTCGCTAAATCAAACGACAACCATTTGCTCAAGGTAACCAACCTGCCAACTACTCTATCTGCCACCTCTGCGCTCACCACTCTTACTCCCCGATTCCTCCGACGTCAGGCACACTGCTGGAACACCTCTGCGGTATTGCCTCCGCTGGTGACGACGGGAAGGGGAGGCGAAGGCAAAGCAGAGGGGCGCCACAAAGTATTTTTAATAATGCACCAGTACTTTTAAAAGACATACTAAAATGTTCAATACAGGCAAATTCTCCGAGGATTAGGTTTTATCTCATAGTGCTATTAAGCAGTACTGTATGACAGAAGGAAACACAGAATTACCAGCAGGGCTGGCTAATCATTTAAGGGGCCTAGTGCAAAATGAGAACAGAGGGTCTCGTCTTAAAAAATCATTAATGATTTCACGATAATGAGAACAGAGCCTTAAGCCAAGTTAAAGACCCATGAGACTACAAGGTTGCACATCCCTTGAAGCTGGGACTAGCTACCCGAAAGCACAAATCAGTGCTAACCTGGTAACTCAGGGCTTTACAAGGATTCTGACAGTTCATAAATGTCCTTACAATCACGTCTGTCACTACAAAATGCAACATGGCTTTAATGGTCTTTGGCAGTGAAATGCCTGGAGTGGACCAGACGGGAGTTTTTCCTCATTATGGAATAGAAATGTGGCCATCTCCACTTTCAGAGATAAAAATTTATTTTCACTGAAGATGGAGAGATAGAGTTCTATATACATTGAGCATCTTCTATGTGCAACACAGTATATAAAGCAACCTGGAATATATAAACAGACACTAGTCCGGACTCCCAGGAGTTCAAAGCCCAGGTAAGATTACAGACCCTCTGACTTTGCTACATTCATCTAGGTGGGAGTTTCAATTATTTTTAGGTTTTTCCGATTTCAGTCTACTTTCACTTTCTTGGCTTTGAAGTGATACTCCATTCAGGAATATTCACTTTTCTATTTCAATAGGTAACCTGTCAAGCTTAGAGGTACTAATATTTGCAATTTGCTCATCAAAAGTCTTTCAAAGTGATGTCTAGAGCTTTTTTTGGTCTGAAGTTCCTCACACTTCAGAAACATCTTTCGGTTGCAAATTGGTATTCTATTCTAATGCTTCACAGTGATTTAAAAGTCACATCAAGGCAGACAGCTGTCAAATAGCCTGTGGGCAGCAGCAGTTTAATGTGGCTCCATCATGTGTCTGGAGAGAATTTTACATTTAATCATTGCCTCCACTCTTCCGTGCTGCAATACAGAATGATTCATTGGGGTGCTACTTCATAAAAACACCCAGTTAGATGTTACTGACTCAACTGTCATAAAATTTAAAGTGTAAAATAGTTAAGAAAGAAAAAGGAGGGGTAGGTGGCATGAGGAAATTGTAATTTTTTTTTTAAAGACAAGTGTAAAACATTGTTTTTACTTGAAATATCTTCCTTCCCACTTTCCTTCCTTTGTTCATTTCTTCTGATACCTGTCCAGAAAATCATTCCTAGATACTTCTTCTCCATGTATGAGTTTAGATTCACGAGTCAACATAAAGCAAATTGTCTATAATTAGCAGAAGCTGACACTGGGTGAACCTACATAGAAATAAGCCAGATTTTCTAAAGGCACAGAACACAAAGACACACAATTTTCCTTTGCTATGATTTAAAACAAAAATAAACTATAATTATTAAAATCCCCTGGATTAAACACCCTGGGAGGAGGCTTTTTCCTTTGCCAATGGTTTCTTTACAGCAAAATATAACCAACAGCTTCCAAACGAACAGAGTGAGTGTGCTCAGTTGTACTTCTGGACCATATCAGTTTTCTACATTTTCAGAACTATTCTAAGAGTTTAAAACAAAAGCTAGAAGAAACACTGCAGAGTGAAAACCCTGTGATTCTTTTCCCAAATCAGAAGGTTTCTCAGCCACTTAACACCATCTAAACACTCAGCCTTCTCTTGTACACATTTGCAAGTAATGCTTGAGTTACCCATTAACACTTCCCTTAGCACTTCTCTTTTAAAATTTTACCATTGAGCCCTTCATACAAATTTCTTTCTAGAAGTCTAGATATATCGTATTCTAGCTATATCTGAACATAACTTTAAAAATAGCAGTAAATGGAGTACAGCATTTTCATGCAGAGATATGAAGCTGTTTTACCAAAACACAGCAACCAAATTGTTAAGTGTTAATATCAATAAACTCAGATATGAAGATGACACCACCCTTATGGCAGAAAGTGAAGAAGAACTAAAGAGCCTATTGATGAAAGTGAAAGAGGACAGTGAAAAAGTTGGCTTAAAAGTCAACATTCAGAAAACTAAGATCATGGCATCCAGTCCCATCCCTTCACGGCAAATAGATGGGGAAACAGTGCAAACAGTGGCTGACTTTATTTTTTTGGGCTCCAAAATCACTGCAGATGGTGATTGCAGCCATGAAATTAAAAGATGCTTACTCCTTTGAAGGAAAGTTATGACCAACCTAGACAGCATATTAAAAAGCAGAGATGTTACTTTGTCAACAGAGGTCCGTCTAGTCAAGGCTATGGTTTTTCCAGTAGTCATGTAGGGATGTGAGAGTTGGACTATAAAGAAAGCTGAGCACTGAAGAATTGATGCCTTTGAACTGTGATGTTGGAGAAGACTCCTGAGAGTCCCTCGGACTGCAAGAAGATCCAGCCAGTCCATCCTAAAGGAAATCAGTCCTGGGTGTTCATTGGAAGGACTGATGTTGAAGCTGAAACTCCAATACTTTGGCTACCTGATGTGAAGAGCTGATTCTGATGCTGGGAAAGATTGAGGGCAGGAGGAGAAGGGGACGACAGAGGATGAGATGGTTGGATGACATTACCGACTCAATGGACATGAGTTTGGGTAGATTCCCGCAGTTGGTGATGGACAGGGAGGCCTGGCATGCTGCGGTTCAGGGGGTCACAAAGAGTCGGAGACACGACTAAGCGACTGAACTGAACTGAAGTGTACTATGTGAACACGAACACAGTTTGTTGGTTTCCTAGTCTTCATATCTGCCCAGGAAAGAGAAGATCATTCCAAGACCTTTGAAAGGTAAAATTTATCAAGTTTTCTTTTTGAGCTATCTCAATAAAAAGCACCATCTATCTTCTTTATGATCCAAATTCCATGACTGGCAAATTATATATAAACAGACAACTGATGTAATAAGACACAAATAATAATCAGTTTCATGGGAGAAATGTTAATCCTTACTAATAATTAGGGAAATGCAAATTAAAACTCCTAGGTAAATAAAATAAAAAATATAAGCATTTAATTCTGTAGAGGTTGTGATAAAACCAGAAACAGCATATTAACTCTAATTCCTTTGGAAAACCATATCAAAATACATAGCAAAAAAGGTAACACTCATTTATATGCTCCTTGTTCCAGAAAGCATGTTAACAGGAATAGAAACAACAATGCTTAGATCCTTTGTTACGAGTAATCCTTCTCCTGGGTTCTACTACTCTAACAGGTTACTTCCACAGAAGTAAAAAGTTCTATGCACATGAATTTTAGATGGAGTGGAGGCCAAGATAATAATAATAAAAAAAGAGAGATGAAGAAACCAGGAAGCAAGCTAAATGTCTAACATTAGGGAACAATTTGCTGAATGAGACAAATTAAAATGCTAGATTACCAGGCTGCCATTAAAATGATAACTATGAAGATTATTTTTTAAGTCATTGACAAGAAATAGAATTCAAAAAGCATTATTTGCCAGTGTATAAAATGTACCGCACAGACCTGCTGTCTGTTAAATTGAGAGAACTCATTGTACTATCACACAGGACGCTGTGAGGTGATGAGGATGATAGTATACAGTGAAGCATAAAATACTAGAAGTGGTAACAATAATATGAAACCCACCACCTGCTATTAAGAGTTACTCTGGTGGTAACCTCAGATATGCAGATGACACCACTCTAATGGCAGAAAGTGAAGAGAAACTAAAGAGCCTCTTGATGAGAGTGAAAAGAAGAATGAAAAAGCTGGCTTAAAACTCAACATTCAAAAGACTGAGATCATGGCATCTGGTTCCATCACTTTGTGGCAAATAGATGGGGAAAAAGCAGAAGCAATGACAGATTTTCTTTTCTTGGGCTCCAAAATCACTGTGGACGGTGACTGCAGGCATGAAATTAAAGGACTTGCTCCTTGGAAGGAAAGGGATGACAAACCTAGACAGAGTATTAAAAAGCAGAGACAACACTTTGCTGACAAAAGTCTGTATAGTCAAAACTATGGATTTTCCAGAAGTCATGTATGGATGTTAGAGATGGATTATAAAGAAGGCTGAGTGCCAAAGAATTGATACCTTTAAATTGGAGTGCTGGAGGAGACTCTTGAAAGTCCCTTGGACAGCAAGGAGATCAAACTAGTCAATCCTAAAGGAAATCAACCCCAACATTCATTGGAAGGACTGATGCTGAAGCTGCAATACTTTGGCCACCTGATGCGAAGGGTGGCATATTTGGAAAAGACCCTGATGCTAGGAAAGACTGACGGCAAAAGAAGAGGGTGGCAGAGGATGAGATGGTTAGATGCATCACAGGCTCAATGGACATGAGTCTGCGCAAACTCTGGGAGATAGTGAAGGACTGGAAAGCCTGGCGCATTGCATTCCATGGGGTCGCAAAGAGTTGGATATGACTTGGCAACTGAACAACAAACAAACTATACTGCATCCCAATTATACAAAGAAAGTTTTAGAAAAATAATGTAAGCCTGTTAATACCACATATATTGAAAGTGATTTTACAGTACTTTATAAATGAAATATCATTCTGTTGATGTAAATATAGTTATATTGCAAGAAAAATTAAATACATGGCTGAAAATTGAGAAGAAAATATAAGTTCTGATAATTAGTACTATTTGCAAACTTTGTTGGGAAGAAGCATAAAAATCACATGATCAAAAAGAAATGTACTGGGATCAATGAACAGTGGTGCCACATTACACCCTACACCCCAGTACCACAAAAGCCAGGTCAAGAATTTCAGTGATTACTGATAACAAAAAGCAAGTCAATATAAAATAAACTTGAATCATATTTTGCAGTATATACAAAGAAATTAAAAAACAAGTAGAAAGATATAGTAAACGTGAATGAATTCCACAGTATATGTGTGTTAGTCGCTTAGTCGCGTCTGACTCTTTGCAATCCCATGGACTGTAGCCCACCATGGGATTCTCCAGGCAAGAATACTGGGGACAACTGCTGTTCCCTTCTCCAGAGGATCTTCCAGACCCAGGGACTGAACCGTGGTCTCCTGCATTGCAGGCAGATTCTTTACCATTTGAGCTACAGGGAAGTTCACAGTTAACTACACAAAAAATCAGAATTCCAATGGAAATGTGAAAAACAACATCATAGCTATATTAAAAACACAAAAATGTAAAAATAAAATGACACATAAAGATTTTATTTTTATATTAAAAATCCTAGAAAATAATCAACTTCAGAGTTAAGAGGGAAGTTGCTATATAAGACAGGGGGCCCAGCCTGGCTCTCTGAGGGGGAGGGAAGCAAGGGAGAGAGGGGTTACATGTATAGCTATGGCTGACTTGCGTTGTTGTACGCCAGAAACCGACACAACAGTGTAAAGCAACCTTCCTCCAAATCAGAAATAAATTAAAAAGTAAATTATCTGTCCCAAAGCATGAAAATCTGACCACACAGCTAAACTCGAGATGACTCTCTACCAAAGGTCTTCACTGTTGGCAACTGAATCATCACTGTCTTCAAACAGAAACTGTCCAGAGATTCACTGAGGACATTACCAAGTCCGCATTTTTAAAGAGATTTTACCTCTTGTTTCACAGTAGTCTATCAGGTTTTAATTCACCCACACATTGGCAAAGTAATAAGAGTGTCACTTCGAAAGCTTAATCCTACACCCCCGTGTATCATGTGTTCCACATAAACCCTGTGAGCGATGTACTAACAGAGAAACACCTCTGACAGTCTGGCCTCTAGGATTAGAGCTGGGGGAGGGAAGAGGGTGGGGACCTCTTCTACTGTTGGATTCTCCAGAGAGCTGTAATGGGGTCAACACAGGAGAACTGGGAACATGGATGTTTCTTTAATCAGCTTCAGGTTGCTGCTGCTGCTGCTGCTAAGTCACTTCAGTCGTGTCCGACTCTGTGCGACCCCACAGACAGCAGCCCACCAGGCTTTCCCATCCCTGGGATTCTCCAGGCAAGAACACTGGAGTGGGTCACCATTTCCTTCTCCAAGCTTCATGTCAGTCATGCATAATTATCAAGAATTTCTCCTCCTATGCCCTTTTGATGTCTAAAATACATACTCTTAATTCTTTCTTTCATGACCCCCTTATAGTTTTACTGGAGAGATTATATTTGCTGCTCCTATTTTCTCAAAGCCCTTATTTTTTCAGTTGATGGTAAGCCAGGATAATGTCCCTCAGTGATATTTCATAAAACCTACAAAATTGAGCTTTTAATGTTATAGCAATGTCTTCATTGCTTGAGACTCGCTGGTTACATCACTAAGTAATTTAAAGCTAAAAACAATGGGGAGGATGCAGATTCTTCATCTGATTTCCCATGCGATGCCTTGTTCAGTTCAGTTCAGTCGCTCAGTCGTTTCCGACTCTCTGCGACCCCATGAATCACAGCACGCCAGGCCTCCCTATCCATCACCAACTCCCGGAGTTCACTCAAACTCATGTCCACAGAGTGGGTGATGCCATCCAGCCATCTCATTCTCCGTCGTCCCCTTCTCCTCCCGCCCCCAACCTTTCCCAGCATCAGAGTCTTTTCCAGTGAGTCAACTCGTCGCATGAGGTGGCCAAAGTATTGGAGTTTCAGCTTTAGCATCAGTCCTTCCAATGAACACCCAGGATTGATCTCCTTTAGAATGGACTCTTGGCTAAAAAAAAAGCAAACTGGGACCATGGCTGGGAAATGTCTATTCTGTGACACTTGTTGCCTCACTTGACTGTTGAGAAGTAGTGTATTCATTTTTCTCTGGTGGCCCCAGTCAGTTAAATGCAAAGGAAACTTTTCTTTTGCTGCTGTTAACACTACTTACTGCATCTTTGTTTTCTATCATATTTATTTTTTTCTGAAACAATCTCAAAGTCACAGAAAAATTCCCAAGTGCGGTACCAATAACTATATTCCTCAAGTATTTGAAAGTAAATTGGGAACAAGATGTCCCAATGGCCCCCCAGAATACTCTTAAGTATCTCCTACAACAAGAATATTCTTTTACGTAACCATAATACAACCACCAAAATCCAGAGACTGACAGTGGCACTTTACTATTGTCTAATCCTAGACTCCATCCTAGCTTCCTGTGAGCCTCTGGTCCCAGCATTTCCATCAGCTGATCAAACATGACTTTTTCAAAATCTGTGTTTCTATTTATGGTCTTGCACTCTTTCTCTCAATAGATAGAGAAATGCTTCATTAACATTGAACTCATGCCTCAAATGGCTCATGTCTGAATGAAGCTAATCTGACATAGGTATATCTCTCCATAAGGCATAGTATAGCCTTCTTGCACTCAGGAACACTATACAACACTTTAATACTATGTTTAGAGGCCATTTCAAATAGCCACCTCATCAACAAGCAGCCCAGAATTGCAAAAACCATGGCTGTTAAATACACTGTGAAAAGGACATGTCCACACACACATATTGTATTTGTTATCATTTGTTACAATTATTTCTAATATCTACCACACAGGTTGAAAACCACAAGTTCACACCAGTATCCCCTATTCCAGAACACCATGTGGTACATTCTAATTTTTTCCTTTTTCATATCTGTAGTTCCATTTCCAGGCTTCCCTGATGGCTCAATGGTAAAGAACCTGCCTGCCAAAGCAGGCTTGATCCCTGGGTTGGGAAGATCCCCTGCAGAAGGGAATGGCAGTATGCTTGCCTGGAGAATCCCATGGACAGAGCAGCCTGGAGGGCTACAGTCCATGGGGTCACAAAGAACTGGACATTACTTAGCAACTGCACAACAATGACAAATTCCCTTTTCAGATAACAAAAACCCAGCTCCATTACCCCTAATATTGTCCACCTACTAGATCCACCTCCTGCATGTTACCGACCCTTTCTTTCTGTCCTCATCTCTGGATCCCCTGGACACACTCTCCTCACCGTGCTGACAAATGGTGCCAAGGCAGGCCTCAGCGAGAATGTCCCCCTCTCATCTGGGCTGCCCCAGCCTGAACCCCGCAACTGACTCCTCCACAAGAACACCCTCCTCCCTGTGCTCTGGGTCCCATAGCTCCCTAGATCTCCATGCAGACGCCTGCATGGCTCAGTACCTCCTAATGTCTCTTAGACTGAATTGTTCCAGAAAGGCGAAAGAGGAGGAGGAGAATGCAAATAATTGTGATAGCTGAATTTTCTCATCACCATCTCCTTAGTAATTTTTTAAGGTAATTTTTTTTTTAAAGAAATTGGTGTCTATTTATTTATTTATGCTTACATCATACAGCATGCAGGATCCTAGTTCCCTGACCAGGAATCGAACTTAGGATCATGGAGCATGGAGACTGGCATTGGGAGCACAGTCTTAAACCACTGGACCACCAAGGAAGTCCTTCTCCTTTGTATTTTTAACTGTACTTAAAAAAAGAGAGATCATTAAGCAATTTAGGTCCTTATGGTGGGCCAACAATTATAAAAATTTAAGAAATCAATATGTGGTGTCAGAAATGTGTAAACATCCTTTGATGTTGTTCTTGTTCAGTAGCTCAGTCGTGTCTGACTCTTTGCAACCCCATGGACTAGGGCCCATCAGGCTCCTCTGTCCATGGGATTCTCCAGGCAAGGATACTGGAGTAGGCTGCCATTTCCTACTTCAGAGGATCTTCCCGAACCAGGGATCAAACTGGTGTCTCCTGCACTGGCAGGTGGATTCTTTACCATCGAGTCACCTAGGAAGCCCAAACACCCTTTGACCTTTAAGCAAATCCATTATTTTACATCCCTGATGATTTTCCCGTAGTTGACGGTTCTGCTGTATGTTATGAGTAGCACAGTCTTTGTGCTCAGCAGAGTACTAGTCACAGGTTAGCTGACGGGACATCCGTTTGTTAATCCCATTTGGCCTTTTACTGGTACTATTAGAATCTGGGTGGTTTGGAACAGGGTGGTGGAAATGTGCCTTAACAACCAGGAGATGCAGGAATGGCTTTTTCAGGATTGAAGTAAATAGGTAACTTTATGGCTTTATAATTTTATCTTCAGTGTTATGTTTCTAGTTAGAAAAAAAAGGTGGGGTGAAACTTCCCTGACAGTCCAGTGGTTGGGGCTCTACTCTTCCACTACAGTATATCTACAAGAAGGCAAAGTCGAGGGATGTGTGCTCATCTTCTCCTGCGGAAACTCCAAAACTACAACTCGCTGCTGAACAGCCATTGACAGGACAATGTTGGATCCCACCAAAAAGAGATAATACCCCACGTCCAAGGGCAAAGGAGAAGTCCCAACAAGACGGCAGGAGGGGTGAAATTGCATTTAGAAACGAACCCCATACCCATCAGGGATGCTCCAAGGGCTCAAACAAAACCTTGTGTGCACCAGGAGGCCCCACAGAGACTGAGTCAGACCTGCCTTTGAGTGTTTGAGTGTCTCCTGGGGAAGTACGGGTCAGCAGTGGACTGTCGCAGGGGCAGGGACTCTGGGTGCAGCAGACCTGGCTGTGGCATAAGCCCTCTTGGAGGAGGTTGCCATTAACCCCACCATAGAGCCGCCAGAACCTACACAGGACTGGGGAAACAGACTCTTGGAGGGCACAAACAAACCTTGTGCACGTCAGGATCCAGGAGAAAGGAGCAGTGACCACAAGAGTTTGACCCAGACTTGCCCGTTAGTGTCCAGGAGTCTCTGGCAGAGGTGTGGGTAGGCGATGGCCTGCTGCAGGGTCTGGGGCACTGAGTGTGGCAGTGCCTGCAAGGGCCTTTTGAAGGAGGTCAGCATTATCTTCATTACCTCCACCACAGTTTGGCCTCAGGTCAAAAAACAGGGCGGGAACACAGCCTCGCCCATCAATAGAAAACTGGATTAAAGATTTACTGAGCATGGCCCCACCCATCAGAACAAGATCCAGTTTCCCCCTCAGTCAGTCTCTCTCATCAGGAAGCTTCCATAAGCCTCTTATCCTTCTCCATCAGAGGGCAGACAGAATACAAACCATAATCACAGAAAACTAACCAAACTAATCACATGGACCACAGCCTTGTCTGACTCAATGACACTAGGGCCACCCAAGATGGGCGGGTCATGGTGGAGAGTTCTGACAAAATGTGGTCCACTGGAGAAGGGAATGGCAAACCACTTCAGTATTCTTGCCTTAAGAACCCCATGAACAGTATGAAAAGGCAAAAAGATAGGACACTGAAAGATAAACTCCCCAAGTCAGTAGGTGCCCAATATGCTACTGGAAAAGAAAGGAGAAATAACTCCAGAAAGAAGAGATGGAGCCAAAGTAAAAACAACACCCAGTTGTGGATGTGACTGGTGATGGAAGTAAAATCCGACGCTGTAAAGAACAATACTGCATAGGAATCTGGAATGTTAGGTCCATGAATCAAGGCAAATTGGAAGTGGTCAAACAGGAGATGGCATGAGTGAACATCAACATTTTAAGAATCAGTGAAATAAAATGGACTGGAAAGGATAAATTTAGCTCAGATGACCACTATATCTACTATTGTGGGCAAGAATCCCTCAGAAGAAATGGAGTAGCCCTCATAGTCAACAAGAGAGTCTGAAATGCAGTACTTGGATGCAATCTCAAAAACAACAGAAAGATCTCTGTTCATTTCCAAGGCAAACTATTCACTATCACAGTAATCCAAGTCTATGCCCCAATCAGTAATGCTGAAGAAGCTAAAGTTGGATGGTTCTATGAGGACCTACAAAACCTTCTAGAACTAACACCAAAGAAAGATGTCCTTTTCATTATAGGGAACTGGAATGCAAAAGTAGGAAGTCAAGAGATACCTGGAGTAACAGGCAAGTTTGGCCTTGGAGTACAAAATGAAGCAGGGCAAAGACTAACAGAATTTTGCCAAGAGAACGCACTGGTCACAGCAAACACCCTCCTCCAACAACACAAGAGAAGACTCTACACATGGACATCACCAGATGGTCAACACCAAATCAGATTGATTATATTCTCTGCAGCCAAAGGTGGAGAAGCTCTATACAGTTAGCAAAAACAAGACTGGGAGCTGACTGTGTCTTAGATCATGAACTCCTTATTGCCAAATTCAGACTTAAATTGAAGAACAGAGAGAAAACCACTGAACCATTCAAGTATGACCTAAATCAAATCCCTTATGATTATACAGTGGAAGTAACAGATTTAAGGGATTAGATCTGATAGACAGAGTGCCCTAAGAACTATGGACAGAGGTTTATGACACTGTACTGGAGGCAGTGATCAAGACTATTCCCAAGAAAAAGAAATGCAAAAAGGCAAACTGGTTGTCTGAGGAGGCCTTACACATAGCTGAGTAAAGAAGAGAAGTGGAAGGCAAAGGAGAAAAGGAAAGATGTACCCATCTGAATGCAGAGTTCCAAAGAAGAGCAAAGAGAGATAAGAAAGTCTTCCTCAGTGATCAATGCAAAGAAATAGAGGAAAACAATAGAATGGGAAAGACTAGAGATCTCTTCAAGAAAATGAGAGATACCAAGGGAACATTTCATGCAAAGATGGGCTCAATAAAGGACAGAAATGGTATGGACCTAACAGAAGCAGAAGATATAAAGAAGAGGTGGCAAGAATACACAAAAGAACTGTACAAAAAAGATCTTCACAACCCAGATAAGCACAATAGTGTGATCGGTCACCTAGAGCCAGACATCCTGGAATGTGAAGTGGGCCTTAGGAAGCATCACTACGAACAAAGCTAGCGGAGGTGATGGAATTCCAGTGGAGCTATTTCAAATCCTAAAAGATGATGCTGTGAAAGTGCTGCGCTTAATATGCCAGCAACTTTGGAAAACTCAGCAGTGGCCACAGGACCAGAAAAGGTCAGTTTTCATTCCAATACCAAAGAAAGGCAATGCCAAAGAATGTTCAAATTATTGCACAATTGTACTCATCTCACACGCTAGTAAAGTAATGCTCAAAATTCTCCAAGCCAGGCTTCAACAGTACGTGAACTGTGAACTTCCAGATGTTCAAGCTGGATTTAGAAAAGGCAGAGGAACCAGAGATCAAATTGCCAACATCTGCTGGAGCATCAAAAAAGCAAGAGAGTTTCAGAAAAATATCTACTCCTCCTTCATTGACTATGTTAAAGATTTGACTGTGTGGATCACAACAAACTGTGGAAAATTCTTAAAAGAGATGGGAATACCAGACCACCTTACCTGCCTCTTGAGAAATCTGTATGTAGGAAAAGAAGCAACAGTTAGAACTGGACATGGAACAATGGACTGTTTCCAAATCAGGAAAGGAGTGTGTGAAGGCTGTATATTGTCACCCTGCTTATTTAACCCATATGCAGAGTACATCAAGAGAAACGCTGGGCTGGATGAAGCACAAGCTAGAATCAAGATTGCTGGGAGAAATATCAACAACCTCAGATAGGCAGATGACACCACCCTTATGGCAGAAAGCAAAGAACTAAAGAGCCTCTTGATGAAAGTGAAAGAGGAGAGTGAAAAAGTTGGCTTAAAACTCAACATTCAGAAAACTAAGATCATGGCATCTGGTCCCATCACTTCATAGCAAATAGATGGGGAAACAACAGAAAGAGTGACAGACTTTATTTTTTGGGCTCCAAAATCACTCCAGATGGTGACTGCAGCCATGAAATTGAAAGATGCTTGCTCCTTGGAAGAAAAGCTATGACCCACCTAGACAGCATATTAAAAAGCAGAGACATTACTTGGCTAACAAAGATCCATCAAATCAAAGCTATGGTTTTTCCAGTAGTCATGTATGGATGTGAGAGTTGGACTATAAAGAAAACTGAGTGTCGAAGAATTGATGCTTTTGAACTGTGGTGCTGGAGAAGACTCTTGAGAGTCCCTTGGACTGCAAGGAGATCCAACCAGTCCATCTTAAAGGAAATCAGTCCTGAATATTCATTGGAAAGACTGATGTTGAAGCTGAAGCTCTAATACTTGGGCCACCTGATGCAAAGTACTGACTCATAGGAAAAGACCCTGATGCTGGGAAGGATTGAAGGCAGGAGGAGAAGGGGACAACAGAAGATGAGATGGTTGGATGGCATCACCAACTCAATGGACATGAGTTTGAACAAGCTATGGAAGTTAGTGATGGGTAGGGAGGCCTGGCGTGCTGCAGTCCATGGGGTCACAAAGACTCGGACAAGACTGAGCGAATGAAGTGAACTAAACTTCCACTGCAGGGGGCATGGTTCTGATCCCTGATCAGGGAACTAAGATCCCGCATGCCTCACAGCATAGACAAGAAAAAAAAAACAACAAAAAAACCATGATTGTAAACGAGATCTCAGATTCTCTCTCCTAGAAAAAACAGTTCAGATGATTTCCTTCATGCCAACAGAAATAGATCACTCTTTCTCCATACTTACATTAATATCAGTGAAGAATGCCTGTTGCTACTCTTTCAGAGGCTCTAGAACCGGGATAACACACACATGGCCATGGTGTGTCCTCTCACACTCACTATAGGATCTGGGTTGGAGCAGATCCGGAAGAGGAAACACTGATTGAGATCACAGGCTCCTGCAACGCCACACTGCTGACCATCACCCTCCATCCATCTCCGGGCTCATGAATGAATGGAGGGATGAACACATGGATACACATGACACCAGCAAAGCAGCTTGGACACCTGTCTTATCCCCAACCCCTCTGTCTACAGAGAGCATTCCTGATGTCCCATCTGTTCCCAGACCCTCTGTCTACAGAGAGCATTTCTGATGTCCCATCTGTTCCCAGACCCTCCGTCTACAGAGAGCATTCCTGGTGTCCCATTTGTAACGAAAAAAAATTCAAACCCATCAATTTTCAATGACACAGTTCTCATTAGAAACTGTGGATAGACAGACTTGTCACTGGTGACTGCTGGCATGAGAGGTAACACACTACCTCTGCACGCGGTACACTCGAGTCCAGGGGGGTACAAGGGCCAGGATCCGGGCCACCAATTCAATCAGGTCACTGGGGGAATAACTCTTGTATCTTCCTGACTTCCACAGCTCATAGAGCCCTGTCCCACGAATCACCAGGGTGGGGTAGAGTTTCAAACCATCGGGACGGAAAGCTGGGTTCTCGAAAAACTCCTGTGGAGAGAGAAGATGAGCTCCATTAGTTATATGGAGATTACCCATGGTGAAGCTTCCATCCTAGGCCGACTTCTCTCATACACCCGCCTGGTTCCTAGACTACTTTCCATCAAGTGAGGGGAAACAGAACAGAAACTCACTGTTTTTACAGTCTCACGGGAGCAAGACACTTGGGCGCTGGATGCCGGAGCCCCGGCTGACCCAGCTCCTGGCCACCGCTGCGGTGTCATCACCTGCCAGCCTCCCCACCTTGCCTTCTGGCCGTGGCAAAGGCCATTCCCTCTGCCTGGAAATCCTATCAGGTTTTCTTCATCTAGCTCACCTTCAGGTCTCAGTCTGAATGCCAATTCTTCTGACCTTCAAATACAAGTTGCTTCACTTAAATTTTTTTTTGGGGGGGTGAATTCTGTATTATTGCTTTCTTAACATTGTCACTGATGATTCATCTGATGCCTGCCTTCGCCTCCAGACCGTATCCTCCCTTAATAATGGAATATATGTAAAAGTGACACAGATCATTATCTGGGCTGCAAACCCTACAATGCTTCCCGTGTGGCCCTCTGCAGAGAAAGTAAGCTGACCCCTGGGTATGACTGTGCTGCTCTCAGGCCAACGGGCGCCGTTCCTAACCCAGAAGACACACACAGCCCATCTGTCACCTGGATGCTGAGCGATATGGCTAATTCATCTCCTTTGACACAGTCATTTCCTGCACTGTATCACCCCAGCTGGCTTATTTCTTTACTTGGGATGAAGCAAGGAGACATCAAGCCTTCTCCTTTCTATGTTTCTGCACCGCAAATTTGCTCTTATCGAGATTCCACTTGACATGTGATGGAGGAATTAAAGTGGATTCATATAGTTCCCTCTCACCCCGACCCGGCATTAGTATCTAAATGGCCAGAGTACTGTATCTTGTGAATGGAGTAAATGCTTTCTATCTTGTGCTGTTATTACTCCAGAGCTTTCCATTGTGTAACTTGCTTTCCAAAGAGATAGAACTACTGAGTGTTCGATCTCTATCATTGATTCCTATTATCATCTTAAATGCTGTAATCTTTGTGAACCACTGGCTCTGAGGCACAGTCTGCTGTAACTGCGTGTAACTTTCCCTGTAACATTTATATTTTAAAGAGTCATCCAGTCTTTAATAAATATTCTTTTGCCATCCACAAAGAGTATGTATGCAAGTCACTCTCCCCTAGTCTGCATCCATACGGGGAACATAGGATTTCAGCAAAGTACTTCTGGCTACTTGCATAATAAATTTAGGAGATATAAGGGCTGATATTATCCTTTCATAAGAATGATGATAGGTGGAATTGGTGCAGGATTTCTGGTTAAACACAGAGAACTGAAATATGTGTTTCTTTCCTTTCCTTCCAAAATCACACTAAAATAACAGGAAATAATTTTTTTAAAAGCATAAACCCAGAGGAACAAAGGGAAGATCAGATGAGAGAGGAGGAGGAATAAGTGATGGCAGTAAATTTCTGGGAGACAGAAAATGGAAGATTGGTAAAAGACCAGAAATGAAGAAAACTGCAAACGATCTGCAAAGGAGGACACAGGTGAAAGGGCAGCTCAGTCACACAGGAGTCCCAGGAAGGCCCGCAAATCAGAAACAGCAGGCCTCAGGCAGGAGGGAAGACAGCACTGGATCAAAGTCCTTTCACAGATTGATCTCTAATTCCCCTAATTCCTGAGTCCTTCTAAAGGCAGTCCCCTGCCCGTTTGTTCCCTGGAGAAACTAGAAAGCTGCTGGACTCTGAGATGCCAGGTGCAAAAGACGTGAGTGAGGATCAGAGCTTGAAAACAAGGAGGTTAAGTGAAAGCCAGCATGGGAAATGGTGGACCCCACCTTGCTCCCTGGACACTAGTCACCAGTTTGCTGTGACCTACACACACACCCCCCACAGCCCCAAGAGCAAGCTGGAGAGTTTGTCTCTGGATTAAATAAATGGTCCTAAATAAGAGTTCAGGGTACTAACATTTGGGAATCCCCTAAAGAAAGGAAGGCTGATTACGGTGAGGGATACCATCAACAAGCCACCAAGAGTTTGTGATCTGGTTTTTCAGCTCCTCACCTTTAAAGCATGACCATTTGGCTAATGATTACCAGATACTTGGGGGGAAGTCTGAAACAGGAAAGGTAGACCAAACAAAAAGAAACAGAGGAACTTGGAGGAAACAGAGGCATCACATGATGGAAAAATAAACCTTAAAAAAAACAAAGTATAATTCCTTTAGAGAGAGAAGATCTAGTACATCCATAAAGGGCTTCCCAGGTGGCAAAGAACTTGCCAATGTAGGAGACGCAAGAGACGTGGGTTTGTTTGATCCCTGGGTCAGAAAGATCCCCTAGAGAAGGAAATGACAACCCATACCAGTATTTTTGCCTGGAAAATTCCATGAATAGAGGAGCCTGCAGTGCTACAGTCCAGGGGGCCAAAAAGAGTTGGACATGATTGAGCGCGCATGCGCACACACACACAGACACACACACACACACACAAAACAAAGAGGATGCTAGAGAACTAAACAATAAGAATATAAGAAAGAACTCTTAGAAATTAAAACTATAACAAAAACATTTAATAGAAAAGTTGAAAGATAAAGTGAGGAAATAATAAGGAAGCAGAAAAAAAAAGACAAAAACAGAAAAGATATGAATATCAGATAATCAACCTGGGAGATCCAACATTTCTAATATGAGTTTTAGAAACAGAACACAGAAAATGAAACAGGAAAAAGTATCCCATGGTACAAAGAAATTTCTCAGATGATAAGAGTGGATCAAAATATAGCATGATTAATTAAAAAAAAAAAAAAACCTCTTAAGATACACCACTGTGATACATCACTTTCTCCAGAGTGAAAAAAAAAACCCAGGTTATATATACTGTAGTTTTTAAGGAATAAGGAATACAGTATTAGGAATAAGAATGACAATATGCTTCTTAGCAGCACTAGAAGAGCTACAAGACAATGGCGTAATGTGTTTTAAAAAAGAAAAAAAGGAGGGAAAATGGCTTTATAGAATTCTGTTAAGTGTGAAGGTAGAAGACAGAATAGAGACATTCTTGAACATGTAAAAGGCTTACTTTCCATGATGAACCCTTTCTTAGGAAGCTGCTGGAGAATGTGTTTTAGTAAAGGAAGTGTTGAAGTGTGAAGTGTTAGTTGTTCAGTCGTGTCTGCCTCTTTGCAACCCCATGAACTGTAGCCCTCCAGGCTCCTCTGTCCATGGGGATTCTCCAGGCAAGAGTACTGGAGAGGGTTGCCACTGTCTCCTCCAGGGGATCTTACCAACCCAGGGATCAAACCCGGGTCCCTGGCATTGCAGGCAGATTCTTTATCATCTGAGTCGTCAGGGAAGCCCAAGTAAAGGAATAAACCAATAAAAAGGATTAATTTGGCTTCCGATTCTGACTGTAGAGAGTGAGAAGAGGAGCCCTAAGGAAGACACCTGTGAGCTAGACAGAGAATTGCCAGTCCAGTTTGGAGCTGGAAGATTAAACGTCCAAGAGTTGTATCTTCAGCCTAAAAATGGAACTTAGAGTATCTGACAGGGTAGGCCAGTGACAGAGAAGCTTTAACACTGAACAGGCACATTTGAAGGTTACATGAACTTGGAGAACTAATAAGCAAGATAAAAGAAAAAAAAAAAAGATGATTTTATAGTTAACTGGAAGAAAAACAAAAAGTTACTTAAGAAAAGAAAGTAAATATGATATATTGGCTTCCCCAATGGCTCAGTGAGTAAAGAATCTATCTGCAATGCAGGAGACACAGGAGATGTGAGTTTGATCCCTGGCGGGGAAGATCCCCTGGAGAAGGAAATGGCAACCCACTCCAGTATTCTTGACTGGGAAATTCCATTGACAGGGGAGCCTGGCAGGCTACACTCCATGGGGTCACAGAGTCGGACAAGACTGAGAGACTAAGCACATGGCATATTACCTGGATCCATCTGAATAATAATAATTTATGTAAAAACTGTAATGCAACCATTGACTACTAAGGTAACTAAAATAGTGAGCTACAATATTGAGAGAACAGGAGGAGAGTTAAAATCATGAACCCTTTAACTCTCGTAACAGAAACACTTGGAACAATGGACTGATTCAAAATTGGGAAAGGGAACTTTTCATGCAAAGATGGGCACGATAAAGGACGGAAATGGTAAGGATCAAACAGAAGCAGAAGAGATTAAGTAAGAAGAGGTGCCAAGAATACACAGAACTATACAAAAAGGTCTTTATGACCTGGATAACCATAATGTGTGGTCACCCACTTAGGGCCAGACATCCTGGAATGTGAAGTCAAGTGGGCCTTAGGAAGCATTACTAGGAACAAAGCTAGTGGAGGTGATGGAATTCTAGCTGAGCCATTTCAAATCCTAAAAGAGGATGCTGTTAAAGTGCTGCACTCAACACACCAGTAAATTTGGAACACTCAGCAGTGGTTACAGGACTGGAAAAGGTCAGTTTTCATTCCAATCCCAAAGAAGGGCAATGCCAAAGAATGCTCAAACTACTGCACAGTTGCACTCACTTCACACTCTGGGAAGGTAATGCTCAAAGTCCTTCAAGCTAGGCTTTAACAGTACGTGAACCGAGAACTTCCGGATGTACAAATTGGGTTTAGAAAAGGCAGAGGAACTAGACATAAAATTGCCGGCATCCGTTGGATCATAGAAAAATGACAGAATTCCAGAAAAACATCTACCTCTGCTTTACTGACTACACTAAACCCTTTGACTGTGTGGATCACAACAAACTGTGGAAAATTCTTAAACAGATGGGAATACCAGACCACCTTACCTGCCTCCTGAGAAAGCTGCAGGCAGGTCAAGAAGCAACAGCTACAACTAGACATGAAACAATGGACTGGTTCCAAATTAGGAAAGGAGTATGTCAATGCTGTATATTATCACCTTGCTTATTTAACTCCTATGAGAGTACATCACGCAAAATGCCAGGATGGATGAATCACAAGCTAGAATCAAGATTGCTGGGAGAAATATCAATAACCTTCTGATATGCAGATGACACCACCCTAATGGCAGAAAGTGAAGAGGAACTAAAGAGCCTCTTGATGAAAGTGAAAGAGGAGAGTGAAAAAGTTGGCTTAAAACTCAACATTCAGAAAACTAAGATCATGGCATCCGGTCCCATCACTTCATGGCAAATAGATGGGGAAAAAATGGAAATGGTGACAGACTTTATTTTCTCCAAAATCACTGCAGATGTTGACTGTAGGCATAAAATTAAAAGATACTTGCTTCTTGGAAGAAAAGCTATGGCCAACCTAGACAGCATATTAGAAAGCAGAGACATTACTGGCAAAGGTCCATATAGTCAAAACTAAGGTTTTTCCAGTAGTCACGTATGGATGTGAGAGTTGGACCAAAAAGAAGGCTGAGCACCGAAGAATTGATTCTTTCAAACTGTGGTGCTGGAGAAGACACTTGAGAGTCCCTTGGACAGCAAGGGGATCAAACCGGTCAATCCTAAAAGAAATCAACGCTGAATATTCACTGGAAGGACTGATGATAAAGCTGAAGCTTCAATACTTTGGCCACCTGATGTGAAGTTCCAATTCATTGGAAAAGACCCTGATGCTGGGAAAGACTGAAGGTAGGAGGAGAAGGCGATGACAGAGGATGAGATGGTCGGATGGCATCACCGACTCCATGGACAGGAGTTTGAGCAAACTCCAGGAGTTGGTGATGGACAGAGAAGCCTGGTGTGCTACAGTCCACGGGGTTGCAAAGAGTCAGACACAACCGAGCGACCGAACAACAATAGTAGGACAAGAGATTCTCTCTGCTGACGCTCAGGGAAAGCGATCCAAACACGGAAGAAGGAAACACAGTGGTTAATATCAGGACCCCTGCCCCCACCACTAGGCTGCAACAGCTGAAAGTGGCAGAGGACTACTGCATTTCGATATGACCCCCTTAGGAGGTACTGGATTCTCAAATACTATTTAATAAGTTTACTAATTCCACTTATTTTATAAACTTAAAAATTAATAAACATCATTCTGCTGGCAATGTGAATGATACATTAGACAGGAACATAGCTGGTGGCCCTGTGACTTAGGTAAGAAGCTGTCTGCCTTTGCAGGGAGCTGACGAAAGCATGAAGCTACGGCAGTGGGGCTGAAGAAGGGGAAACAGCTTTAAAAGATGTTCAGAGGGAGTAACAGACAGGCCCTCCTGTTGGATTAGACCCAGAGCACAGGGAACAGTAACAGGAGCAGCAGCAGCAAAGATGTACTGAGCACTCACTCTGTGCCAGGCATTTTTCTAACTATGCCTTATCTCTGCCCATCTTCACAGCCACCCCATTTTAAAGAGGAGGAAACTAAGGAGCAAAGCGGTTCAAACAGTTTGCTACTAAGTGGTGGGGCCAGGATTCAAGCTCGCCCCAGTCTGGCTCTGGAGTCCAAATATTTTCTACTTCCTCCTGAATGATTCCTAAATGTCTAGCTTGGGAGAGTATGTGGATGGCGGGGCCACAAATAGTACAGGAAACAGAAGAGGAGGAAACCACTGGGGAATGGAGAAGTATGTCCATATTGGATACATTAAGTCTGAGTACGTGTAAGGCCTCTGGTGCCTGCTGAAGAGTATTCAGCGATTGGACTTAAGAGCTGAGGCTTAAGACTGCAGAGAAAATGAGATTCATTGAAGTGGAAGTGGTAAAATCGGGACAACAGAAGAAAGACACACATATATAAAAGACAGCAAAAGACAGAAGCCACATTTATGCAGTGAGGAGAAAAAGAAGATCTATGGGGTTGCACAGAGTCAGACACGACTGAAGCGACTTAGCAGCAGCAGCAGTAGCAGAAAAGAAATAGTCCTAGAGGTAAAAAAGGAGCCAGGAGGCAGCAGAGTCACAAAAGCCAGGGAGGTGAGAATTTAAGACTGGAGATAGTCCTGTGGGATCTACCTTCCCCGACCAGGGATCTAACTTGCATTCCTTGCACTGGAAGGTGGATTCTTAACCACTGGACCACCAGGAAAATCCCTGGAGATAGTCTCTAACAATAAGAAATGCTAAGGTTGGATAAAATGTCAGCAGAGAAGTAGCCTTTGGATTTGGAGATTAGCAAGTATATTACAATGTTTGAGGGAAGACTGTGTATGTCTCTGTTGGCAGGGGAGGGCCTGCCAAACTATAACTTGATCACTTTGTTTTTTGGAAACAACTCAGTGGGAGTGTGGGCAACTTCTGAGAGTCAAAAAGGTGGGCAAACATGGATGGACTTTGAAAGACTTCCCATGACTGAGAGAAGTTTCTGGAGATAAACTTTTCCTCAAGAGAAACCGACACTTTCTTAGTGACACTTAGCTGAAATGCTAAGCATTTTCAGCACCCTGAACTTGCATATCCAAAAGCAGTCTAATTTTAAAAGAATAAAAGACCGAAACAACTAAAAGTTATTATGAGTAATAAATGATACAACATTTTTTAGTCCTATCTGAGGACAGGTGGAAAGGGTGAAGTTAATGCTCGGAGGATAAAGTCCTGTTAAACATCCTCCATCACAACCAGGATTTTCAGCTTTATAAGGACAAAGAAAACTTCATTCCAAAAGGAAATTTGAGTTACTGGACAATATAAGTAAATGCTATTTATCACACACAGCTTTGACCAGCTCTGCACCCATCACCAGATGAGAGTGTGAATCTACAGTGAACAGATGCAAATGACCACTTCTGCTCTCAGTGACTCAGAATTAACCTAAGCAACAAGGTGTGAGAGCAAGGCCCATTTGTAACTAAGGTGCACAGCACGCAGCCCTAGAGATACTGTGGCTGCAATACCTCAGTGGCTGCAGATGCTCTATGGATGCACCAGGCAAGGCTGCCTTGTCCTCCAGAGTGGTAACATTTTATAGACTTCTACAATGATTACAAGTAGACCCCTTAGCAACGCTTCCAATGGATAAAACACATTAAGGGAACTACCTGTGGGCTGCTGACGTGACAATAAAAGTAGAGGAGGAAGAAGGTCTTCAAGTGTAAAATACGCTGCCTACTAGTTCAGAAAATCTCTAGAAAACAAGATTTCCTAGACAAAACCCAGTTTTTTTCAATTAATAAACCTTTTATTGAAATATATCTTAGTATGGAAAAGTACACAAATCACAAGTGTACACCTTGATAGATTTTTAAACATTTAATTGAAGGATAACTGTTTTACAATACTGTGTTGGTTTCTGCCGTATGTCAACACGAATCAGCCATAGGTATACATATGTCCCTTCCCTCTTGAAGACAGATTTTTCCAAATCATGTAACCAGCACCCACATGCTCAAGTTAAGAAAAGGCACATTATCAAAACCTCAGAAGCCTACCACATGTCCATTTCCAGTTACAGTTCCACCCAAAGCTTCTGAACCTCACATTAATAGAATTATATGTTAGGATGTCTTTTGGATCTGGTTTCCTTTGCTCAATATTATGTTGAATAGAATCAGCCACGTTGTTGCATGAAGCCATAATTAATTTAGTCTTATTGCTTTATGTATTTCATTGTTTGACTATACCACAACTTATTTATGTATTCGACTTTAATGGACACCTGGGGTGTTTTCAATCTGATGATAACTACCCTCAGAAATCTGTGACTGTGTTTTGGTAAATACATGTGCACATTTCTGTTGGGTAAACGTGAGGAAGTAGAATTGCTGGGTCATGGAGTAAGTGTATGTTTGCTTTTAGTAGATACTATCAAACAGCTTTCTAATCTGATGTACCAATCTATATTCCCATGAAGAGTGAATGAGAGTTCTAGTTGCTTCACACTCTTATCAATACTTGACATTGTCTTTTTTCATTTTCACTACTCTGATGAGTATACAGTAGCCATGCATTGTAGTTTTAAATTTCATTTCTTTGAAGATAAATGACTTAGAGAACTTTTGAACAGTTATTGAGCAGCTGAACATCTTATTTGTGAAGTGCTTGTTCAAGGTTTTTTTTTCCCCCATTCTATTAGGGTGTCTATCTTTTTTAAAAAATTGATTTGTAAAAATATTTATGATAATCTATAGATTGATTTTTCAGATGATTTTTTTCTAGAGAGAAATCTGATTTCTCATTTTAGCTCTATTGTGTTATTCATCTGCTGGGATGCAGTTAGAAAAGGCATACAGTCTACTCATATTCCCTGTGGGTTTCTTTGAAAAGATTGTAAACAAGAAGATAAATCTGTTTACAGGGAGGGCTGTCTTTGCAATGTTATTTCTGAACTATTCTTTCTTTTAAAGACACTAAGAAAATAAATTGTGAGACTCAGTTATTTGCTATTACTTTACATTTTTTTTTCCCCAAGGGCACTTAAAGTTATGACCTCTGGCTATATCACTAGCCCGCCCAGAAGCTGTGCTAAAGAAATGTATGTTTCAGGTGCCTTTTAGGCTAATAGTCTGAGTACCCAGCTAATACTACTGAGGGGAAGATATGACTCAAAATCTATTACATAGTCAATATGAGGGAATTCGTAACATCTATGAACATCTGTGAATTAATGCTGTCTTATAAAACAGACCTTTAGTTGTATTTCATTTGCTTGGAAATAATAAAAACAAACTTTCTGAAAGTAAAGAGAGAACGTCATGATGAATTCTACCGTTCTAATAACAGAGCATAAAAGTCTTTTTTGCTGATGAAATAACTTGATTAACATTTTCATCCTCTTCTCTAAAAGGATATCCCTAAGCTACTTTCCTATTTGAGAATCTGAAGGAAGAAAGTTTTGACCAATCTCAAGCTAACATGGATCAAGCTAACATGTGATAGAGTAAAAACAAAGGATTTCCCTGGGGGTACAGTGGATAAGAATCCACCTGCCAATGCAGGGGACATGGGTTTGATCCCTGGTCAGAGAAGACTTCACATACTGCAGGCAACTGGAGACTGGGCACCTCAACTACTAAGCCCAAGCTCTGGAGCTTGTGAGATGCAACTACTGAAGCCTATAGAGCCCGAGCTCCACAGTATGAGAAGCCATCACAATGAGAGCCCGTGCATCACAACGAAGAGGAGCCCCCCCGTCCCAGCAACCAGAGAAAGCCCGAGTGCAGCGGTGAACACCCAGCGTGACCAAAAATAAAGTAATAAATTATTTTTTTAAAAGCAAACAAACCCCAGAATTAGGTATTAAAATTCAAAGAACAAAAAGGCTAGAAGAAAACAGAATAGTTTCTTTCACTGTTTAGGGAAATCCTGAAAAAGAAAGGCAGTTCTAAGCTTAGAAGCATCTTAAGAAATCACTAAATAAATAAGTAAACAGGAAAGCTTTGACAACAGAAACAAAAGTAAAAGACCAAGAATAGTGTTGGGAAAATATTTTTAACAAATTGCCTAGAAAGTTCATATAATTAACATTAAAAAAATTCATATTCAGTGGAGGAATCAGTCAAAGAACAAAAACACACAATTCCCAAAAGATGGAAGAATTACTGGATACGTGTATACATATGGCTGAGTCCCTATGCTATCCACCTGAAACTATCTCAACATTGTTAATCGGCTACACTCCAACACAAAGTAAAATGTTAAAAAAAGAAAAAAAGCAGAGAGGGTAGAAGCAGCACGCAGAGGCATTCTCAAGCAGCTTGGTTTGGGTTAACACTTACTGTAAACTGTTCAATGTCTCTCTCCAGTCCCACGTTCGGCAGATCAGGCATCATATGAGCCACCACTTTGAAGCCAGAATCTTTGGCCAGGTGGAAGGACTCGCACACTGCCTTCACCGTATGGCCCCTGAAGAAAGAAAACTCACTACCTGTTACACAAATAAGCAGGCAAGAAGGTGAGCAGCAGCAACAGAGGGAAACAAAGTCTGACACAGGTAACAGTAGCTCTGGAATGAAGAATATGGTTGGGGAAAAGGAAATCTTAGAAAGTCATCTTCACATCTCTGCTTCTAAGAAGGCCTGGAGAAAGATAATTTTACTTCTAAGATAGTTCTCAGAAATTCCCTTAGGTACCTCCTCAAAGTTCTGACAGCAAGTGACTGAGGTCATAAGAATTAATATGGTGGTGGTTGAGTCGCTTTGTTGTGTCCTACTCTTGTGACCCGAAGGACTATAGCCCACTAGGCTCCTCTATCCGAGGGGATTCTCCAGGTGAGAACACTGGAGTGGGTTGCCATTTCCTTCTCCAGGGGATCTTCTCAATCCAGGGATCGAACCTGGGTCTTCTGCATTGCAGGCAGATTCTTTACTGACTGAGCCAGTAGGGAAGAAGAATTAACATCCACTAAAATTACCTGGTTTAGCATTATGGGCCAAAATAAGTCTGCTGATATAAATACCTAGGTTAGAAACAGCAATAGTGAGATCAGAGCCTTACAGGAACAGGATCTCATTAAGCCCTTTCTTTAAAAAATACTTATTACAAATAATTTCTTTGAGAGAAAGAAAGGGATGAAGGGAAAGGCGGGCAGAGAGAGACAGATTCATCAATATGCAGAGTACATTTCATTCTGGTGGGCTGGCAGGTCCTTATTGGAGCCAGCTGGATAAGTCAGCTTAACATTCTAGCGCAACATTCAAGTAAGACACAAGCCCTATTAATAGTTTGGGGCTATTAGAAACTGAAGCCCACAGGGCTCTCACCAGAAAGACCTTCCCATTCACCACCAAAAACTCCTAGAAACTGTGGACCCCAGCCCACTCTCTGAAGGTTCCTATTTATTTCCATGGCTTCACTCTCTGATCTCTTTTTGCTAACAACTTCTCAATTTCCATGGCTGGGTCAGGCCTCTCCTCTGACACCACGCCCAAATACCCAATACTCTACTGTTGCACTGTACAATACTGTAGTCTTGAGGCACACATGGTTTTTCAAGTTCATCTTGAAACTGATCCAAATCAGTAATTCAGTTCCTTGGCTGTGCTGTCACAGTGGACAACGTGGGTTCCAAACATTTCAGTCACTGTGGAATGTTCTGCTGGACAGCCTGGCTCTAAAGCAAACCTTCAACTGGTTGTTCCACCAGTGTGGAAGGGTCTAAAGCCTAGTGTTTCACAATGAAACTCGGCTTGCCTACCAGCCTCTCTCCTTCCCATTCTCTCTCACCCTCATTCCCATTCGGTCACCATACACTGCTTTCAGGACATCACCTCCTGCTTGAATTACTGCAACAGCCTCTGAACTGGCCTTCCTTCCATCTTCTGAGTCCACCCTCACACTGTAATCCCTGAAAAGCGATGTTTCTAAAATGCGGATATGGGGACTTCCCTGGGGTCCAGTGGTTTAAGACTTCCAGTTTCCTCTGCAGGGGGCAGGGGTTCGATCCCTGGTAGGGAAATTTAAGATCCCACATGCCATGTGGTGTGGCCAAAAATAAATAAATAAATAAAATGCAGATATGCCTTGATCACAAATTAGCTGGCCTTGGGTTAAAGTCTAAGCCCACTGGGCCAACTTCTAAGGCTCTGGTCCCTCTGCTGACCCTTTCAGCCTCACCTCTGACCATGCTCCCACCTCATGCTCCACACTCCACCAAACAAAATCATTCCAAAATCCCAAAACGTGCCATTATGTGCTTCTGCTCTCAGGAGCTTGCTTGTACTTTTCTTTCAACCTGAAACAGTCTTCCTCTTCCCCACCTGACTAACTCAGACTCTTCCTGTGAGTCTCAGCTTCCACGTCATTTTCTTCAGGAAGCTTCTCTGATCTCCGAGAAACTCCATTCCCAAGGTACCCCTCCAGCACAGCCTTGGTTATTACTGCAGGAGCCCTACCAGTGTTTCTGGCTCAGGCCTTCCCCAACAAGACTGCATCCTATTCACTTATTCATGTTGCTTTCTCTCAAGCCTGATATCCATCAGACTCTTCCTGTGCACAAAAATATTTTGGAGATCTCTATTACCTTTAAGGGGCTTCCCTGGTGGCTCAGTGGTAAAGAATCTAGTTGCCAATGCAGGAGACGTGGGTTCAATTCCTGGGTTGGGAAGATTCCTTGGACGGTGAAAAGGCAACCCACTCTAGTATTCTTGCCTGAGAAATTTCATGGATAGAGAAGCCTGGAGGGGCTACAGTCTATGGGGTCGCAAAGAGTCGGACACAACATATCGACTAAATTACAACAACAAATTACCTTAAGGGGAGCATCCGCCTTCCTTAGCCTGGAACTCTTCTTGGTTGCTTCTAAGATGCTGACCCATGTGTTTCCCTGATTTCCCTTTGCTTCCTTCTCCAATCACAACCCTCCATCATGTCTATCTAGCTCCTACTAAAGTGAAGTAGCCTTTAAGGTCCAACTCAACACACACCTACTCCTGAAACTTGTTTTTATTTCTGGACAGAAAAGAACTTCATATTGGCTCTGTCAGTTCTTACTCCTTCCTTCCTTAGACTCTCACATTTCTCAGAGTTTATACCCATCATCTCACCAGCCTGTCTTTCAGTACCCTGCCAGTTGGCACTTGCTTCATAAAAACTAACCTGTTAGATCTCACCTGGGCTTATTTGTTTATGAACTGATCGACTGTGTTGGGTCTCAGTGGTGGCACACGGAATCTTTGCTGCAGTGCGCAGGCTCCAGGGCACGTGGGCTCTATAGTTTGTGGTGTACTGGCTCTCCAGTTGAGGCACATGTGGGTGCCTCCAGCCAGCCACGTGTGGGTGTGTGGGTTGAGGTGCATCTCCAATCCATGCAGTTGAGGTGCATGGGCTCAGTAATTGTGGCACACAGGCTTGGTTACCCTGCAGCATGTGGGGTCTTAGTTAACGATGACCATCACCCAGCAATCAAACCTGTGTCCCCCACATTGACAGGAGAATTCTCAACCACTGGACCACTATGGAAGTCCCCCTGGCTTCCTTCTTGTTCAAACCCTTTTCTCTGTTCCTAGTCTCCTTGGCCTTCTCTCCTGCTTTATTTAAACTATTGACTTTGAGCCCTGCCTTTGCTTTCTGTACAGGAAAGGCTATTTATGGATAGGAAGAGAGATGAAGATGATGTTTATAGGCTACTGGAAAAGAGTCAGCACAGAAAGGCTGAAAGTCAAGGAAGGAGGAGATGGGGTTCGGAGCATGGACAGAAAAATGAACAGGAGGAATACCTAGACCCCTCGCTCTCAGATGGGTAGGAACATCGATCTGATAGGGGAAGAGGAAGGCTTGTGCAAGACCACCTGTGCCATCGTACCGGTTGGTGTCTCTGGCCACATCCTCATAGACACTCTGCACCCCAATCTCCAGCCTCGTGCAGCCGTAGGTCAGCATGTCACTGAGGTGCCGCTTCATGCAGTAATCTGGCCTGGTCTCAATAGTAATTCCGATGCACTTCGTGAGGCTTCTCTCAGAATACCTATAGAGCAAACAGAAAAGTAATAGCCTGCCAAAACTTCAGGACGTTGGCTCTCATTTCATGGATGTCTTCCCCTTGTCCTCCCGGATCCAACCCAGTGGTTGAGAGCACCGGCTCTCGGGTCAGGCTGAGTTCAAATCCTGGTTCTGCTACTTTTTAACTATGCAACCAGGAACATGATTAACCTCCTTGTGCTTCAGTTTCAGCATCGGCAAAATGAGGATAATAGCAGCTACGCCTCATGGGACAGATGTGCCTGAGCTGGCACACAGTGTACAGTTATCATCATCACCATCACCATTATGTTCCTTCAGTGTGCAGCAGCCATAATCTCCTTGAAAAGCAGGGGTTTCAACTGTGAAAACCCTAATTTTCAGTTCTTAGCAACGATTTTTCATGTAAGCGAAGACCATCTGCATCATTTATTTCCTACTCCATGTTTTAGAGTCATGTTAAATGAAGGAAAACAAAAGAAGGGGGAGGAAAGGGTATGCATAATGATCATAATGATCACAGGAATAATTCAGGTGAAATGTCTTCCACACACACACACACGTCTTTTTGTCAAGCCTATGAATCTCAGTGATGACTTATAAAATTAGGAGTCATTTTTCTCTTTCACTAAAACCAGGTATCAGAGTGGTGAGTACCACTTGAGATTCAAGCTGTTTTGAGTTAATAGCCTTAATGCTGGCCAGAAACCCAGAAAAATGAAAATGACTCGCTAAGGGGAATGCTGGTGTTAGGGAATAGGAAAGTCTTACCTACAAAAGCCATTGTGGCCAAGCGCTGCACTGAACATGCCACATGCAGTGAAGGCTCTCATCAGCTCTGTGGAGTGCGTTTTATTATCCCTATTTTGCAGGTTAAGAAACTGAAGTTCCTAACGTGATCAAATGGGAGAAGGGAATGGCACCCCACTCCAGTACTCTTGCCTGGAAAATCCCATGCTCGGAGGAGCCTGGTAGGCTACAGTTCATGGGGTCACGAAGAGTCCAACACGACTGAGCGACTTCACTTTCACTTTTCACTTTCATGCATCGGAGAAGGAAATGGCAACCCTCGCCAATGTTCTTGCCTGGAGAATCCCAGGGATGGGGGAGACTCGCGGGTTATAGTCCATTGGGTCACACAGGGCTGAAGATGACTGAGCGACTAACACCTCATTTCACACTTTGTCCAAGAATACAGAGCTCATAAAAACTAAGTCAAGACTTGAAGGTAGGATTTTGACAAGGTCAAAAATCCTTGTTCTGTTTCACTCTATCACACAGATTTGGACAATTCAGCATGGGATATCAGATCTGTCTCTTCAATTTCTGGGCTTCCCTTGTGGCTCAGCTGGTAAAGAATCTGCCTGCAATGCAGAAGACCTGGGTTTAATTCCTGGGTTGGGAAGATCCCCTGGACAAGGGAAAGGCTACCCACTCCAGTATTCTGGCCTGGAGAAATTCCATGGACTGTATAGTCCATGGAGTCGCATAGAGTTGGATACAAGTGAAAATGAGTGACTTTCACTTCACATTTCAACTTCTAGAATGAAATAATTCTTCCAAATGCCTTTCTACAACTGTCTTAATTCTTCGGGGACGGTTGCTGCTGCTACTGCTAAGTCACTTCAGTCGTGTCCGACTCTGTGTGACCCCATAGACGGCAGCCCACCAGGCTCCCCTGTCCCTGGGATTCTCTAGGCAAGAACACTGGAGTGGATTGCCATTTCCTTCTCCAATGTGTGACAGTGAAAAGTGAAAGTGAAGTCACTTAGTCACGTCTGACTCGTAGCGACCCCATGGACTGCAGCCTACCAGGCTCCTCCATCCATGGGATTTTCTAGGCAAGAGTACTGGAGTGGCTTGCCATTGCCTTCTCCAAATAATAATTATTAAAGTAGTTAAGAATCAGTGAACTGAAGAACTGACTCAAGTCTTTCACCCTATGATGTATTCCTGAAGTTTTATATAGGATTACCAGAGACAGCAAGAACTAGTCCACAGTTACCAAACAATGAATTGTAAGACAAAAAAGGGCACAGATCTTATCAAATCTTGCTTCTGACAGGATACTACATCAACTGGCTTCTCAGAGACAATCGGCCCAGAAAGTCACAGGTCTTTCTAATAAGTGAGTCCTAAGGCATGCAGGAACAGAAGTATACACTGCCACAGGATACACGTAACTCACACTCAAACATCAATTATCGTGTCTGGAGAAAACCATTATTTTAAAAAACTGAAACACTAATGTATTATGGAGAAAGCATACTGCATGAAGGTTGACTGAAAAAACCCATGAAGCAGAAAACTCTAAATGAATATATTTCACAAAGTAAGTGAGGACACCTTACAGTCAGACATTCCAAAATTGTACGCCTCTAGTTACTGACATTTTTTACAAAACCCACAATATTTCCGAGAAGGATGCCATTAAGTTAGCAAGCTTGGCAGCACAATAGTACCTTGTGTTCCCGGGACAATGAGAGGACAGGCAACTGTGCAGATGGAATATGTCTGCAGGAAAGAGAACTAAACCCACAGAACCTCTCTGCCATGTCGATCCTCAAAGGCCCAAGCGAGACTGATAGAGAAGGCTGCTGCGAGGATGATAAGGTCTCTTCAGAAGTAATCAGAATATAGCCTAGGACACACAGGCAAACCTTATCCTCAAACAATAACTTGCCGCCAAGTCTTTCCTCTAGGGGAAAATTTCCAATACCTTTAGCAGCAGCAGAAATGAAGGGGTAAGAAATAACTTGCTTTTAAAAGCCAATATTTTTTGTCAGTTCCTGCCATACAACAACATGAGTCAGCCATATGTATACATATCTCTCTCCCTCTTGAGCCTCCCTCCCCCCATCCAGCTCACCCTCTAGGTCCTTCTGGAGCACTGAGCTGAGCTCCCTGTGCTGTCCAGCAGCTTCCCACTAGCTATCTGTATTACACGGCAGTGCCCATCCTTCAGTCCCAGTGTCTCAATTCATCCCACTCCCTTACCCATGCCCACAAGTCCGTTGCCTATGTCCACATCTCTATGCCTGCCCTGCAAATAGGTTCATCTATACCATTTTTCTAGAGTCCACATACATGTGTTAGTACACAAAAAAAGGCAGTCAACTAATCTAAGCAAAATACCTGAGCTGGGATTGTACGGCTGATATAACACCCTACGTCATTTAAACAGCCATCCAACAGTACAGCTCTTCTTTACTACCAAGTTCAACTGCCATACCTTTAGGGAGCAGGGACAGGCAGTGGACTTCCTAAGTTCTTGGGCAATTAGGAGATACCGAATTTTCCAACCCTGACCATGAGCTTCTAAGAGACAATATCAGAACCTGAACTCTGGCTTTCTGATTCCAACTCCGCTTCTCTTTCTGTGACGATATAGGGTCATCTAAATAAGCCTAAACTCCACCATCATGGGGCTATGCTGATCTGGCTTCCCAGGTAGTGCCAGTGGTAAAGAACCCACCTGCCAATGTATGAGACACAGCTTTGATCCCCAGGTTGAAAAAGCCCCTGGAGGTGGGCATGGCAACCCACTCCAGTATTCTTTCCTAGAGAATCCCACAGACAGAGGAGCCTGGCGGGCTAGTCCATAGGGTCACAAAGAGTCTGACACAACTGAAGCAATTTAGCATGCATGCACACTTCTTTGCATGCTGTAGGAGTGACATCAACTAGAAAAGATGCTAATGTTCTCTGTGAAGCTAACTTAAGCCAACAACTTATGCTGATGGCATTTTTTTAAAACTGGGAGGTGGTGGTGGGAGGGGAATGGGACAGTAACCTGGGAACATCAAAGCACATAAAAACCAGATGCTACCAGCCTTCAAAACAAAGCTCAAATACATTTCTCCTGTCATGACCTCTTCCCATTGCTGCTTGGTAACTCTGTGCTCCCACTGCGAAATACCTTGCCCACACTCTGTATGGAGTTTGTCTCCTTATTTGTGGATATGCCTGTTTGTCCATCTAGACAGGAAGCTCCTGGAAGGCAGTAGGCTCATAAATGTTTAGAGGTAAGGCCTTCAGCTCTGAAAACTCTCCTTCAATATAAAAAAGAAAAAATACACGTATGGAGAATGAGGAAATGAATGAGGCAAAGCTAAAGACACACGCTGAAGGAGGCCTCTCGTGACTCCGATGGCCTCCAGCTAATTCGACTGGTTACCGGTCCCCTCTGGGAACAGGTTAATGTTCCCAAACAGTTAACACTAAAAATTGCTACAGCCTAGACCAGGTAACGGAGAAGGCAATGGCAAGCCACTCCAGTACTCTTGCCTAGAAAATCCCATGGATGGAGGAGCCTGGTAGGCTGCAGTCTGTGGGGTCGCTAAGGGTCGGTCACGACTGAGCGACTTCACTTTCACTCTTCACTTTCACACATTGGAGGAGGAAATGGCAACCCACTCCAGTGTTCTTGCCTGGAGAATCCCAGGGACGGGGAAGCCTGGTGGGCTGCCGTCTATGGGGTCGCACAGAGTCAGACACGACTGAAGTGACTTAGCAGCAGCATCAGCAGCAGCAGACCAGGTAATCTACAGAAAGTAAAGACACAGTAGTCCTTTGTCCCAGGGATGCTCAACAGTCTAGCTGTAGGGCTAAGACACACAGCTAAAACCAAGAACCACTTAGGATCAAAGAGCCAGAAGTGGCAGATGTTGTAACTGGATAGAAATGATTTCTTGGAAAGCACACTTCTATTTCTGGAAGAAAATGACCTATACAAGTGGCATCTATTATTACTACTTACTGTCCCCTCACAATAAGGCCCCAACCAGCGGGACGCTGAAGGAAGATGATATGAAAGGTTCTTAATTATCTTTCGTAAACTGTTTCTGCTTCACTCCAAGAAGACTGTGGCATCAAAAACCATTTCTGATTGCTATTAATTTCCTGCCATCCTCTCTGAAACCTCTGTCATTAATGAAGTTGGAAGGCCCTTACTTTCGATTTCCTTGTAAAACCTCCCTAGAGGTTGAGGTCCAAATTCCTGAGAGGTTTAGGACCCTTTCCTATGTGGACATCCCTCTACCCCAAACCCAACCTGCTCAAACCAAACCACAAAGTAGATATTTATGGTGTGTAGATGAAATATGAACTTTCACTAGTCACAAGGTACAAACTCTCTTCCGCATCTGCAGTCCCAAAGTGAGTAAGCAGAATTTATAAACTTCTTTGGACAGCCAAAGGTTTGTTTGACTTGCCAAATAACATCTGGGGTTATTGGTGTAATTCCTCAGTGCATGTGCTTGGTTGCTCAGTCGTATCTGACTCTTTGCGACTCTATGGACTGTAGCCTGCCAGGCTCCCCTGTCCATGGGATTCTCCAGGCAAGAATACTGGAGTGGGTTGCCATTTACTCTTCCAGGAGACCTTCTCAACCCAGCGATAGTCTCCTGCATTGCAGGCAGATTCTTTACTGGGGAAGTCCCCCAATTCCTCAGAAGTACCACCGAAAACATTCTTTTTTGGGGAGTGAATATAATCATATCTGGAAAATATTGCAACAGAATTTTACATCCTGTATAATGCTGAGCTAATTATAGACTAGACTGGAGAATGGCTCAGTTGGATGTTTAAGGATTTATAAAATAACTTTTTCCTTCTGAGATGGTCAAGTTTGCTTTCTGGATATTGGCAGTTATGTTGGGAGGGTCTAATACATAACAAAACGTTCCGCTCAACACAAACCGAGGTATCAGAGAGAAGCAGAATTTCGATTTTTAAATGAGTACAACCTATGAGAAACTAACTTGGTAACACAGCTTAGAGAATAATCAGGGGCCTCTGCTCCCTCACCATGCTGGCTGACAAGGGTTAGGACACATGAAAAACAACCCGTAACATTTTGGGTTTTGACTCTTCCAACACCCAACAAGAGTGCTACTATTTTGTACAACTAGTCAGAATGCTGAAGAACCAACAGCAATAATACTATTAACAGAAAATTAAAAAACAATCAGGGTTATCACACATTCTTTCAACACTGTATTCACACTCAGATTTAAGGACTAGAATGTTATGTACATAGCCCTTAAATTTGAATGTGAATACAATATTGAAAGAATGTGTGGTAACCATGATTGCTTTTTTATTTACTATTAATAGCACATTATATACATAACATTATGCTTCCCTGGTAGCTCAGTGGTAAAGAATCTGCTTGCTATGCAGAAGACCCGGGTTTGATCCCTGGGTTGGGAGGATCCCCTGGAGGGAATGGCAACCCACTCCAGGATTCTTGCCTGGAGAATTCCATGGACAGAGGAGTCTGGTGGGCTACAGTCCATGCGTGGGGTTGCAAAGAGTTGGATACGACTGAGTGACTAATACACACACGTATACAAAACATTGTAGAAAAGCTGCCATTGTCAGAAAGTGACGGTTAGATGAAAGATAACCTCTCAATACATCTTTTAGATAAAAACCGTCATTCCAATAGAAATCCTTAAAGCACAGAATGTCACAGAAATCAGTAACTTTAGAGATAATCCAGTCTCACCTTCTCATTAATAACGTAGGATAACAATAGAAAATAAACCTGGAACCTATTATTACTGCACAGTTCTTCCCACTGCACTCACTGAACAATGTTTTCTAAGTATAGGGTTGGCCAAAAAGGTCTTTAGGTTTCTGAATGAACTTTTTGGCCAACCCAATATCTTCTCTTCTCAAGGCACTGTGTTTGATGTAAGAGATCCTTTCTTGTAAGAAGACATTCCGTATTAAAAGATACAGAAAAAAAATGCATTATATGAAACTAGACAATAATGGTACTCAGTATGACCACAACTCTTGGCTACTAAAAACCAAAGTGAGGAAGTAACTAAATTAGTAGCTGCAAATTCAATTGCAGCAAATGTGAACTGATTAAATACTCCAATTAAAGGCAGGCAATGTCAAAATGGATTAAAGAAACAAGACCCAACAACTGCAGACTGTTATCTATAAGAAACACATTTTCAACACAGGGATACATACAGGTGGAAAGTAAATGGATAGAAAAGTATGTATGTAACAGCCGTAATGGGAAACAACAGAAAAAGAGGAAACTTCAAGACCAGGAAGGACTTCTCATAATGATAAAAAAGTAAGTTCATAATCAAAGTTTAATCAAAGTTCACACACCAGGAAAACATACCAATCACACATGTGCATACACCTAGCAGATCTTCAAAATAAATGAAGTAGAAACCAATACAACTAAGGAGGCAAACAGATAATTCTTCAATCATAGCTGGAGATGTTACTCTTTGTCTCTCAGTAATTGACAGAACTACATAGGAAAAAAAAAATCCCCAAAGACCATAATACCACTATCTACCACCTCGACTTAATTGATATAATTTATAGAACATTACATCCAAAAACAGCAGAATATATCTTCTTTCAAATACAAAAAGTATGTTCACCAAGAGAGATCATATATGCTGAGCCACAAATAAGTCTCAATAAAAAACACTTTTAAGAAACTGAAATGGTACAAAATAAACCCTCTCTGACCAAAAGGGAATTAAATCAGAAATCAAGAAAAACTCCATGTTTTTGGAAACTTAGAAATTAAACAATCCATTTGTATATAATCCACAGGTAAAAATACAATTCCAGGAAACACTGTAAATTGAATAATAATTAAAATAGAACATATTAAAATTTGTGGGATTCAGCCAAAGCAGTGCTGATGGGAAAAACTTAAAGCTTTAAATGCATTAGAAAAGAAAAAAGGTCTATAGGACAGCTAGGTTTCTATACCTTATTTAAGCAAAGAAAAAGAAGAGTAAAGTAAACCTAAAGAAAGTAGGAGACGATATAAGACTAAAAGCAGAAATATATAAAGTAGAGAGAATAAACAAAATCAAAAGTTAATTCTTTGCAAAGAATAACAAAATTGATAAACCATAACTAGACTGATAGAGAAAAAAAGAAAGAACACAGATTATCTATATTAGGATTGAAGGAGGAGTGATCAATAACATCCTACAGATATTAAAAACAAAGTAAGGGAATGTTATGAACAACTTTATAGCAAAAAGCTTGACAACTTGGATAAAACAGTCAAATTCCTTGAAAAATACAACTTATGAAAATGGACACAGATGAAACATAATATCTGAATATTTGTCTATTAAAGGAATGGAGTTAATCATCTAAAGTGTTAGTCATTCAGTTGTGCCCAACTCTTTGGGACCCTGTGGACTGCAGCCCACCAGGTTCCTCTGTGGGATTTTCCAGGCAAGCATGCTGGAATGATTTCCCATTTCCTTCTCCAGGGGATCTTCCTGATCCAGGGATCAAACCTGGGTCTCCTGCACTGTAGGCAGATTCTTTACCAACTGAGCTACCAGGGAAGCCCAGTATCTAATCATCTAAAACCCTTCTATAAAGAAAACTCTAGTCTTGGACAGTTTTACTCATGAATTTCAGCAAACACACAGAAAAAATAATATTCATCTTACATGAAGTCTTTCAGAAAATAAGGAGAAAACGCTTCATAACTTGTTTTATCACGCTGACATAACACTGAAGCCAGAATGTGGCAAAGAAGAGAACACATGAAATCACAGAGCACCATCCTCCATGAATAAAATCCTTTACAAAGTATCAGAAAGTGACTCCAGTGACATGTAGAAAGGAAAATACATCACAACCAAACAGGGCCTCTCTTAGGAATGCAAGGTAGTTCAACATTAAAAAAACCAAAGTAATATACATTATCAGAATGAAAGAGGAAAAGCATGTTATCATTTAAATAGTCACAGAGAAATCATTAGACACATGAGTTAACAATAAAACTCTGCATAATTTTTCAATCTAATAAAGATATCTTAAAAAAAAACTCTCAAGTAACACTGCACTTCATACTGCAGTATAAAATGTTTTCCCCATCTTATTGGGAGTAAGACACACTCATCCTCATCACTTTCAGTTAGCACTGGACGAAATGTCCAAGCTATTGCAATAAGGAAGAAAAGCATCCACAACCAGAAGGAAAGATTAAAACTCACTGTATTTGCAGATTACATGAGTATTTTTGAAGAAAATTCTAGCATATCTATAAAAACAACTTACAGAACTAAGTGGTGAATTTAGTAAGTTCATACGCTATAAGGTTAATACACAAAAATCAACTATGTACCTAGATACTAACTGCAAACAATTTGAAAATACAATTTAAAAAATTTTCACTTAATATAACATCAACAAGCAAAATACTGGGTTGACTAAAAAGTCTGTCCTGTTTAACCCACATGAACTTTTGGCCAACCCCAAATTTTGAAATAAATTTAACCAAAAGCTTACAAAATCTCCAAACTAAAGACTGCTAAGAGAAATTAAAAACTAGAAGACAGACTATGTTCATAAATTGGAAGGCTCAATATTGTTAAATTGTCAATTTTCTCAAAATTTTTCTATACTTTAAATACAATACCAATCCTATCACGCTTTTCCCTAGAAATTGACAAGCATAAACTTTATACAGAAGGGCAAAGGACCTAAAATATCCAAAGCAATCTTAAAAAACTAGGACTGAGTCAGAAGACTTACACTACTTCAGGATATACCCTAAACCTACAGTAATCAAGACTGTGGTCCTGGCATAAAGACTGAAAACAGATCAATGGACCAGAAAAGAGTTCAGTCCAAAATTTATGTCGCCAACGGATTTTTGACAAAACTGCCAATACAATCTATATGGGAAAGGGAAGTTTTGAAAGAAGTAATGTTGAACAATTAGCTATGTATATAGAAAAGCTGAAACTCCAATACTTTGGCCACCTCATGCGACGAGTTGATTCACTGAAAAGACTCTGATGCTGGGAGCGATTGGGGGTAGGAGGAGACGGGGAAGACAGAAAATGAGATGGATGGATGGCATCACCGACTCAATGGAGATGAGTTTGAGTGAACTCCGGGAGTTGGTGATGGACAGGGAGGCCTGGCGTGCTGTGATTCATAGGGTCGCTAAGAGTCGGACACGACTGAGTGACTGAACTGAACTGAATAGAAAAAAAGAAATCTCAACACCTATCATGCACTACACATAAAACATTAAATCAAGATGGATCATAAACCTACATATGAAACTAAACATAAATGTCAGATCTATAACTAGAAAAAAAACAAAGGAAAATATCTTCTTGCCTTGTGAGTAGGCAAAGGTTTTTTAAGAGATAATACAAAAAAAGCAGTAATTATGAAAGAAAAAAAATCACTAGATTAAACACTCTGCTCAAAGATTTTAACGTAATGAACAGTCAAGTCACAGGCTGGGTTTTCATGTTTGCAAAACAGAGATTGAACAAAGGACTAGAATCCAGGGCGCATAAAAAATAGAACGTGGACAAAAGACTTTAACACACACTTCACAAAGGAAATATACCCAGAAAGCATAAGTACATAATAAAGTGCTCAGCATCATTAGTCATCAGGAAAACGCAAATTAGAAGCACAGTGAGATGCCACTACACACCCACTAGAATGGCTCAACTTCCAAAGACTGACACTGCCTTACTCTGGAGAGGATGCAGAGCAAATGAACACTCATATGTTACTGGTGGGAGTACAAATGATGCAACCACTTTGGGAAAATGTCTGGCAGTTTTGAAACTAAACGTATGATGGTTACTACACCCAAGAGAAATAAATACATACATTCACAAAAAGACCGCATAAGTACGCTCACTGAAGCTTCATCATGACAGCTACAAACTGGAAATAGCCCAGCTATCCATCAACAGAATGGATAAACAAACTATGGTCTACGCCGACAAAGGAATTCTACCCAGAACTAAAAAGATAACGGCTGTTATAAAACTCAACATGGATGAAGCTCAAGATGTAACTCTCCATGAAAAGATGCCTCACACAAAAGAATATGTATTATTTGGTTCCATTTATTTGGTTGGACAAAATGCCCGTTTGGGTTTTCCAGACCATCTTACTGACTTACTAACCCCAAACTAACTTTTTGGACAGCCAATACATGAAGTTTAATAGGCAAAACTAATCTATGAAAGGGGAAAACATAAGAACAATGGGCGCCTCTGGGAGTCCAGGCGGGGATTTACAGGGAGGAGACCGGAGGAAACTTTCTGGGTGGCGATGATGCTCTCTGTCTTAGAAGGGTTGTTACACAGGTACATGCATTTATTAGAACTCATCAAGCAGTACCCATAGCGTCTGTGCATTTCAATCTATGTAAATTTACTTGAAAAGACTACAGTGGACTAGCTAATGATGTGCATTATGATGTATTTGGGGAAAGAGTACCGAAGCCTGCACCCTGCTTTAAAATGTGTTAAAAATAAATAAATAAAAAAGAGGGATTGATGAATGCATAGAAATGGCTAGTTAGCTAAGTATGTGATGAAGCACATATCACAGAACATAGGTGCTAAATATATGATGTTCACTGGAAAATTCTTTCCATTTTTGTTTCAAAGAAAATGTTGTGAGAAAAATTAATATCTCTTTATGATGACTAAGATTGTACCCTAGGTTGTGCTGCCAGTGTTGAGGATCCTGGTTACTGTCTGTGAAAACCTGATTTACCAAGAGAGATAGTAAAAGTGATCAACATATAAAGTGAGGGGTGGGTGGGAGGTGGGATACTGGAGCCAAAGCCCAGAAAGGCAGGAGATGATCACTTTCAGGGCTTCTCAGGTTGCTCTGCTTTCTCTGTTACTCTGCAAATCTATGAAATTCTCTTCTGGGCCTGGTACCCAGCATTACCTAGCACTCGAGTTTATCCAGGATTCAGGAGGACGCAGTTGGGGGCTTTAAACTCATTGATGGACATAGAAAAAAAAAAAGGAAGGAATGGAAATGAATTAAAAATTCCACAGGGAGAAGGTGACTCACCCACTTCTTGATGGGTAACTCCCCTTTTAAATGGCATCTTGTGAGAACAGCCAAGGAGCAACAAAGATTGAGTGTAAAACTGCTTCTGGGCAAGACTGATTAAAAAGGAATACAACTGTTAAAAGGTTGCTTTGAGTTATTTGGTGACATGTGCATTCTGGCAAATGGGTGACTCAGACCCCACTGCCGGTCCTTTTCATCTCCAGGGTGGTGATTATTGAAGGACGAGAGTCACGAGTAACTGATGATCTCTAGAGACTACTGCGGTCTTAGTCTAGGTGATAGGAGAGATTATCACTTTGCTTGATTTAATGAGTCTTCACAGAAACCATACCTGCTTCGTCCTTGACTCTTTACTCAGCTTTCCAATGTTCCCGGATGCAGGGAGCTAGCATACTGCTTGCTACGACCTTGCCATAAATGTTAACCAAGTTCACCTTGTTAGGGTTTTCCCTGACTCTAACTCTTCATCTTCTGAGAAAAAGGCAAAGCGTGAATTAGATGTGGCACATGACAGTGAAGCAGGGACACGGTCGGGTTAACAGGAGAACTTGACGTGAATTCGAACTACGGCTATTAACTTTATTGAGGCTGACTCATTTGTCACAATGTGAAATAATAACTCTAAGAAAATTTATTTTTTAAAATTTGGCTGTGCTGGGTCTTAGTTGCAGCACAGGGGATCCAGTTCCCTGACTAGGGATCAAACCTGGGCCACCTGCATGGGGAGTGTGGAGTCTTAGCCACAAGACCACCAGGGAAGTCCCAGTATGTAACTCAGTACTATATCTGTGCAGCCATATTAGCGTCGACTACTAGGAAAATAAGGATTCCCTGGTGGCACAGTGGTAAAGAATCCAGCTGTCAGTGTAGGAGACACGGATTCAATCCCTGAGTGGGGAAGATCCCCTGGAGTAAGAAAAGGAAACCCACTCCAGTATTCTTGCCTGGAGAAGTCCATGGACAGAGGAGCCTGGTGGGTTACAGTCCACAGGGTCAAAAAGAGTTGAACATGACTGAGCACGCATGCTCGCAGACTAGGAGAATAACAGGAAAATAAACATGAATTCACTATCTTACATCTGAGAGAGGTGAGCCACACTAGGTAAACCAAATATTTTCCTTAAATACCATCTATGCAAGAGAACTCAGAGAACAGTAAGGTAAATGTCAACCCAAAAATTTTGCAGGAAATGCTATGTCCAAAACACAGCATCTCCGGGCTGCTTTACTTTTGCAAGGATGTCAACATTTGAAAAGTTTTCTGCGTCTCTAGTTCTGTAGTACCAACCAGACAACTGTTTCTTCAAATTACACAAAGCTTCCCTAAAATACAAATATCAACTTTATTATAGGGAGCTGGCAGTAAAAATTTACCTCCACAAACACAAGACTGCAAATTGGCTTTTTCTAGATTATTTCATAAAAGCATAGAGGCCAGGAGAAAAGAAAAGCAAAAGGTGTCAAGTGTGGGTTGGCAGGACTCAGTGTAGCAATTATGGCTGGTTTTATGGCTCCCAGACTGTACTTTTACTACTTCCCGAGAGCCATTCATATTTGCTGCAATGAAAACTCAAATCACATATAAATTTTTATCTGAAAGTAAAGTGTTTATTGCCCCCTTGAGGTAACTTAAAGAACAGAAACAAAACAATACCAGCTCTGGTCTGTCCTTTAGAGAAAGAGGCTTTCTTCTTCAAAAGGCTTTTTCTACACACATACTGTGATCTGAAGTTATAGAATAAAAGTTCATTTCAACCCCAAAAAGGACAATTTATACACACCACTAAGCATCAGACCATTTCTGTAAAGATAGAGCTAAAACTTCACTATCAGTTCACTCATTCAGTCGTGTCCGACTCTTTGCCACCCCATGGACCCGAGCACGCCAGGCTTCCCTGTCCATCACCAACTCCCGAAGCTTGCTCAAATTCATGTCCATTGAGTTGGTGATGCCATCCAACCATCTCATCCTCTATCGTCTTCTTCTTGCCTTCAACCTTTCCCAGCATCAGGGTCTATTTCTAAGGAGTCAGTTCTTCATATCAGGTGGCCAAAGTATTGGAGTTTCAGCTTCAGCATCAGTCCTTCCAATGAATATTCAGGACTGATTTCCTTTAGGATTGACTGATTTTATTTTCCTGCAGTCCAAGAGACTCTCAAGAGTCTTCTCCAACACCACTTCAAAAGCATCAGTTCTTTGGTGCCCATTCTTCTTCATGGTCCAACTCTCACAGCCATATACAACTACTGGAAAAACCATAGCTTTGACTAGACGGATCTTTGTTGGCAAACTAATGTCTCTGCTTTTTAATATGCTGTCTAGGTTGGTCATAGCTTTTCTTCCAAGGAGCAAGTGTCTTTTAATTTCATGACAGCAGTCACCATCTGCAGTGATTTTGGAGCCCAGAAAAAAAAGTCTGTCACTGTTTCCATTGTTTCCCCATCTACTTGCCATGATGGGACCAGATGCCGTGATCTTCATTTCTTGAATGTTGAATTTTAAGCCAGCTTTTTTCACTCTCCTCTTTCACTTTCATCAGGAGGATCTTTAGTTCCTCTTCGCCTTCTGCCATTAGGGTGGTGTCATCTGCATATCTGAGGTTATTGATATTTCTCCCGGCAATCTTGATTCCAAGTTGAGCTTCATCCAGCCTGGCATCTTGCATGATGTACTCTGCATATAAGTTAAAAAAGCAAGATGACAATATACAGCCTTGATGTACTCCTTTCCCATTTGGTACCAGTCCACTGTTCAACATTTAGTTCTAAATGTCGCTTCTTGACCTGCATACAGATTTTTCAGGAGGCAGGTCACGTGGTCTGGTAGTCCCATCTCTTTAAGAATTTTCCACAGTTTGTTGTGATCCACACAGACAAACGCTTTGGCGCAGTCAATAAAGCAGATGTTTCTCTGGAACGCACTTGCTTTTTCTATGATCCAACAGATGTTGGCAACTTGATCTCTGGTTCCTCAGCTTGTATATCTAGAAGTTCTTGGTTCATGTACTGTTGAAGCCTGGCTTGGAGAATTTTGAGCATTACTTTGCTAGCGTGTGAGATGACTGCAATTGTGTGGCAGTCTGAACATTCTTTGGCATTGCCTTTCTTTGGGATTGGAATGAAAACTGACCTTTTTCAGTCCTGTGGCCACTGCTGTTTTCCAAATTTCCTGGCAAATTGAATGCAGCACTTTCACAGCATCATCTTTAAGGATTTTAAATATAGCTCAACTGGAATTCCATCACCTCCACTAGCTTTGTCCATAAGGATGCATTCCAGGATGTCTGGTTTTAGGTGACTGAACACACCATCGTGGTTATCTGGGTCATTAAGAACTTTTTTGTATAGTTCTTCTGTGTATTCTTGCACCTCTTCTTAGTATCTTCTGCTTCTGGTAGGTCTATACTGTTTCTGTCCTTTATTGTGCCCATCTTTGCATGAAATGTTCCCTTGGTATCGCTAATTTTCCTGAAAAGATCTCTAGTGTTTTCCATTCCATTGTTTCCCTCTATCTCTTTGCATTGCAAAATTTTAAAGTTTCAGTTGATAAAATGTCAAATTAACTGTATCCTATAAATACATTATACACATCTTCAGCTGGCCTACCTAGCTCACATGACCTAGGGGACCCAAAAAACAGACTAAAAATCTCTGCAGCAAATTTTCATGGAGGGGGGTTAAGGGGGTGGAACAAGTCTAAGATATTTATGATTCAAACTCACTTAATGCACAAGGTCTGCAACAAGAGAACAGCTGCACTGAGAAAAGAATACGTAACACATAAGCATGGGGAGAAAAAAATGTGATGGTCTGAACAGATGATCTGGTCCTAAGAGGGAATTCTCAGAGGTCAATGGATTTTTAGGCACTAATCCTCTGAAATACTGTTGTCATCCTAACGTCACGGGGCTTTGAACTAATTAAGGCTGTTTTTCCTCTAATTGCGTTTTATTCTAAGCTGTCATCTGTTTGTCAGTATTATTAGGAAGAAGGCGTTGGATTACATCATGACTCCCTCAAAAGTTTGAAAGACTTCAGCGTTTTACTCAGTGTGACTCATATTCATGAATGATCAAGGTTCCGAATGAGCAGTAAAAATAAGGTCCCATTTCATCCTGCTACTCAAGGCCCTGCAGGATGGAGATCAGACTGGCCTGCTGTTGCTCAAAGTCGATTCATGGACACAGAATTAACCCATCGCCTCCTCTGGTGGCCATCACACAAAGAAGGCTGCTCACACCCACTCTCCCAGACGCTGAGCACTCCCATCCGGGCATCTCAAACTGTTGCTGAATCTGAGGTTCTAGCTTCATCACAAAAGAATTCTGAAATGAAGTGATAGGTAAGAAGTGAATCTGGTCCCATCACTTCACGCAAACAGATGGGGAAACAATGGAAACAAGTGACAGACTTTATATTTTGGGGCTCCAAAATCACTGCAGATGGTGACTGCAGCCATGAAATTAAAAGACGCTTGCTCCTTGGAAGAAAAGCCATGACAAACCTAGACAGTGTATTAAAAGGCAGAGACATCACTTTGCTGATCAAGGTCCATCTAGTCAAAGCTGTGGTTTTTCCAGTAGTCATGTATGGATGAGAGAGCTGGACCATAAAGAAGGCTGAGTGTCAAAGAATTGATGCTTTTGAACTGCAGTGCTGGAGAAGACTCTCGAGAGTCCCTTGGACTGCAAAGAGATCAAACCAGTCAATTCTAAAGGAAGTCAGTCCTGAATATTGATAGGAAGGACTGATGCTGAAGCTGAAACGCCAATAGTTTGGTCACCTGATGCAAAGAGCCAACTCATTGGAAAAGACCCTGATGCTGCAAAAGATTGAGGGCAGGAGGAGAAGGGGACGACAGAGGATGAGATGGTTGGATGGCATCACCGACTGAGTGGATATGAGTTTTAGCAAATTCTGGGAGATAGGGAAGGGCAGGGAATCCTGGTGTGTTGCAGTCCATGAGGTAGCAGAGTCGGACATGACTGTCTGAACAATAACTAAGACAAGTGGGAGAATTATTCCAATTACTCTGGGGAAGGGGCAGAGGTTTCCAGGAATCACCATCCACTTTTCGACCTCTTTGGTTCGCCCTAGTTATGGCGCTGGTGGGTATGCTATTTAGCATGCCAGTGTATTACAATGAGTGTATGATAAGGCTCAATGTCTACTAGAGGCCAACTGTTCCACCACCTTGGTTCCAACCAGTCTGTCATGTCCCATGGCCATGTCATGAGTTTCCCAGGTGGCTCAATGGTAAAGAATTTGCCTGCCAATGTAGAAGATACAGGAGACCTAGGTTTGATCCTTGGGTCAGGAAGATCCCCTAGAGAAGGAAATGGCAAGTCTTCTTGCCTGGGAAATTCGACGGGCAGAGGAGTCGGGTGGGCTACAGTTCATGGGTTCACGAGGAGCTGGATACGACAGGGCTCACTTGCACACACATGCCCATTTCATTCTTTTAAAAGTTGTGTCCTGCCCACTTCCCTCATATTTCAAAACTACCCTGGAGATTTATTTAAACTTATGAAAAAGTCTCTCCACTCTTTTCATTTTTACCAACCCAAAGGAGAGCAGACATTAAGGGGATTGAAGTAGGGTGAGCACAGCACCCTGTCCCCCATTCCAAGAGGCACCACTACGTGGGTCATTAGTTGTCAATATCCAACCAACAGACTATCATTCAAAATTCATTCACCAGTTTACTTGTGGCTGCTACATGTCAAGAACCATTTTAATTACAGGATAATGAAAGCATCTTTGGGTTCATTCAAGTCCTACTTCAGTTCAGTTCAGTTCAGTCGCTCAGTTGTGTCCGACTCTTTGTGACCCCACGAATCACAGCATACCAGGCCTCCCTGTCTATCACCAACTCCCGGAGTTCACTCAAACTCATGTCCATCGAGTTGGTGATGCCATCCAGCCATCTCATTCTCTGTCGTCCCCTTCTCCTCCTGCCCCCAATCCCTCCCAGCATCAGAGTCTTTTCCAGTGAGTCTCAGAGTCTTTTCCAGTGAGTCAACTTATCACCCTGCAAAAAACTAAGAGGGGCACTGTTTGAACAACCTTATAGTTAACTGTCTTCCTGCACCCAACGCACATCCACTGTAACAAAAAAAAAAAAAAAAAAAGCCAGAAAAAAAAGCCTGAAGCCAGTGGGAGAGGGAGTGCAAGGAAAAAAAAAAAAACGAAACATATTTCTTCCAGTATTTTGAAGCTCTGGTGATGTATATAAACGTGTGCTCAGACACACACAGCCAGGCACTCTTGTTCGTTTTACGCCTGGCACGAGGTCCTGCATTATAATTCTAGCCAAGTTTAGGTTCTGAAAACCAAGCTGCCTTGGTTTCACAGGCCCCACTTCACCTCCTGTGGACCTGGGCCTCAGTTTCCTCACTTGTAAAACAGGGATGATTGAAATATGCACCTCAAAGATGTCCTGCGAGAATTAAGTTAGTAAATACTTACTGCAGCGCCCAGCACACTGCAGACAGTGTAAATGTGACTGTCCCCCTTCACTCCCTTTTCCCACGTCCCTTCCGCCACGGTTCTAATGGATGCCAGTGATAACCATGATTCTATCACCTCTTCCATGTATTTATACTTACAAAAGCATGGCCACACAAAAGACGGGATCACACAGTAAGAGCTGCTCTAAAACTTGCTTTTTCATGTAGTGAACCATGGAGATTCATGAGACTCTCCCGTAAGGTAAGCTCATCCATTTGCGTGATGACAAACACCTGTAACAATCTGATAATCCTCAGTTTTATAGGGCTGGCCAAAAGTTCGTTCAGGTTTTTCCACGAAACGTTACAGAACATTTTTTTTTCCGGAACATTTATTGCCAGCCCAGACATCTCTTGTACGTCCTACAAATGTCCCCACTTGAGGCATTTCAAACTGAATGAAGCCAAAGTAAAAGTCTTGACTTTCCTCCCACAAACCTGTTCTTTACCCTGTTCTTCCATCTTGGTAGGCAGCACTATCCTCCATCGCTTTCTACAACCCCAAACTGGGTGTCATCTCGATTCCTTCCTCTTTCTTATTTCCAACCTGATTCAAAGTCCATCAGCAATAAAATAAAGCTCTACCCCATCTACCCTTTTCTGTCACTGCTGCCACCACCCTCATTCGAGCAGGGGTGGGTACAACAGTCTCCCACCTGGTTTACCACTCCTGCTCTGGCACCCCTCAAATCCACTTGCCACGCAAGAGCCAGGATGACTTCAGACCTACAAACCTGAACACGTCACTCTCTGGCTTCAAACCATTCACCTACTTCCTACCGCTGATTCAAACGTTTTTAAGTCCTCAACATCCAGCATAACCTGACTCTTCAAGTTCCCCTCATGACGTCTGCTCCTTGGGTCACCGGAATCTGGCCACATCGGCCTCCTCAAGTTTCTGCCCTGCTTCAGTGCCTCTGTCTTGTTTTCTGTGCCCGGCCTGACCGACTCTTCCATATACTTCCGACTTCAGCTAAAACATCACCACTTCATGTTCAGAATCAGCCTATTTTTTCTCCAGCACAGCAGTCTGTCTCCATCACTGCATCTACCGTTTGGTATCTGTTGAACCAGTAGAACGTAAGCACCGCCAAGCAAGGACAACATCCGTCTTGTTCACCGTGTTGTTCCCAGTACCCAAGGCAGAGCACGGTCCCTAGTGGGCCTTCAATTAACATTCGGTAAATAAAGGCAGAGTACACGGTAGCTTAGCCAGGTGTCCCTGAAATTTCTGAAAATAAAAACTATTTTAAGACTTTCACTTCTAAAATTACTAAACTTAGGAAACTTTAGTTTTCTTCTCACTAAAAATGGAGAAAACAGGAGGTATCAAAAGAAAGCATAGCTGTCTTCTGTTTTATCAACTAGAATTTGAAACGAATAAATGATCCCATTCACAATGGGAGAAATGAACTCAACAGTCATCAGATAGTCATAAAACTATTAAATAACAGTCATTTGTTCTGTGAATTTTAAAGCAGCTCACTGTCTCAGATTAAAAGTACTGCCCGTGCTCTGTCTGGGTGAGCTCACCAACTGCAATCAAGGCCACTCCTGCAGCTTAGACCAGCCTAAGGCCGAAAAGATCTGCACAGTGATTTTGTATGTTGTTTTTCTTTTTCCTCTCTTTTTATTCTTTTGCACAGTGACTTTGTGAGAAAACTAATGCTAACAGACCACACTCACTTTAAAAAACACAATCCGTCTCCCCACAATGTAGTAGTGACAACAAGAACTAGGACTGCCTGAGATGATCTTTGCTAACTGAACTTTCTGTGGCCCTCACTTCACGACATAAGTGAAGCCATCATGCTGCACACCGGCAGACAGGACTGTATGTCAACTACCTCTTGGTAAAATTGGAAAAAATGTATTTAACCTTACAACCCATGACAACCATGCAAGTAAAAAGAATGAATACCTCTCCCCTTGACCCAAAGAACTAGGAGGATAGACATAGAGCAGAAGGAATTCTCACAGATTGCTGCTAGGAGGATAAACCAACAACCACTTAGGTGAATAAGATAAAATAAGGATGTCTTACTTGACGGCCTCATAAATATTGTTGGAGGTATGTCCTGATAAGGCATCATGTAAATTTCGAATAAAATAATCTCTGTATTCTTCTGGAAGGGCCATAAATGTTCCACCCATCACGATAAATTCCACTTTATCCACACTGTGACCAAGCTGTTTTAACTGAAAGACATAAATTCGTCAGCATTAGGAAGGTATAGTCAACTACTCTTAAGTGGCTTACTGAAAATTTCTAATTTTACTTGGCAGTGTTTTCATCACTACAGTTTAAAAATGAAAAGCAAACATGTTGACCAAATTCTACGGACTCAAGAAAATAGGCTCCAGAGTCTGAAAGAAAAATAATTATGGCTCAAATAAGGAGGAAGAATAAGAATTTAAAATAATCAAAAGTTTGATTTCAACTTACAGAGTTAACATTCAAAAATACAGAGAATATAAATCAGACAGCAGCAAATATAACCATACAAGATATAATTGTATACACTGTAATAGAATAAACAAATATCTCTTGATTATGTATTTTTAAGAAGACTTCACTGAATTTGTTATCAGACTGTTTCTGTTTTATGTTTTGTTTTTTCACCCAGGAGGCACACAGAATCTGAGCTCCCTGACTAGGGACTGAACCTGTTCCTCTGCACTGGAAGGCAAAGTCTTAACCACTAGACCATCAGGGAAGCCCCCTCAATATATATTTTATGCCAGACCTTGAGGCCAGCATTGAGGACAAAGAAGACTATATGCAATATAACCAGGACTTGATGCAAACAAAAGAAAGTGAACACCAGATTAGAAAGAAGCATTAAGAAAGCAGTTTCAAATGAAACCCTTGCAGTTTTGAATTGTGAAGATTCTGGATACAGGTGGCACCTTTTTGGCCTGGTTTCAGGGGTGGGGGGAAAAAATCAGTCTGAAATATAATATCTCCTCTACGTGGGGATACAATGGTACAGATCTTTCCATTTTTCAACAACAATAAGTCAAGATTCTAACTTTTAAAAACAGGTATTTCGATTTCTTGCCAGGTGTTAGGCTTGAGAAAAACTCAGTCAAGTGGACTGCAAATTATGAACTCCAATGTACTAAGAGGATATCCGCACTTAATATGAGCAAAAAGATATCTTTTTGAATACTTATTTCTGAAAGTGGAAAACAGCTACTTATAAATACATACACCCTTATAGTTCAGTTCAGTTCAGTTCAGTTGCTCAGTCGTGTCCGACTCTCTGCGACCCCATGAATCACAGCACGCCAGGCCTCCCTGTCCATCACCAACTCCCGGAGTTCACTCAAACTCATGTCCACAGAGTCGGTGATGCCATCCAGCCATCTCATTCTCGGTCGTCCCCTTCTCCTCCCACCCCAACCTTTCCCAGCATCAGAGTCTTTTCCAGTGAGTCAACTCGTCACATGAGGTGGCCAAAGTATTGGAGTTTCAGCTTTAGCATCAGTCCTTCCAATGAACATCCAAGTAGGTTGGCCAAAAACTTCATTCCGGCTTTTCCATAACATCTTATGGAAAAACCCAAGTGAACTTTTTGGCCAACCCAACATATGTGTAAATCCTGACACATACATGAGAGCATGTGCATGCACGTGCAATGCATGCAGATACATAAGTATGTGCATACAGCTACCGACACTAAAAGAGCACTCCATCCATGGCCGTCCACCAGGGACACACAACTAAATCTTCCTGGCAGCTGTTTCAAAATATCTTGCCTGGACCCAAAATCAGACAGCACCATATAACTCCAGTGGTGAAACCTGGCACGTGTTTTGAAAAACTCATTCAGGTGATTCTGTACATTTACAGTTGGGAAAAGAATCACTGCTCTCTGGTATTTTCTGCATCTTCCAGAACCCATACTCCTTTTTGGTAAACAGAAACATTTCAAGCTCTACCGACACATTTTATACAAATTAAATACCATGGCTAAAAACGAAATGAACACAGAAGTGATTTTCTGTTACATGTTACTTTCCATTTCAGACTGTCTAGTTGCCTGACTAGATGTTACTATAAAAACTATGGACAGCGCTTGTGTTGTTTCAAATTAGACAAGTTTAAAATGAAATTAATGTTCAGACTTCTTGAACACAGCAAGGCCACTGACACAGTACTTGTTTTTAATCAGTTATATTAAGATATAATTTATACACTGGGTTGGCCAAAAAGTTCGTTTGGATTTTCCCGTAAGATGTTGCAACTTTTGTGGCCAACCCCATACAATAAAATCCATTAAGTGTACAATTAAATGAGCTTAGAGTTGTGTAACCACCACAGGCACCATAATACACAACAATTCCATGGCTCCCACGAGTCCCTCATTCCCTTGTAGTCAATTCCCTATTCTCACCCCAGCAAACCAGCCACTATACCTCTCACTTGGCTTATGGAAGCTAAAATTCAATCCACCCACCTACTGTCTAAGACCTTCGACACTGCCACACACTGTCAGTTTCATAACATGCATGACTTTCTACAAACTCAAAGAACTTTAGAGACTATAAAACCCTTGCAAAAAATAATATGGTCTTTAAAGCAAGTGGTGGTTTTGACCCTGCTAGGAATTGCAAAATTGTCCTCTCCCTCGGATGGGATATTAAAAACATGAAAGAGAGAAATATTCTTTCAGTTCTTATTTCTGATTTGACTCAAATCAAGCAACGGTACCTCCTAAGTATAAAGATCTAATGTAAAAATGCTTTTTAAAACCTTACCTGTTCTATCCGGTGTCTTGTCTGCAGGTAAGGGTCATACCTGGCACGGATAGCTCGCATGGAGGTTGGCTAAAAAAAGAAAAATATCCTGTCATGCCCACATTGAATTAAAAATAAGATGTAGTTTCAAAAAGGTTGTATAAAAAACTAAAATTCTCCTGGGTTTCTTTCTTTCCTCCTCAGTTTGGCCAGTTTGCAATAATGACCTGAAGATTATCTGGCGGGTCTCCATTCAACAGCAGGCAGCTTCCTGGGTCATGGTCACAGCTTTGTGTAAATGCTGATGGAATCCCCAGGGTCACCAAATTGTTTTGCTGCTCTGGACAGAGGTGTGCATGCATATTCAAAGGGAGTTCCTTAAGAAAATGACCTTTGAACCAGATCATTAAATTACAACATAGTTTGTGACTGCTTAACATGAAGTCTTCATGCTATCATACAAAGGTCAACGGCCACCAAACGATGTCCTGGTAGAAAATGTTCCCAGCTACTGAGCCCTCGCGCTGCAACTACTGAAGCTGCGTGCCGAGAACCTGTGCTCCACGAGAGAAGCTGCAGTGAAGAGGGGCCCTGTGTGCCGCAGCCAGAGAAAGACTGTGTGCAGCAACAGAGACCCCACACAGCCAAAAATAATAAATAGAATAAAATGTTCCCTGAAGACACATTGTTAAAGGAGAAAGGCAAGGTCTGGACAGACCACCTGCTGTGTCCAAAGTTAGGGTTAGGATAAAGAAGGTGAACTGCCTTTATATCTATATGTTGTTAACATCTATGCTGGATGAACAGGAAAGGGACGATACTGACTGACTGACTGTTCAGTGGGTTAGAGCCGAATGGGGTGGCCAGGGAAAGCGATGAGAGGGAGCCTTTTCACTGAGAGATTTCTTTTGTATTTTTACAATTTGATCTATTAAAAAAAAAAAGGAAACAAACGAAAAACCACACATAAGATAAAAAAACGTCACTTAGGTTGCTGGCTGCCAGCCTCTTCTGAAGGGGTTGACTGCTTGGAAAGCCTGCTTGGTGGCCTCCTACTCTCGCTCTTGCCCCTGCAAGAGCCATCAAAGGCCTCTTAAAACCTACCTGGATTATACCATTCCTCTGCTTTAAACCTGGATGGCTGCACATGACACCTATTGGGTTGGCCAAAAAGTTCACTTGGGTTTTCCCTTGACCGTTTATGGAAAAACCTGGAAAAACGCCGAAGAACTGATGCTTTTGAACTGTGGTGTTGGAGAAGACTCTTGAGAGTCCCTTGGACTGCAAGGAGATCCAACCAGTCCATTCTAAAGGAGATCAGTCCTGGATGTTCATTGGAAGGACTGATGCTGAAGCTGAAGCTCCAATACTTTGGCCACCTCATGCGACGAGTTGACTCACTGGAAAAGACTCTGATGCTGGGAAGGATTGGTGGCGGGAGGAGAAGGGGATGACAGAGAATGAGATGGCTGGATGGCATCACCGACTCGATGGACATGAGTTTGAGTGAACTCCGGGAGTCGGTGATGGGACAGGGAGGCCTGGCGTGCTGTGATTCATGGGGTCACGGAGAGTCAGACACGACTGAGTGACTGAACTGAATATAACAAACTTCTTGCCTTACAACCCTCTGTGTCACTGTCTCCCAAATCTCATTCTCCCCTCATCCGCTCTGCTCCAGAGCCCCGCCGTTATTCTCACTCTGGCTCCGCCTTTTATCTATTCTCTCTGCTAGGGATGCTCTTTTTCTTGAAAGCCTTCTTCTTGTCATTCAGGGCTCAGTTACCACGTGACCCCTCCCAGCCACCGAAGCTAAAGTCACTCTCTCCTATTATCTTACTTGACTTTACTTCCCTGCTTTCCATTTCAACTGGTACCTGATATTTTTTCGTTTGTTTCAATACTGTCTTGTCCAGTCGCTAGGTCACGTCCAACTTTTTGTGACCCCCATGGGCTGCAGCATGCCAGACTTCCCTGTCCTTCACTGTCCCCTGGAATTTGCTCAAACTCATGACCATTGAGTTGGTGACGCTATCTAACCATCTCATCCTCTGCCGCCCTCTTCTTCTTTTGCCTTCAGGCTTTCCCAGCATCATTACTATCTACCCTCCACTGAACAGAATGCAGATTCCACAAGACCTGACCTGTTTTTTTCAGGGCTGCAGAGGCAGGAAAACGTCCTGGTGAGGTGCACAGAATTCAAGGCCTGGCCCAGTTACATTCAGGATGTGTCTTCCAGGCCAGCTGTGTAAGCCTTCTAGGCTCCAGTTTCCTTATCCATAAAACTATGATAATAATAGTGTCTACCTTCAAAATGCTGTTGGAAGATTTAAAGTTGTAAAGCATTTAGAACAGTGTTGACATATGTTATGTTAATAAATGAGTGCTTAGGTAAGTATTTCTGCAGTGACTAGAACAATATATAGAGGCACTTGGCAAATGTTTCATGAATGAGTAACTCATGCAATCAGGAAAAAAATAAGAAGTAAACATTTTAAGAAAGCCAGTACGTGTAAAAGCATATGCTAAGTAAAGTATGACATAATACTCCTCCGGACAGCCTCACATTACTTTACCTCGTATCCCGTGTAAGACTGGGTGGAATATTCGAAATCTGAATCAGGTCCACCAGGGCAGTACCTGCCAATCCAATAAAAGGATGAGGTTGTCAGATTCAGAACTCAGCTCAACTGTCCAGTTCAGGTACCTGCAGTCTCCCTAAAATCCTGCTTGAACCAGCTTCATCTTCAAATCCTAACAGAAGACTGTACCTTTGTGCTACCTGCAAATACTTACATTTTCTACTAACAAGTAAAAAGGTAAACATATAAAGGAACAATCAGTTGCGATCATTTTGTTTTTTACTGGAGTATAATCGCTGTTCAAGGCTTTGTTAGTTTCTGCTGTTTGATGAAGTGAATCAGCTGTATGTACACATACAGCCCCTCCCTCTTGAGCCTCCCTCCCCATCCCACCCATCCCTCTAGGCCCCCAAAGAGCACTGGGCTGAGCCCCCTGTGCTACACGGCAGCTTCCCTCTGGCTGTCTATTACACACGGTAGTGTACGTATGTCAGCGCCACTCTCAGTCCATCCCACCCTCTCCTTCCTGCCCGTGTCCACAGGTCCATTCTCCACATCTGCATCTCTATTCCTGCCCTGGAAATGGGCTCATCTGCATCATTTTTCTAGATTCCTTATCTGTGCGTTAGAAACCACCTAAACATCCAATGACAGATGAATGGATAAGGATGATGTGGTACATCTATATTGGAATATTACTACTAATATCACTACTGGAATACTACTCTGCCATAAACAGGAGCAGAATTGGGTCGTTTGCAGAGATGTGGATGGACCGAGAATCTGTCACACAGAGAGAAGCAAGTCAGAAAGAGAAAAACACATATTGTATATCAACGCACGATCATTTCAAAAGAAGCTTCTGGGGCAAATAACACCACCTAAATGTTCCTAGTTTGGATTGATACTCACAGTGCTCTCTTGGTAACTACACTTAAGAAAATTTTTCTCCCAATTGATCTTACTATCTAGAATAATGCATATTCTTCTAATTTTTCTAATTATCTAAACTTAAGAATTTTAAAGATTATTTATAAGGGTAACTTTCTCGGGATACTTTGCTGATCCAAATTCATTTCAAATTTCTGACATTGGAATTCAGGCGTCTCATACTTCCATGTTTCATTTATCAAGTTAACAGACTATCTACTGTTTTGAGTTCTGTAACCTAAGTATTATATATTGAAACAAATTAAAATCTTTATATGTTTCATTTTTAAAGCACTGAAATATCCTATTAATGGCTGCTTATTTCAAAGAACTAACTTATGAATCTTTAATAGTTAAAGTTTTAAATATTACCAGCGTGCACTGATCATGGCTCTAGGACTTGCTATATCAATTAAAATGCAAGCACATACATGACTTATTGAAATCATCATACTCACACACATATATTTCCTGTAAAACTGATGTGTGGACATCTGTGGGGTTTGCACATGACAGCCACAACAGCAATCTGTAAAAGAAAGATTAATAAAAAAGCAATTGTGAAATAATTCATAGGAAATTCTGCAGAGTGGTTATCTCAGAAAATGGGAGAGGACCGCAACACGAGGGGCTTCAAAAGTGCTTGTGATGTCGCGTTTCTTAAATTAAGCCGTGGGTACAAGGGTGATCTCTTTTCAGTGTTATTAACCTTCAGATCAGATGGCACAGAATGAATCTTGGAGGGGGGTCCCTGCTGGGGCTCCAAGGGAACCACGTGCAGACACGCACAACCTTCAGTTTCCTGACCTCTGGAGCTCACCGTCGGCAGTAAACAGACACTGAATGGACCATGATGGATCCAGGCTTGGGAGAGAAGTGGACCAGAGCCCTGTGTACATCAGGGTCTACGCAGGTTGACTGCAGCCCGACTTCAGTTTGGTTCAGTTCTGTAACAGGAATTTCGGCTGTGGAGTTAGCATGCAAGGCCTCTTGACAAAGATGTACGCTTACCAGGAAAGCATGAAGGTTTGGGTTTCTGTGTAACCTGGGTGTACAGAGCTCAAAAGTCTGTGGCTGTTTTGAAGAATGAAGTATTATATAAAATTTTCGTTATTAAGGATTTAACTTTGAAGCCTTCCTATATGGAGAAATAAAATCCTTTAAATGAAAAAAAAAAAAAAAAGTGCTGCACTCAATATGTCAGCAAATTTGAAAAACTGAGCAGTGGCCACAGGACTGGAAAAGGTTAGTTTTCATGCCAATCCCCAAGAAGGGCAATGACAAAGAATGTTCAAACTACTGCACAGTTGCACTCATTTCACATGCTAGCAAGGTTGTACTCAAAATCCTTCAAGTTAGGCTTCAACAGTACATGAACCAAGAACTTCCAGATGTACAAGCAGGATTTAGAAAAGGCAGAGGAACCAGAGATCAAATTGCCAACATCCATTGGATCAGAGAAAAAGCAAAGGAATTCCAGAAAAACTTCTGCTTTATTAACTATGCCAAAGCCTTTGACTGTGTAGATCACAACAAACTGTGGAAAATTCTTCAAGAGATGGGAATACCAGAGCACCTGACCTGCCTCCTGAGAAATCTGTATGCAGGTCAAGAAGCTACAGTTAGTACCAGACTGGAACAACGGACTGATTCAAAACTGGAAAAGGAGTACGTCAAGGCTGTATATTGTCACCCTGCTTATTTATCTTGTATTCATAGTACATCATGCAAAATGCCAGACTGGATGAAGCTGAAGCTGGAATCAAGACTGCTGGGAGAAATATCAATAACTTCAGATACGCAGCTGACACCACCCTAATGGCAGAAGGCGAAGAGGAACTAAAGAGCCTCTTGATGAGGGTGAAAAGAGGAGAGTGAAAGCGCTGTCTTAAAACTCAACCTTCAAAAAACTAAGATCATGGAATCCAGTCCCATCACTTCATGACAAATAGATGGGTCAACAATGGAAACAGTGACAGACGTTATTTTCCTGGGCTCCAAAATCCCTGCAAATGGTGACGGTAACCATGAAACTAAAAGAGGCTTGCTCCTTGGGAAAAAACTTATGAGAAATCTAGACAGCGCATTAAAAAGCAGAGATAGCACTTGGCCGATAAAGGTCCGATAATCGAGGCTATGGTTTTTCCTGTAGTTGTGTATGGATATGAGAGTTGGACCATAGGAAGGCTGAGTGCTGAAGAACTGATGCTTTCAAACTGTGGGGCTGGAGAAGACTCTTGAGAGTCCCTTGGACAGCAAGGAGATCAAACCAGTCAGTCCTTAAGGAAATCAACTCTGAAAGTTCTTTGGAAGGACTGATGCTGAAGCTGAAGCCCCAAAACTTTGGCCACTTGATATAAAAAGCTGACTACTGGAAAAGACTCTGATGCTGGGAAAGATCAAAGGCAGAAGGAGAAGGTGATGACCGAGGATGAGATGGTTGGATAGCATCACTGGCTCAATGGACATGAGTTTGGGCAAACTCCGGGAGATGATGAAGGATAGGGAAGCCTGGTGTCCTGCAGTCCATGGGGTCAAAAAGAGTCGGATACAACCAAGTGACTGAACAACAGATATACACACTCATGTACATACATACACACACACAATGAATATAGACACAAACGTGTCATGTATATGTCTGCGCATGAACATACATACATCTACATGTTTATTTCCTCTGTTCACTGAGAGCATCTGGTAGCAGCAACACCCTAACAGCACTGAGCACATCCAGCATTCAGATCTTTGTTTCTAAATGCCCGTCTCTATAGCCAACAAGGACCTATTGTATAGACAGGGAACTCCACTCAATGTCATGTGGCAGCCTGGATGGGAGGGGAGTATATGGATGCCAGGTCACTTTGCTGTCCATCTGAAACTATCACAATATTGCTAATCGGTTAAACTCCAGTATAAAATTCAAAAGTTTAAAAAATAATAAGAAATGAAAACTCTTCTCTAGTCAAAGAAACAGGGCTCCTTGGAGACAAGGCCAATTCCATGGCTAGGGTAAACAAAGTACAAGATGAGCCTGGAACATTTTATTATGACAGAAAGCTAGGAACGGTTCAAAGAATGATGAGGCCATTCGAAAAGGAAACAGAAACCATCTTGAAAGGGCTCCTACTGGACAAAAATGGGAAAATTTGTACATCAAAATAATGAATGAGCAAACTGGAAGTCTGATGAGGAACCGGACATGTACACAGTTTCCAAGTACTTCACCACACAAGACTTGTTAATTTCAGAGTGGAAAAGAGTAATTTCGCAAAGGGGATGCCTGGTAGACACCCCCCTCACCACAGTGGACAACGCGAGTGACAGGACAATGAGCTGCGCGCCACCCGACAGGCTGTAAGAACACAGTGTCACTTCCGCGATGCTCCTGCCAGAGATGCCACCCCGAGCCTAACTGTGAGGACACATCTGATTAAACCACGAGATGCGATGAAACAACTTGCCTGATATCTTCAAAAGCATTAAGGCAATGAAGTCCAGGAAAGACAGAAGTGTCTAGACCGAAGAGCCATGACAACTGAACACAGCACATGATTCTGAGCCGGGTCCTGCAGCTTATTACTGAGACAGCTGTTGAAACTTGAATGAGACGTGAGGACGAGAGACTGATAACGTATCCGTGTTAAATTCCTGATTTTGATGCCTTTATTGTGGTGACGTAAGAAGGTGTCCCTGTCTGCAGGAAGCACATGTTGAAACATTCAAAGGCATCGGTTTTGCAACCTACTCTCAAATGGCTCAGGGAGAAAGTGTTCTTGCCAGTGGATTTTCAACTTTTCTGTCAGCCTGTGATTATTTTTTAACAGTAAAAATGATTAAAATTTAACTTCGATCATTAAACAGTGAGTGAGAGAAACTCCCCCCCCAAAAAATTGCAAATCTGAATTAAAAACTTAGATTTTCACACAAATGTTTTTATTTATAAGGAGCTACAAGTGGAATATGTACACCACCGATGAAGACAATCTAATTTCTCAATCTTCTATTGAGAACCTATGATATAGGCCAAGTTCTGAGCCACACACGGCAGGTGGGCCCTAAGACTACAGAAATACTAACGTGCTGCTTCTGTGCCCTGAAATCACACAAGCGAGCAGGCGAGGAGGATTTAGAGAAATAAGCTATTTCCAAAAAAATATGGTAAAAAGCACAGAGAAAATACTAGCGATGCTCAAAGGAGGGAATGAGTGAGCCCTGACCAGGGGAGTCAGAGAAGCTGACTTCCTGAGGGGCTGTCAGCTACCCTTGGCTAGCAAGTGGAGCAACAGGAATGACCACTCCCTGTTGGTGGGAATGCAAACTGGTACAGCCACTTTGGAAGACAGTCTGGCAGTTTCTCACAGAGCTAAACATAGTCTTACCATATAATCCAGCCATCACGCTCCTAGGTATTTAGGTACTCAAATGAGTTGAAAACTTTTGCATATACAAAAACCTTCACGCAAATGTTTATTTCAGCTATGTTCATCACAACTGCCAAAAATTGGAAACAGTTGGGGTGGCCTTCAATAGGTGCATGGACAGACAAACTGCAGTACACTCAGACAACGGAGTATTATTCAGTGCTATAAAGAATGAGCCAGCAAGCCACTAAAAAGACACAGCATAAAACCTTAAATGTGCACTGCTAAGTAACAGAAGCCAACACGAAACAACCACAAAACACACTGCTTCCTGCCATATGGCACTCTGGAAAGGCAAAACTAGAGAGACAGTAAACCGATCAGTGGTGGCCAGGGGCATGAGGCAGAGGAAAGCATGCTGCTAAGTCACTTCAGTCGTGTCCGACTCTGTGTGACCTCATAGACGGAAGCCCACCAGGCTCCCCCATCCCTGGGATTCTCCAGGCAAGAACACTGGAGTGGGTTGCCATTTCCTTCTCCAATGTGTGAAAGTGAAAAGTGAAAGTGAAGTCGCTCAGTCGTGTCCGACCCTTAGCGACCCCACAGACTTCAGCCTACCAGGCTCCTCCATCCATGGGATTTTCTAGGCAATAGTACTGGAGTGGCTTGCCATTGCCTTCTCTGGAAAGCATGACTAGCGGAGTTTTAGGGCAGTGAAACTATTCCATATGATACTATATGGTGGATACATGACATTGTGCATTTGGTAAAACCCATAGAATGTACAACTGTGAGAGACTCTATGGTGAACTATAGGCTTCAGTTACTAGTAATATAGCAAGACTGGTACTGTACTTGGGTGCAATCTCAAAAACGACGGAATGATTTCTGTTCGTTTCCAAGGCAAACCATTCAATATAACAGTACTGAAACCTATGCCCCAACCACTAACACAGAAGAAGCCAAAGTAGAACGGTTCTGTGAAGACCTACAAGACCTTCTAGAATGAACACACCAAAAAAAAAAAAAAAAAAGATGTCCTTTTCATCATAGGGGACTGGAATGCAAAAGTAGGAAGTCAAGAGATACTTGGAGTAACAGGCAAGATTGGCCTTGGAGTGAAAAATGAAGCAGGGCAAAGGCTAACAGAGTTTTGCCAAGAGAACGCACTGGTCATAGCAAACACCCTCTTCCAACAACACAAGAGAAGACTCTACACATGGACATCACCAGATGGTCAACACCAAAATCAGATTGATTATATTCTTTGCAGCTGAACATGGAGAAGCTCTATAGTCAGTAAAAACAAGACTGGGAGCTGACTGTGGCTCAGATCATGAACTCCTTATTGTAAAATTCAGACTTAAATTGAAGAAAGTAGGGAAAACCACCAGGCCATTCAGGTATGACCTAAATCAAATCCCTTACAATTATATAGTAAAAGTGAGAAATAGATTCAAGAGCTTAGATATGATAGAGTGCCTGAAAAACTATAGACAGAGGTTCATAAAACTGTACAGGAGGCAGTGATCAAAACCATCCTCAAGAAAAAGAAATGCAAAAAGGCAAAATGGTTGTCAGAGGAGCCCTTACAAATAGCTGAGAAAAGAGAAGAAAAAGGCAAAGGAGAAAAGGAAAGATATACCCACCTGAATGCAGAGTTCCAAAGAATAGCAAGGAGAGATTAGAAAGCCTTCTTAAGCGAACAATGCAAAGAAATAGAGGAAAACAATAGAATGGGAAAGACAAGAGATCGCCTCAAGAAAATTAGAGATACCAAGGGAACATTTCATGCAAAGATGAGCTCAATAAAGGACAGAAATGGTATGGACCTAACAGACCCAGAAGATATAAAGAAGAGGTGGCAAACAATACACAGAAGAACTGTACAAAAAAGATCTTCAAGACCCAGATAATCACAATGGTGTAATCATTACTCACCTAGAGCCAGACATCCTGGAGGGTGAAATCAAGTCGGCCTTAGGAAGTTCTACCAACAAAGCTAGTGGAGGTGATAGAATTCCAGCTGAGCTATTCCAAATCCTAAAAGATGATGCTGTGAAAGTGCTGCTCAATATGCCAGCAAATTTGGAAAACTCAGCAGTGGCCACAGAACTGGAAAAGGTCAGTTTTCATGCCAATCCCAAAGAAAGGCAATGCCAAAGAGTGTTCAAACTACTGCACTGCTGCTGCTGCTGCTCAGTCATGTCCGACTCTGTGCGACCCCATAGATGGCAGCCCACCAGGCTCCCCCGTCCCTGGGATTCTCTAGGCAAGAACACTGGAGTGGACTGCCATTTCCTTCTCCAATGCATGAAAGTGAAAAGTGAAAGTGAAGTAGCTCAGTCGTGTCCGACTCCTAGCGACCCCACGGACTGCAGCCTACCAGGCTCCTCCATCCATGGGATTTTCCAGGCAAGAGTACTGGAGTGGGTTCCCTCTGCCTTCTCCAAAACTACTGCACAATTGCACTTATTTCACAGGCTAGCAAAGTAATGCTCAAAATCCTTCAAGTTAGGCTTTAACAATACATGAACTGAGACCTTCCAGATGTAGAAAAGGCTGGATTTACAAAAGGCAGAAGAACCAGAGATCAAACTGCCAATATCCATTGGATCACAGAAAGAGCAAAGGAATTCCAGAAAATCATCTGCTTTATTGACTATACTAAAGCCTTTGACTGTGTAGATCACAACAAACTTGGAAAATTCTTAAAGTGATGGGAATACCAGACCACCTTACTTGCCTCCTGAGAAACCTATATGCAGGTCAAGAAGTGACAGTTAGAACTGGACACAGAACAATGGACTGGTTCCAAATTGGGAAAGGGTGTACATCAAGGCTGTATATTGTCACCCTGCTTATTTAACCTCTATGTAGAGTACATCATGCGAAATGCCAGGCTGGATGAAGCTCAAGCTAGAATCAAGATTGCTGGGAGAAATATCAATAACTTCGGATACGCAGATGACACCACCCTAATGGCAGGAGGCAAAGAGGAACTAAAGAGCCTCTTGATGAGGGTGAAAGAGAAGAGTGAAAAAACTGTCTTAAAACTCAACCTTTAAAAAACAAAGATCATGGCATCTGGTCCCATCACTTCATGGCAAATAGATGGGAAACAATGGAACAGTGACAGACTTTATTTTCTTGGGCTCCATAATCACCGTGAATGGTGACTGCAGCCCTGATACCAAAAGATGCTTGCTCCTTGGAAGAAAGCTTTGATAACCATAGATAGCATACTAAAAAAAAAAGACAGCATTATAGTCAAAGCTACAGTTTTTCCAGTAGTCGTGTATGGATGTGAGAGATGGACCATAGAGAAGACTGAGCGCTGAAGAATTGATGCTTTTGAACTGTGGTGCTGGAGAAGACTCTTGAGAGACCCTTGGACTGCAAAGAGATCCAACCAATCAGTCCTAAAGGAAATTAGTCCTGAATGTTCATTGGAAGGACTGATGCTAAAGCTGAAGCTCTAATAGTCTGGCTACCTGATGTGAAGAGCTGACTCACTTGAAAAGACCCTGAGGCTGGGAAAGATTGAGAGCAGGAGAAGGGGATGACAGAGGATGAGATGGTTGGATGGCATCACCGACTCCATGGACATGAGTTTGAGTGAACTCCAGGAGATAGTGAAGAACAGTGATGCCTGGCATGCTGCAGTTCACAGGGTCACAAAGAGTTGGATACTACTGAGCGACTGAACAACAATTGATGCATCAATTAATTATAGGGCAACCTGGGGGAGGGGGAGAGGAAGTACAAGGGAACTCTGTCCTCTCTGCTCCACTGTTCCGTAAGCCTGCTGCTGCTGCTGCCGCTGCTGCCAAGTCGCTTCAGTCGTGTCCAACTCTGTGCGACCCCATAGATGGCAGCCCACCAGGCTTCCCTGTCCCTGGGATTCTCCAGGCAAGAACACTGGAGTGGGTTGCCATTTCCTTCTCCGTAACCCTAAAGCTCTATACAAAAATGAAAACAAAGCACAGCAGCAACAGCAGGGATAAAAGCATGGAGTTTAGGATGCACAACAGATAGGGGATGACAATTAGCCGTGTGCTCCTTTTAGTAGGTTACTCTGGTGACACTGCAGGAGGTGGATTTGCTGCAGCTAAGACAAAGCAGGCCTGTTATGAAATGACTCCAATAACCTCCAAAATAAGAAATAATAAAGGTCAGAACATTCCTACCTATGGTGGAAGGAACGGACAACGCATTTCACATCGTTTTGAAACCGAATAAATGGGGGCACCATGAACTAAGGTGGTCAAGAAGGATGAAAGAGCAAGTCTGAGCAAGCAAGCAAGTCTGGTTTTGCTATACTGGACGGTCTACAGATAGTCAAAGGAGAGACATCGAACAGGCAATTTGATGTGGACGTGAAGTTTGGGGAAAGGCTGGAGCTGGGAGTCAGCGTGTGGCAGTATTTAAAAACATCAGTGGGGACCTCCCTGGTGATCCAGTGATTAAGACCCCGCCTTCCAATGCAGGGGGTGTGGGTTCAATCCCTGGTGGGGCAGCTAAGATCCCACATGCCTCGAGGCCAAAAAACCAAAACATAAAACAGAAGTGATGTTATAACAAATTCAATAAAGACTTTAAAAATGATCCACAATAAAAAAAAAAACAAAAGACATCAATGGATGAGATCACCAAAGAAAGCGTGTATGGCACTAAACAGTGGGCCTGGGACTGCAGAAAATATCCATTTCTAAAGGTAAGCAGAACAAGAGTAGCTCCCAGAGAAAGAAAAGGAGTGATCTGAGCCAGGACAGAGAACGGAGTCATGGAAAGCAGGTGCATCTGTCAGGTCCAGAGGTTGACAAACCTTTGCTTCCACAATGCAAGCCCATACATAACGCCGAAAACTGACAATTCAAGATTTATCCTGAAAGCACGTTATTAGGGATATGGAAGTAAATGCCAAGAAATTAGCTAAGACTTAAAAGCCATTGCCCTGGGTAGGGCAGGAGGCATGAGGAATGTAAACTGGAGGTTTGGAACTATTCGTTTTTCTGAAAGCCCTCTACACCTTGGTACAAACCAACCAACGAACCCCAAACACTTAAGTATAGGGAAGAGACTGGGATCAACGGTACCCTCTGTGCGAAAGTTCCGGGGTTTAATCAGTCACAAGTGTGATGTAGTCCAGGAGAGATGGCTACCCGGCAGGTCACTGCAAGCTGTGAGAAGTACAACAGCCCCACCCAAGTAACAGACGGAACTTAGCTCACATGGGGAATGAAGGATTCAACTCTGGGCACCAAGTTTGTGGAGGGTCCAAATCCTACCCTGCTTCTTTCATGCTCATCCTCGTTATCCTGGAGGCCTGGCCGCGACTGAGGCTGTTCATGCCTAGCTCAAACTGAGAGCATTCCAACTGGTCCTTCTGTCTCCAAGCGACTGACCCTCCATCTTTATAAAACATTTTACTTATTTTTAACTTTGGCTGCACTGGGTCTTCGTTGCTGCACGCAGGCTTTCTCCAGTTGCGGTGCCTGCGGGCTTCTCTTTGCGGCGGCTCCTCTCGTGGTGGAGCACAGGCTCTAGGCACACGGCGTCAGCAGTTGTGGCTCCCAGGCTCTAGGGCTCTGCATTTGTGACGCCCAGGGTTAGCTGCCCTGCGGTATGTGGGATCTTCCCGGACCAGGGACTGAACTCGTGTCCCCTGTACCGGCAGGTGGATTCCTAACTGCTGGGCTACCAGGGAAGACCTCCCCTACATCTTGTATCCAAATTAATTTTCTGAAAAATCTGTCTGGTTCCCATCACTCCAGCCTTCTCAAAAATCTTTGACAGCTTCCTCATAGCTGGCTTCTTTGTGGGACATCTGGGCTACCCTGGTGGCTCAGCTGGTAAACAATCCGCCTGCAATGCAGGAGATCTGGGTTCGATCCCTGGGTTGGGAAAATCCCCTGGAGAAGGGAACAGCCACCCACTCCAGTATTCTGACCTGGAGAATTTCATGGACTGTATAGCCCATGGAATCCCAAAGAGTCGGACACGACTGAGCGACTTTCACTTCACTTCGCTTGCGGGACATTTAAGATCTTTAACAAACAGATGCCACACTAACACTTACCCCGAAGTCCTGCTGCTTTCCAAGTGAAGCCCAGCCCTGGTGAGCCTGGCACACTTGTGGTTTCCCCACACACACACCTCTTACATCATCTGTGCCCTGATTCCTGCCCCTTGCTCCCACGACTCTCTGCGCTTGCTCTTCTCCACTTACATGGGCACCCCTTCTGGGTCAGTCAGGCGCCGCGCTTCCCCGCTTCCGAGCTCCTTGTACTGGAGGGACATCTCTCTCTTCTGGACACCCTCCTGAATGGTGTCAACTGGTTCACAGTTACCATACGTATTAACATAATGACTTTGTACTATCAGTTAACTTCTCAAAATACCCTTTATAAGTATGTCATATGCCACGAGCTTAAGGCAGCCAACAATATTTATCATCTTCAGGTAGTCACCAAGGTTCAGTCTATACTTTTAAAGACCTCATCCCCCTCACGACCCTATGCCCCGTGAGTGTGCTCAGTCGCGTCCGACTCTTTTAGGACCCCACGGACTGTAGCCCGCCAGGCTCCTCTGTCCATGGGATTCTCCAGGCAAGAATACTGGAGTGGGTTGCATGCCCTCCTCCAGGGTATCTTCCCTACCCAGGGATCGAACCCATGTCTCCTGCATTGGCAGGCGGATTCTTTACCACTAAGCCACCTGGGAAGCCCCACTTTTAAAGACACCAAAAATCAAAACACCATCTTTCCCTCTCAGTGACTCTCTTCCCTGGCGCTCTCCGAGCATCCCGCGTGCGTCTCCACTGCAGCACACACCACGACAGGTGGATTTTATGAATTCTGATTGCCCACCTCCACCTCACTTCGTGGAGGCTGGGATCTGTGGCCCAACAGATACACAATCAATACGTGATGACTCACTCACCCCACTGGCAGTTCTGATGGGTTTTGCCTTCAGCTTGGGGACCAAGACCTTCCGATACTGGGGTGGGACCGCAGCGATGATGTCCACCAGCCGGGGCTGCGCCGAGAGCCCATATTTAGCCGCTGTCCTGGTCTTCACCCTGAAAGCAGAGCATCCAGCACGATCAAGGTCACAATACTCCAAGGACCAGCCACCGGAAGAATAACCTATGAACCACGCCACCAATTCTCTCGGCTCCCGTGCCCCCTCGCCAGATGACAACAGTGGCTCTGGTGCTGGTAACTGTCAGGGAAACAAGAGGGCAAAACTCATGACCTCTTGCTCTCTGGAGAGCCAGAGAGACCGCCAGGTGCTTACGGGGCAGGGACCCAGGACAGTGGCTCAGCTGAGGTCTCGTTCAAGGTAGTGTCCCAGCGCCAAAGGACTCGACCCCTCCCTCAGCTTCCGCACCACTGCCTCTGGGATGAGGCTAACCCTCTCATGGGGGCCTGCTCAGGACACTGTGGGATGATCAGACACGGACTTGGCCTCTACTGGCACCTCTCCCTGTTGTAACAACCAAAACTGTCTCCAGACGTTGCAAACGTCTTGGGGGTGGGTGGAGGGGTGGAAGTAGTCACGACTGGTCGCAAACCAGGGTCTCAGGCCAAAAAGCAAAACAACTGAACTCAAAGCTATGTAGAACCAAACAGGAAATAAAGTATTGGGTTAGCCAAAAAGTTCATTTGGGTTTTTCTGTAAGATGTTATGGAAAAACCCAAACGAACTTATTGGCCATTCCAACATATATTTTTAAAAGCATTTAAAATATTTTTCTAATATAAAAGAACAGAACAATAAAACATACTTTAACAATTATAAAACAATCACTTATAACCACATTGCAAAAGAACATGATCGCCATTTCAGAAGGTCCCTGTGTGGCTTCCTAACTGTAACCCTATCCGCAGCCCCCAAAATAACCTTTATCCCAACTAGTTTTCCTCTATAATTGTAGAAGAAAAATTGTTTCTCATTTTCTTCTATAATTGTACCAACTTTTATTTTCTTTGTGGCTGCTAGCCAAATCCCATGGTCACTTTAATCCATCTAGAAATACTATGAGGTGTTCAAATCACTTAAACAAATGTTTACCAAGTTCCTAAGAGGTACAAGAGACTACCTAAGTACCTGGGACGTCAGGAAGTGTAAGGCAGAGCTGTTTCGTGCTCTATGTTTGCAGACAGGCACACACAAAAATAAGTCTGTGAATAATAAAGACATATGTAATAGAACACACACCCAACCATGCACAGTGCTCAAGATGAACTCAGTGTGTGCTGGGGAGACATTCATGGAAAACGGGTACAGAAAAGCGTAGGCTTCACAGATGGGAAGGGAGTTTGGGGGAGAATGGATACATGTGTACGTATGGCTGAGAACCTTTGCTGTTCACCTGAAACCATCACAACATTGTTAACTGGCTTTACTCCAACGCAAAATAAGTTTAAAAGTATATACATTACAACAAAAAAGTTGTTAAGAGAGTAAATCCTAGAAGTTCTCATCACAAGGGAAGAATAATTTCTTTTTCTATTTCTTTAATTTTGTATCAATACGAGAGGATGGATGTTCGCTAAACTTACTGTAATCATCTCATAATGTGCAGGCTGAATCAGTACACTGTGTATCTTCAACCGAAAACAGGGCTACATGTCAACTGTATCAATAAAACTGGAAGAAGAAAGAAACAAACGAAAAGGAATGGAAGAGGAAGTCGGTAGTGAACGGACGGGAGTTATCATGAAGGCAGAGGAGGCAAAATTTTGACCGAACTGGACCCAAGGGAGATTCAAAGGCGACACCAGAGTTTCAAGCCTGGGCGAAGGTTAAAACAATTTGGCAAAGAGGCCATCTGAGTACAGGCTGGTTTTAAGGAAGATGCTAACTTTGACTTTAGATGTGCAAAATTAAAGATGAATGACAAAAATATATAAGACATAGAAATGTTCACGAGAAACAAAAGATTTGTATAATTATGGGGACAGCCAACAAAAAAACAGGGGGAAAAAATCAGTTAAACACATGGTAGAAAAATCAATGAAATACAATGTCTCCATAGCAAAAAAGTGACTCCACAGTAAAAAGAGTATTGATTTCTTTAGCCAATGTTTATTAAGCACAATGTTCCAAAGAAAGAGTAAAACAGTTTTTCTAGACAGGGTCTAGAGAAACGTCATGCACACGGTGACGAGACCACTGATGACCGGGGGTGGGGGAGCAGATCACTAGAGCAGCTCTATTTACCGAACACACAGTCAATAAACAGGTGCAGAGAGGAGAGCCCACTCTTATGTGACGACGCAGCCAAGTCCAAGCTGAACTGCACTGTGGAGAGGAAGTGGGTGGACGTGTCTGGGAGGCTCTGAAGCAGGGAAGGGCTGGATGACATCAAAAGGTCAAAGAGAGGGTCTTCCTGGGAGCCAGCTCCCACCTCCTGTCTCAGAGGAGGGACCGGAACGGGAAGCATGTGAAGTGAAACGGACAGAAGGACAGACCACGGGCTCTGGAGACAGATGGTCTGACTGCAAATCTCAGCTCTGCCAATTACCAGTTATTCACTCTTGGAAAAATCATGTAACCGTCTCTGTCTCGGGAGACCCATCTGTCCAGTGAGGTAAGTACTGACCTCAGAACTAGGATCAGCTGGGCTAATACGTACAGTGTACTACCAACAGTGTCCTGACTAGAGTAAGTGCCCAAGAAATGTTAGAAGTTACTAGCAATACTAGGCTCTGAGGCAACTTTGCCATAAATAATCAACAGGGCAGGGCAGAAAACTAAATTCTCAACTAAAACATGAAACATGAGACAGAACCAGTAGTATCTGATAACTGCATGCACAAAAGAGGTCTATTAATATTACCCAAGAACAAGATTACCTTCTTTTTTTTATAGATCCACTTACCTATTTTTTAGATTTTTTGGGGAACGTGGACTATTTTTAAAGTCTTTATTGAATTTGTTACAACACTGCTTTTATTTCATGTTTTTGGTTTTTTTGGCCCTGAGGCATGTGAGAGTCCAGCTCCTCGACAGGGATCAAACCCACACCCCCTGCCTTGGAAGGCCAAGTCCTAACCACTGGACCACCAGGGAAGACCCTCCACTTACTTATTCAGATCGATGTCTTTTCCCTGTTCATGAGCTTCAATTAGTTGTTTAATAACATCTCCTATGGTCAGCATCATTAGCTGAGCAGGGCTGAGATCTCCTGGAAAGATAATATTTGACAATGTAAAAAGTCACATTATCTAATAAACGTCTTTGTATTTACTAGCAGTTTTCCTTCCAAAATCATTCCAATCATGCTGAAGTAATAGCTTAAGTTTACCAGTCAGTGAACTTTTATTGTTTACAATTTGGCCATATATCTTATACCTTTAATTTAAAAAGAAACCTGAGTTCACCTACATACGGGAAGAGTTCACTCTCGAAGCACACACACGACAAGCTTGACAGACACAGGGAAGAGCAGAGGCAAACAGGAAGGAAAGGAGCCTAATTACACAGGAAAGAACCAAAGTAGGCAAAACAGCTTCCCTCCATCTCCAGATTTTTAATTACATTTAGTTGATTTCATCTGATTCTCAGAAGAAAGTGAGGTGGATGGAACAAGAATATCTGCCTGTCCCATAAAAATGTTACCAAGGGGTGCAGCTGAAACTCAAGCCCAGGTGTCCCCAGAAGCAGAATTACACAGCAGTGTAATACTATCCTGAAATACAAAGGCAGGGGTCTATCCTTGCCTAGGGACTTTAATGCATCTCTAAGATTCAGTCTAAACAGCACTGCAACCTTCTCCTGGCAAATGAGGCCATCCTTCCCATGCAAGAGGCAACAGCAGAACCTGACATGGCATGACCCACCCCTTGCCCGCAAATATACTTGCCTGGTTCAAGGATGGGCATCTAGTCAGACGGGGGCCAATCTGAGCTTTCACTCAAGGCAAAAAAAAACACCAGTCCCTTTCCAGTGGTAAAGCTGTGAGATTTCAGCTCGGGAGCTGCTAGCAAGCACACTTCCTGCCTGCAAACAAAGCTGGTGCCTAAAGATAATGACGACATCAGAGGAGCAAGACGAGAAAGCCCTGGCCCTCCCATTTACCTGATTTCATTTGAGACCTCACAACAACATTGAAAGGTGGGCACTGCTTTCCCATTTCACAGATGTGAATAATTAAGGCAAGTTAAGACATCATTGTGTGCTGGAGAAGACTCTTGGGAGTCCCTTGGACTGCAAGGAGATCCAACCAGTCCATTCTAAAGGAGATCAATCCTGGGTGTTCATTGGAAGGACTGATGCTAAAGATGAAACTCCAATACTTTGGCCACCTCATGCAATGAGTTGACTCACTGGAAAAGATTCTGATGCTGGGAAGGACTGGGGGCAGGAGGAGAAGGGGACGACAGAGAATGAGATGGCTGGATGGCATCACCGACTCTATGGACATGAGTTTGAGTGAACTCCAGGAGTTGGTGATGGACAGGGAGGCCTGGCGTGCTGTGATTCATGGGGTCGCAAAGAGTCGGACATGACTGAGAGACTGAACTGAACTGAAGACGTCATTGTAAATGACATGGTTAAGACTCAAATTCAGGCCTTTCCCTCACAACTTACATGCTTTTTCCCACTGTGCCAAACCACCTCTAATTTCCTAAGACACAGCTACCATAAACAATTTGAGAGAAGTCCATCTATAATCGGAGGCTAACGCTTTCTAAACCGTGGAACTCAACCCTTCAGAATTCTACCCTTCAGTATTCTACAGAGGTGCCCAAGGGGCCATGTAACAGACAGGGCTGGTGGTGAGGAAGGTAAAGTGGGGACAGGGGCAGAAGGAAGGTATCTTTCTCCATTTCAACCCAAGCAGCTTCACTTCCATCTGTTTACATATTGAGGTTCTGCATAAGAATTTATTTGGAGGGGAAAAGGGGCTTCAGGTGATAAAAAATACGGGCAGACTTCATGCAGTTTGGTTCCATACGACCACACGAAAGGGCACACTGCAATAAAGTATGTCGCACGGATATTTTGGCTTCCTGGTGCACACACAAGTCATGTTTGCAGTGTGCATAGTCTGCTAAGTGTGCAATAGCAATATGCCTTAAATAAGTGAGAGACACAAGTTTGGGGTGGCTTCTTCTGGCACGGGTGTGCTGTGCTAAGACACTTCAATCCTGTCCGACTCTTTGCGACCCCATGGACTTGTAGCCCACCAAGCTATTCTGTCCATGGGATTTCCCAGGCAAGAAAAATGGAGTGGGTTGCCATGCCCTCCTCCAGGGGATCTTCCTGACCCAGGGATCGAACCCTTGTCTCTTATGTCTCCTAGCACTGGCAGGCAGGTTCTTTACCACTAGCGCCACGGGGCACTCTAATTTACAAGGAGAGAACAGGAATTTCCCCAAGCTTCCCCAGTGGCTGGGCGATAAATAATCCCCCTGAAATGCAGAAGCTGCAGGAGACCCAGGTTCGATCCCTGGGTGGGAAATATCCTCTGGAGGAGGAAATAGCAACCCACTCCAGTATACTTGCCCGGAGAACCCCATGGACAGAGAAATCTGGCGGGCTACCTTCTGTGGGGTCACAGAGACTCAGACACTGCTGAAGTGACTTAGCATGCACACTGCTTATCTTAGTAACAAGAATGAGGCATGAAGAAGTGCTGCCGCCTTGTGGACATGTCCCGCAATAGCAACCTTCAACCTACAGGCAGATTCTTCACCACTGAGTCACCTGGGAAACCCCAAAACCTATTGCTTATGGGCATTCAGTGGTCACAAGGTCTACGTGTGTGCTCAGCTACTCAGCTGTATCTGACTTTTTGCGACCCCACAGACTATACCCCACCAGGCTCCTCTGTCCACGAGATTTCCCAGGCAAGAGTACAGAAGTGGGTTGCCATTCCCTCCTCCAGAGGACCTTCCAGACCCAGGGATGGAACCCAGGTCTCCCTCATTGCAGGTGGATTCTTAACCAGATGAGCTACCATCTGGGCCTTCAGCAAATATACTCTCTTCACTGGTGTTGAGTTTTGCCTCGATGTTGAAGGCTGCCAACTGCTCAGGGTGGTGATGCTGAAGGCTGGGGTGGCTGTGGCAATCTCTTAAAACAGGACAACACTGAAAGTTTGCTGCATCCCCTGACTCTTCCTGTCACGAACACTTTCTCTGTGCATGCAATGCTGTTTGGTGGCATTTTACCCACGGTAGAAGTTCTTTCAAAACTGGAGTTGATCACCTCAAACCCTGCTGCTGCTTTATCAAGTAAGTTTAATATTCTAAAGCTTCTATTGTAATTTCAACAACCTTCACAGCATCTTCACCAGGAGCAGATACTGTCTAAACCAACCAGTTTCTCTGCTCACCCATAAGAGGTAACTCCTCATCCATTAAAGTTTTATCATGACACTGAAGCAATTCAGTCACATCTTCAGGCTCCACTTCCAGTTCTCCTGCTGTTCCCACCACATCTGCAGGGGCTTCCTCCACTGATGTCTTGAACCCCTCAAAGTCATCATGAGGGTTGGAAGCAACTTCTTCCAAACTCCTATTAACGTAGATTTTTTTTTTTTTACCTCTTCCCATGAATCACAAATGTTTTTAATGGCACCAAGAATGGTGAATCCTTTCCAGAAGGTTTTCAGTTGACTTTGCCCACGTCCATCAGAGGAATCACAAGCTATGGCAGTTAGAGCCTAAATGGATTTCTTAAATAATAAGACTTGAAAGTTGAAATGACTCCTGGATGAGACTGTGCAATGGATGCTGTGTGAGCAGGGATGAAAACATTAATCTCATACATCTCCACCAGAGCGCGTGGATGACTAGGTACGTCAACAACGAGCAGTGATATTTTAAAGGGCATAAAACACCAGTAACCCCTGTTGTAAACAGCCGTGCTGTCTATCCACACTCTGCTCCACTCACAGAGCAGAGGCAGAGCAGATTCAGCGTAATTCCGAACGATAAATGAGCATTTTGTTGTTCAGCCACCAACTTGTATCCTACTTTTTTGAAACCCCATGGACTGTAGCCCACCAAGCCCGTCTGTCCGTGGGATTTCCCAGGCAAGAATAGTGGAGTGGGTTGTCACTGCCTTCTCCAGGGGATCCTCCTGACTCAGGGGTCAAACCCACATCTCCTGCATTGGCAAGCGGGTTCTTTATCACTGAGCCACCACACCATCTGCACTGTGATTGTGAAAGTCGCTCAGTCGTGTCCGATTCTTTGTGACCCCACGGACTATACAGTTCAAGGAATTCTCTAGGCCAGAATACTGGAGTAGGTAGTCTTTCCCTTCTTCAGGGGATCTTTCCAACACAGGGATCGAACCCAGGTGTTCCGCATTGCAGGTGGATTCTTTATCAGCTGAGCCACAAGAGAGTCATCCTGCCCTCTGAAGCTCTCAAGCCAGGCACTGACCTCTCCTCTCTAGCTACGAAAGTCCTGGTGGCATCTTCTTCCAATAGAAGACTGTTCTGTCTACACTGAAAATCTGTTGTTTAGTACAGCCACCTTCATGAATTATCTTAGCTAGATCTTCCAGATAACTTGCTGCTCCGCCATGCACTTTGATGCTGTACAGATGACTTCTTTCCTTAAACTTCACGAAATTGAGCCCTGCTAGCTTCAAACCTCCGGAGAAGGCAATGGCAAGCCACTCCAGTACTCTTGCCTAGAAAATCCCATGGATGGAGCAGCCTAGTAGGCTGCAGTCCGTGGGGTCGCTAAGGGTCGGACACGACTGAGCGACTTCACTTTCACTTTTCTCTTTCACACATTGGAGAAGGAAATGGCAACCCACTCCAGTGTTCTTGCCTGGAGAGTCCCAGGGACAGGGGAGCCTGGTGGGCTTCCGTCTATGGGGTCACACAGAGTCGGACACGACTGAAGTGACTTAGCAGCAGCAGCTTCAAACCTCGGAGAAGGCAATGGCAAGCCACTCCAGTACTCTTGCCTAGAAAATCCCATGGATGGAGGAGCCTGGTGGGCTGCAGTCCGTGGGGTCGCTAAGGGTCGGACACGACTGAGCGACTTCACTTTCACTTTTCACTTTCACACATTGGAGAAGGAAATGGCAACCCACTCGTGTTCTTGCCTGGAGAATCCCAGGGAAGGGGGAGCCTGGTGGGCTTCCATCTATGGGGTCACACAGAGTCGGACACGACTGGAGTGACTTAGCAGCAGCAGCAGCTTCAAACCTTTCTTCTGCAATTTCCTTACCGCTCTCAGCCCTCACAGAATGTAAGTTAGGGCCTTGTCTTAGGTTAGGCTTGGGCTTAAGGGAATGCCGTGGCTGGTTGATCCATGCAGATCCCAAAACCTTCTCCATTATCAGCAATAAGGCTGGTTTGTTTCCTTATCATTCATGAGTTCACTAGAATATTATTTTCAAATTCCTTCAAGAACTTTCCCTTTGCATTCACAACTTGGCTGTTTAGTTAGCACTCAGTCTATCTCAGTTTTCAACAGGCCTTCCTCACTAAGCTTAATCATTTTTGGCTATTAATTTAAAGTGAAAGATGTACGTCCCTGCCTTTTATTAATACCTGAACCTTGAAGGCTGTTGCAGGGGTACTAACTGGCCTAACTCAGTAGCATTTATCAGTCCTCATTGTCCAAAGGAACAGGGAGGCCCGAGGAGAGGGATGAAGATGGGGAATGGCCAGCAGGTGGCGCAGTCAGAATGCACCATTGATTGATTAAGTTCGTCATTTTAGGAGGCAGTTTGTGGGACCCCAAAACAATTACAATAATAGTATCAACGACCACTGGTCACAGAGCACCAGAACACACACAGAAATAAGCCTGAAATACCGTGGGAATTATCAAAACAGGGCCGAGACATGAACTGAGCAAACGCTGCTGTCAATAGGGCACTGACAAACTTGCTCAACAGAGTTGCTGCTTGCTACAAACCTTCAATTTGTAAAAATAATTAAATATAACACAGTATCTGTGAAGGACACTAAAGCTAAGTGCAGTAAAACGAGGCATACATAGAAATAAAGATTTAAAAACATTTGGGCAGCTCTTCGGGGTATTGAAAATTATCTGGAGAAGTAAATTAGTAAGAAACGTCTTCATGGAGGACATCAGAGAGATCTTTAGAGAAAGGGCAGGGTTTGGACAAGCAAAGCAGAGGGCAATCCAGAAGGAACAATGTTAGGTATAGGAATTACCAATCACGTTTATATGAAAGAGTGTTGCCAAACTGGAATAGAGCCTTTCTGACAGGGTTGGGTAAAATCAGATTACAGAGTACACTGGCTACTCGACAAAAGATGCAATACACAGTGGAGAATTATATGCTCTCGAGTTTGGGAGTAAAAAGATCAAAGTAGTGTTTAAAAAAAATAAGTACAGATTGATCCTTGAACACTGGCTTGAACTGTGTGTGTCCACTTATATGCGTTATTTTTTTTCCTCTAATGAATACAGTACCTGTATTTTTCAGATCCTTATATTAACTAAGTATGGGGAAAAGTTTTTGTTTGATTAGCGACCACAATATGTGGAAACAAAAGAACTAGGATTTGAGTCCTAATCCTATCCAAACTGTGTGAGTTTACTGCCCCTGGGTGAGTCATTTGTCAATATTTTTGCTTTTGAGACAGAGATAGCAGTATTTGGATTTTCAACTGCATGGTGGTGGGGGCACTGCCTCCAACCCCAGAGTCATTCAAGGGTCAACTATATACAAAATACCCTACAGAAAATGAGCATACAAAAAACGATCCAGAAGACGAAAGAATACACATAATCTGCATACTAAGTGAAAGGCTCTTGAAAGGCAACTTTGTTTAAACAAAAAAAAAACAAAAAAACACAGAACATTTAAAGCAGAACACTTGGATGACAGACTCGGTCCCTAGCTCCCAAATCCTACTGGCTGTGTCATAATGGGAAGATCAATGCCTTCTGAGCTCTCTTTTCCTTGTTGGCAAAATTGGGATAATACATACACATTTCACAAGACCAGTGCAAGAACCAAGTGAAATAATGTACATGTGAAAGTCTATTATTCGAATATTAGTTCTTCAGTGAGGTGGGTTAGAGGAATGGTGGCTAGAATGAGGAATAAACTATTGCAAGAGGCAATTTATGTAAGAACTAGCAGGGCTTGGTGATAGATGAAATTAAAAGTAAAGCTGTCTGGCCTAACAGATAGAGGAGCAAGTTAGAGGGAGATGACGACTAACTAATTAAGGCAAGCAGTCTTTGAGCCCACAAAGCAACTGAAGGTAATTTGGACACTTGGAATACCTGGTGCCAAGAGGCATAGTAATCAAGGGCCGTTTTTGTTTGTTTGTTTGTTTGTTTGGGGGATTCGTAGAAACAGCCTGACCAACCAATTGGGTTCTACTTCCTAAATATAATTTTGGACTAGGAAAGTTACTTAATTTCTTTTAATCTCAGCTTCTTCATTTGTAATTTGCAGATGATACCCATTTAAGAATTATTAGCAAAGACTCAATAAACGGTAGCTACGGTTATCATAGCCATCATTACTATTAGACCGACTTCTCAAATGAGTTTACAGAGATAACACTACAACCTGCAAGAAAACACTTGAAATTTTACTCTATCCGGTTGAAAAACTAAAGATGAAATCGCTCCACGCTAACTCAGGAGGTAATACAAACGGGAATAATTGCCTGATTACCCCCACAGATTCCAAGAAAAACTCGGCGTTTCTCTTTCCTGTTTAAAAAACATTTAGAACTAAAAAAAAAAAAAAAAAATCTCAAATCAAAAAGGACGTGAAATGTGTAGTAAAATCTAGCAAATTAAGAGTTCGAGACCGTGTTAAATCCATCGATCACATTAATGTCTTGGAATAGAGCTTTTATCCTTTATGCAAAAGACGGCCAAAAAGGAAGAATAAGGACAGGCTGGTTTAAAAAGCACAGTAGCAGGGAGAGACGAGTTCACACACTGACCACAGGTGGTGGGGAGACTGGCAGGCAGCAGGTTTCTGCGGGAAAAGCCGACTTCAAAACCTGATGGCCCGGGTTCGCCCCTTCCCTTCCGCCACCCGATCCCCCTCCCGGTCGCACCTTTGCGCTTCTGCCTCATCTCTCCGCTGTCGTAGCAGCCGCCACCCCGAGAAAATGTAGACTCTACTCGGACCACGGGGGAAATTGACAGCCACCAAGCAGCCCCGTCCTGTCGTAAAACGACGGAAACATACCGTAAAGCTGACCCGAGAAGACCGCGAGTGCCAGGCCCGCCCCGCCCTCCTGCGGCGCCTGCCGGAGCCCCCCGGAAGACGGGCAGAGCTGCTGAGGCCGCTCAGCCGGGGTCCGAGGACGCCACCGCAGCTCTGGCATTAGAAACCTTGACCTGAGCAGTCCAGCGACCGGAAAGAGCTTATGGACAGAGGCTGCGCCCGGGAGCCGAAACAAGAGGGTGGATGTGGATGGTGCCTCAATAAGGTGGAGCAGCCTAGGATGCCTTAGGTCCGCGGGAATGTGAGCTGGGATAGAGCGACGACAAGCCCGCCGGTGTGGAAGAGACTAGATTCAGAGCCTGGAAGAGACCACGCAGCAGTCAAGTAACGCTGTGAGGTCCAGACTTTGACGCCAGTTGATCACTCTGGTCTCAGGCAAATGGGACTTATCAATAACCATCATGAAAGCTCCGGAAGTTTCTCCAGAAAGACGCACACACAGACAGCTTTGTAGTTTGGAGGCAGGATTTGGGATCATGGTTTTCTGAAACCCATCCATGATCTCCTTTATTCATAGACCAGAAATTAAGAACCCCTCTTATTGGGACAAGACTTCCTCGGGTGGAACATTGGTAAAAAAAATCTGCCTACCAATGCAGGAGATGTAGGAGACCCGGGTTGGATTCCTAGGACAGGAGGATTCCCTGGAGAAAGAAATAGCTCCAGTATTCTTGCCTGGAAAATCCCACGGGCTGAGGAGCCTAGCGGCCCAGTCCACAGGGAAAGGGGGGTTGCAAAGAATCAGAGGCAACTTGAGCATGCAGGCATGCACTTATTGGGACTTACCCGGTGGTCCAGTGGCTAAGACTCCATACTTCCAATGCAGGGGGCTGAGGTTCCATGCCTAGTCTGGGAACTATATCCCACATAATGCAACTAAGAGTTCACCCATTCCAGTTAAAGATTTCTCAGGTAGCGACTAAAAGGCCCCACATGCTGTAACTAAGACCTGGCACAGCCAAATAAATATGTAAATTTAAAAAAGGAAGAACCCTCTTATTAACACATGAAGACATGAATATGTGCTCTTTCCAGTTCCTTACTTTGCACTAGAATCGAGATAACTCCACGTCTGTGGCCTCACCATGACACTGAAACTCTCCTGGTCAGTTTTTGTGACTGTCCATCAGGACAAATTCAGTAACATGTATCTGTCCTTATTGTCATCTTAGTACCAAGTGACAAAAGTTAGCTAACTAGAAAGTCTTCTAGGACCCTCCAAGAAACACTCTTAGTTTTTCTTCTAATTTTTCTCAATCTTCCTGTATATCTTCTCAAAATATAGGTATTCCATGAGGCTCGCTTCTTAAAATTGTCTCCCCCGAAGTGATCCCCAGAGTACCAAAGCTTTATATACCATCTGTTTGTTCCCATATTTGTAGTCCAGTCCCAGCTTCTCCCCTACTTGACACTGTGTTAGATCTCTGTGTGTATAATGTGTATCAGAAACTTAGCATGTCTCCAAAGGAACTACACTTTTTCTCCAACTCTGCCCTTTCCCCAATCTTCCTTATCTGAAGACACCATCCTCTACCTCATCACTTTTTAACCTCACACAAGGGAAAGAGAGAAGCTGGAGATTTTAAATTATAATTGAGAACGTGATATTTGAGCTAATATTTGATATGCGGATATCTGGGGGGAAGAGTCTTTCAAATAGAGGGAACACTTAGTGTAAAGGTCCAAGGGTGAGAAGATCCTTGATGTGTTCATAGAAAGCAAGGAGGTAGCTGGCATTTGAGCAGTGAGTGAGGTGAAGTGTAATAGAGGTCAGAGAGGTGATGGGGTGAAGTGGGGTGGGGGCCACTGCAGCTCATGTAAGACCTTGTAGGCCAGTGTATAGCCTTTGCCTTTGCATGTAAGACCATGGAAGCCAGTGTGTAGCCTTTGCCTTTTACTCTCAATCATGTGGAGTGCCACTGGAGAGCGTTTTAGCAGAGATACAATGTAATTTATAATTGAAATTACCTTTGGACTTCCCTGGTGGTTGAGTGGTTAAGAATCCTGACCATGCAGGGGACACAGGTTCGATCTCTGGTCCAGGGAGATTCCACATGCCATGGGGCAACTAAGTCCATCCGCCACAACTACTGAGCCAGCGTGCTCTAGAGTCCATGCTTCGCAACAAGAGAAGCCACCGCAATGAGAAGCCCACACACCGCAACTAGTAACCCTGCTCATCACAACTGGAGAAAACCTGTGCGCAGCAGCAAACACCCAGTGCAGCAAAAAATGGATGAATGAAAAAAATTTTAAGTCTATTTGTTGTGTTGAGAATGGATTGTAGGGAGGAAGCGTAGAAGTGGGGAGATCAGTTAGGTGGCTATTATCACATCTATGCCAGGGATTCCCAAACTTTGATGCTCATGAGAATCACCTAGAGAGGGGTGAAAAATCTCAGTGCCCAGGTCATACCCTGCGCCAATTAAATCAACAGATCAAGGGGGTGGCAGCCAGGCATTAGTATTTTTTAAGATTCTTGGGTAATCCCAAAGTGCCGCAGAATTTGGGAACCACTGAAGGAGACCGGGGATGATTATGACTTGAGGAGGGGAGGAAGCAGTGGAGGGGGTGAGACATGCTCAGATTCTGAATATGCTTTAATGGCTTCAGCAAGACTTCCTGACAGCAAGATGTGGAGTGTGGAAGACAGCCAGGCATCAACATCAAGGGTGACATGGAAGGATTTATAGGAGGGGCTGGATGTAGCTGTCATGAGCCGAACTGGGGAACACTGTAGGTGGAGTGGGGTTTCGGGGGAACGGGGGGTTAATTTGGACGTGTTGCGTTTGGGATACCTTGTGAGCTGTAAGACATGAAAGAGATTGGGGCTGGAGGTACCAAATGAGAGCGATGGGCATATGGGTGATACAGATGTGAGACTAAAAGAAAGAAAAGAGACCACAGATTAAGCTTTGGGGTATTCTGTTATCACCAGGAAACAGGAGTAAGTAGGAAAGGAGGCTGAGGAGGTGCAACCAGGGAGGTGGGAAGGAAATTAGGCGAGTGTGGTTCCTGGAAGCCAAGTGGGAAAAAGTGTGTTGCGGAGGGAGTGATCCCCTGGATCAAATGCCGTTGGTGGGTCAACAAAGAGGATGGCTGAAAATTAATTAGGGTCACCGGAGACTCTGACACAAACAGTTTCACAGAGTGGTAGAAGTGAAGGCTTAACTGGAGTGGGTTGATGATTAAAAGGAGAGATTTGAGACAGCAGCTTTAAAAACAACTCCCATACAGAGAAATGGGACAGCAGCTGGCAGGGAAGCTGGGGTAAGAGGGAGCGTTTGTTAAAATGGAATAAGGAATAGCAGGTTTGTATGCTGATGGGAATAATCCAGGGGACACTGAAAATCTGATGAATGAAGAGGGGGGAGTAGTCTACCTGGTCCTGCGGTTGGACAGAAGGAAGGGGATCTGGTGCCCGAGAGAAAGGATTAGCTTTTGGTGGGTGTAGGCACTGTTCAGTCACTCAGTCATATCTGACTCTGCGACCCCATGGACTGCAGCAGGCCAGGCTTCCCTGTCCTTCACCATCTCCCAGAGTTTGCTCAGACTCACGTCCATTGAGTCAGAGATACCATTCAAGCACCTCATCCCCTGTCGCCCCCTGCTCCTCCTGCCCTCAGTCTTTCCCAGCACTCTTTCCCATAGAAGGGGCATATTCGCAGTTCATCTATTTCCAGGTTGGAAGGCCGAGACAGTGATACATGTCCCATGTCCTGGGGGGTGGGGGGTTGGGTGTGATGGTGGGACTCTGTGGAAGTTCTCTTTCAGTTGCTTCAATGTTTCTAGTGAGTTCAGTGAAAATTCAGCTTGGTAGTTTGCTCAAACTTCTAATGGAGCTAGCATTCAGGTGTCCAATAGTATCAAAGGCCACCTTAATGAACCCAGTTTTAAAAATGACCAAAATTAATTTTAGTCATTAGGGGCTTCCCTGGTGGCTCAGTGGTAAAGAACCTACCTGCCAATTCAGGAGGCACAGGCGAGGTGAGCTCAATCTCTGGCAAGGGAAGATGCCCTGGAGAAGAAAATGACAACCCACTCCAGTATTCTTGCCTGGAGAATCATATGGACAAAGGAACCTGGTCGGGCTAGAGTCCACGGGGGTGGCAAAGAGTCAGATGTGGCTGAAGCAACTTGGCATGCACACACTTTGGTAGTACCTCTGGTTAAGAATACAGGTAACTGTTGAAGCAGAAAAACAGCCAGTAGAGGGAGAGCTAAGCACACACGACATTAGTATATGATACGATTTCAGCCCAAAGAAATCCAGCACTAGTGTAGGTCGTGCATGTTGATTCTCTTTGTTTTGAACTCTATTTTGGTATTTCTATGGTTTTCTAGTGGATGAGGCACACCATCTCGCTAAAAAAAATTGCAAGCAATTTTTAAGACCACATTCTTTCTGACCTTCTGTTGCTTTCCCACTTTGGACTAAAAACATACCTGCAGTTACTGAGGGGTAACCTAGTAATGATTGACTCTGTCTTTGAAGGTCAAACACTACCTGAAGCTGAAGGTTAAAAAACAGATTTAAAAAAACAGATTTTATCCCTGTACTTGATATGACTGTTTGGGATACGGCAAGGAGCAATAGGTTCTGCATTTTTCTCCTGGACGGCATTTCAAAAATACTTGTTTTTATGTTCTGTTTTTAAAAACATGGACATAAAATTTAATTTCCAGAAAGAGTTATTTAAAACTGTATGACATTCATTTCTACAGTCACATGATCCAATGTCATTTGGTTTGAGTGAATTTCAGGATTGTGTGTCAAGAATCAGCCTATCTTTATCATCTCATATTACCCATCTCTCCCAGTTGTCTCCTATTTGGGGTGGGGGGGACCCATACTTCGTCTCTCTTGGGCCTGGGGCATTTTCCCTTGCTGCTTGTGTTAAATCAGATCCATCAGAATAACTCTCATCCTCAAGTAAAGGATACTTCAGGGTGGAGGTTGCAATCCATTTGGAAAGGAAAAATGACTAATGTGTAGGCACAGGGAAGAGAAAAATATGAGCGCCCCAGTTCACATACAATTTAAGTTTAAATGAAAGGCGCAAATAGTACGTATCTATTTATGAGGGCGGAGACTTCATAAATAGCTCTCTGATGGCAAATTAGTTTCACTTCTGCTTGTGTAAACGTGGCTTTATGACGGTGGCCACAAAGGACTCTCTACCCCAGCTGGTTCCATGTACCTTGACCAAGGCAAAGAGGTTGCCACTGTCTTTGTGGAATCTTGGAGCTGTAGCATTCAAAGGGACATCTGGTAAGTTGTTTTTCTTATGCAATTTATGCTGTAACTTACGATTGATTAAAAAATAGCTTTAGAGAAAAATGGAGATGATGGTAGTTTCCGTAGAATTCACAGTCAGCTTTCTCTCTCATCTTACGTTAGTAAAGGTACATTTTTTATAATCAATGAACCAACATTTGTAGTAGTATTATTAACTAAAAGAAGAAGAGTGGAAAAAAAAGAAAGTGAAAGTGTTAGTCACTTGGTTGTGTCTGACTCTTTGTGACCCCGTGGACTGTAACCCACCAGGCTCCTCTGTCCATGGAATTCTCCAGGTAAGAATACTGGAGTAGGCAGCCATTCCCTTCTCCAGGGATCGAACTGGAGTCTCCTGCATTGGCAGGCAGGTTCTTTACTGTCTGAGCTACCAGGGAACCCTACAGGTTATCCTTTATTCGGATTTTCTTAGCTGTGATCTAATGTCTTTCTTCTGTTTTAGAATCCTATCCAGGGGAGGGGGATTTGGGAGAGAATAGATACATGTGTATGTATGGCTGAGTCCCTTTGCTGTTCTCCTGAAACCACTGCAACATTGTTAGTTGGCTATACCCCAATACAAAATGATTTGGCGTTAAAAAAAAAAAGAATCCTATCAGTTGTCATGTCTCTTCTTGGCTGTGATCTTGCGTTTGATGCCTTTGACAGTTTTGAGGAGTCCTGGTCAGCTCTTCTGTAGGATTCACAATGAGACTGGAGTTACAGGTTTAGGGTGGAAGATCACAGAGTTAAAAGTCATTCTCATCCTGTCATATCAAAGTACATATCATCAAGATGATTATATGACAGTTGTTGTTGACCTTGGTCATCTGGCTGAGGGAGTATTTGCAAAGTCTTTGTACTGTAAAGCTACTCTTTTTCCCCTTCTTTTCATCCTGTCCCCCTTGGAAGGAAGTTACTCTGTGAGGCCCATACCCAAGGAGTGGGGGATTAAGTTCCCTTTCCTTCAGGGTGACACATCTTCAGAAATTGTTTGGAATTTTTCTGTGTGGAAGACTCTTTTCTTCTCCTTCTCGTGATTTTCCTAAAGTCAGTTATTTCTTGAGGGGAAGTGATTTTTACTTTACTTAAGTGAATTTTAAGGCTACGTAAAAGCCAATGAACTAGAAATCTGGAGAACTGGGGCTTAGTTTGAATTTTATAACAGTGTGATCTTAGGCAAGTCATCAATCCTTCCTCCCCAAAGAAAACTTGTATTCCAGGCACCATTAATATTAAATACATTAATATGAAACTAATACTGAGTTTAGTATTAACGTCATCTTATGCCTCATTAACTTTGGCAAGCTTGGGCGGGCAATATGAAAGGATTCAAGTTCATTTCTGTAAAATCTGATAAAGTATGTAATGAAAATATCTGCTTATTTTACTTATCTAGTCACCTGGGGGAGAAGGAGTGAAAAAAGTCACGCCTCCTCTACTGCATCTGCTTCTGGCAGCTGCGCTCCTAATGCTGCACACAGTAGCTGAGGCATTAATGCTGAAAACATAACTCTTTTCCTCTGGGGGTTTGACGGCCCTTGTTTCACTTTTGCTTCTAAGCTAATGTGTTTAAATTGTCCCTTCGGAGTGTACCCAGTTTGGAAGAGCCGTGCAATGTCCTATAAAGTGGTTAGGAAATTCTGCCAACACCGAAAGCATTTAAGTGTTAAAAAAAAGAGAGGAGATAAATCCACAACATTCCATTTTTAAGAATCTGCTCCTTGCTCTTATTTCATTCTTCAATTACCTCCCTGAGGGAGGGGACAAGACGCTACCAAGGGCATAGAACCCTGAAGATGCTTCGTCAATGGGAACAAGAATGGGGGTCAGTTTATCGGTTATGGTGGCATCTGTTCCCCCCGCCCAAATAAGTTGACTTTGCCCAGGTAAATATTAGTACTGATTTCTTGTTAAACGATCTTCACCAAATATTCTGAAAGTCAATAACATTTGTACAGGTGCATAAGTGTCTGTGCGGCTTCCCAGGTGGCTCAGTAGTAAAGAATCTGCCTGCCAATGCAGGAGACACAGGTGACGCAGCTTCAATCCCTGGGTCGGAAAGATTGCCCTGGAGAAGTAAATGGCAACACACTCCAGTACTCTTGCCTGGGAAATCACACAGATAGAGGAGCCTGGCGGGCTACAGTCCGTGGGACTGAGAGAGAGTCAGACACGACTGAGGGCAGCTAAGTGTCTGCAGACCAGCTTTGCATCAGTGTCACATACAGTCCTCACAGTGAACTCCAGACGTTAAGTGTTTTTCTAATCTCATCTTCTAGTGGATAAACTGAGACTCAGAGAGGTTAATGCTTTGTTTAGTGTCACACTGCAGTACCAGAGCAGGGTCCCCAAATCCAGGCATTCTGACTCCAAATCCTGAGTGCTTTCCCACGGCATCCCTCACAGTCTGGAACATAAACCTGGGTGTGCAGACACCTTGCCCATTTTCTCATGTGTCCCCAGGACCTAGAACAGTGTCTGGCACACAGTAAACACTAAACACATGTTTGCTGAACGAATGAATATAATTCCTGCCGTTATTAATTTTACCATCCGAGAATACGTTTAAAAGACACACGTCATTCAACACATATTTGCTCGTGCTCACTATGTACTGAGCACTTCCCACATTTATTGAAAGCAGGAAAGAAACCAAGGCTAATGATCAAAATGCCCCTTCAAGGAACTTTGCTAGTTTAAGTATTTTAATTTTTCCCTCTTACTGCTGCCTTGGTGGGGGGTGGGGGGCTGGGGTCAGGGACTGGAAATAAAAGGAAAACAAGAATCATGTCGGGAGAGGTTAATGATGTGAAGCAAGGGAGGGTGGGACAAGATTCAGACGAAAGGAGAAGAGACTTAGACGTTTGTAATTCTTAATAAACACATTAAATTCTGCACTGGACATGGACTGAAGGCAGATAAATGAACTACTCAACCCCCTCCACACAGACAATCACGCATGCTCACGTGTAACCCCCAACCGCCGACACTCTGGCTTGTTTTATTCTGAAGGCAGTAGCTTCAGTTGGTGTCCTTAAGCCCAATTTCATCAAGCTACCACTCTCCCTCCTACTCAATAGCCTTCACTCCCCAAATGCCTCCCCGTGCATTACAGGGAGCCCCTCATTTGTGGGCACTGTTCTCTCCATCTCCTACTCTGAAGCTCCAGAGATGGTTTAAATAGTACCAGTTAGAGGTTTCTTGGTGGAATGATGAGAACCCTGAACTTGGACTCACTGTGTGACCTTGAACAGGTCCGTTCCCCTCTCCAGGCCTCAGTGTCCACATCTGTAGAAGGGGCTCAAGAACATTATTTCATTCCACTCTAGGAAGCTCTTCTAGGACAGGAGTGACCACTGCCTTGGTGTCACCTCTGTTATGTTCTCTTAAGAAAAAAAGAGAGTAAGCAAATGCAAAAAGAAGAAAGGGAGAGTGGGAGAAGCAAGAGAAACTGTCAAAAGTCACAATCATTTGACAGGAAACTGGTTCTGTGCAGCCTTCCCACATCTAGCTAAATATGCAGAGTCCCTTTTAAAAGATGCTATTCTTAGGCTCTCTGCACATGAATGTAAATAAGTACTCAAATCAAAACTTAAATGCTAACCGCACAGTTGAAATACAAGCGAAATAAACCACACATCAAAACCTTGCCCCTGTGAGCCATATGTGTGGACGTTTTCAACGGCTTCTCTGCAGAAACAGTTTTCACAAAACACACCACGGTTGCTGCCTTTTTTGGGGAGAAAGTGGAGCACAGCATAATTTGAGGAAGGACTATGGGTCTTTTGCTCTTTAAAGCAAAATGAACCTGAAATTACAGTATTATCGATTGTGTTACTTTTGACTATTTTTATTGTTTGTTTAGTTGCTCAGTCGTGTCTGACTCTTTTGCGACCCCATGGACTGAAGCCTGCCAGGCTCCTCTGTTCATGGGATTTCCCAGCCAAGAACACTGGAGTGGGTTGCCATTTCCTTCTCCAGGGAATCTTCCTGACCTAGGGATCGAACCCGTGTCCCCTGCATTGGCAGGCGGGGAAGCCTGATCCATCTTCTGTATTTGTTCCTGGCACTGGCTAGCACAACCAGTCGAAGGTCTACAGTGGATCTGTATCCCGGGAGGACCATATATTTGTTGTCTCCAGAGCCCACCGTGATATGACGTGCAGTATTTTGTGTGTGTGACTATGGCTCATGGAGCTGCCATCTTCAGAAAACAATAGATATCTTTCCAGGGGGCAATTCCAGGTTTCACATCTAAAGTTATTGTTAGGCAGTATCATATTTTTTCTCCTAACTTGCCTAGCTTTTGCCGAGGCTTAGCATTTCCAACCAGGAAACTCTCATGAATTTTAGTAACCTCATAGAGCCCTCCCACCATCAGCTTTACTGATGAACATTTCCAGCAAGAACACAGTGTCTTGGGATTTGAAGAAGCCCTAAAGCCCGTCTAGTTCAATGCTGTTGAAGAGTGACGATTTAGACACTTCTAGGAGCAGAAAATTCATTACTTACTAAGGGAGCTCATTCCATTTTGGCCAACTCCGAATACAAGAGAAATGTTCAACAAAAATGTACTTTCTTATACTTTCCACTGAGTGGATCTAGCTGTCCCCTCTTGGCACCACTGGAAACAGGCATTATCTCACTATTATGTTCAACTCTAAGGTCAAGTGTTTGAAGACCGCACAAACTCCTCTCCACACCTTCTGCTTCAGCCCCTGTCTTCCTTCCCTCAAGCTAAACATTCCCAGTTCCTGTGGAGCAGTCCTATCAAAAACGAATTTGAGTGGCTTCCCTGGTGGTCCAGTGGCTAAGAATTCGCCTTGCAGTGCACGGGACATGAGTTTGATATCTGGTTGGGGAACCAAGATCCCATGTGCCATGGAGCAACTAAGCCTGAGCACCACAATTAGAGAATTCATGCACGGCAACAAAAACTCCCCCACAACGCAATGAAGATCCTGCAGCTTCAACAAAGACCCCATGCAGCCAATACATAAATATTTGAAAACAGATTCAGTGTTTAAACACCTGTTGCGGCGGAATCTCATCAAAAGCTTCCCATCTACTATAATTAATTAATTCTGCATTATGATTGATCATTGCCATTCATGATAGAAATACAACATTGAAACAAATGCAGCCATGACCTCGAATAGCTCAGACATGAAGAAAGAATCACAAGCGTACAATTCAGGTGTGCTCGGACCAGTGGTGACGCAAGAGGGGGATGCTTGGGAACCAGGACGCAGCCGCACAGAGGAAATGTGCAAACGAGATGCTGAAGAAAGAGCAGGAATTCACCAGAAGAAGACAGGAGCACGTTTCCTCTTGACTCCCCTGCCTCGGAGGACTGTAAGGAGTTCGGGGTGGTCTGAGCCCAGGTGAGGAATGGAGAGATGAGGAACTCTAGCTCAGGAACGTGTACATAGCAGAGTTCACACCACATTCACCAACACCCACCAGGAAGAGAAACCATTTGTTCTGTTGATACCCAGGAGCCGAACTAAGTGTAAGTAGCTCTTTTGACTGAGGAGCTGCGATTTTCTTTCGTTTGGGAGTGATATGTAAATGAGGCACAGTCTCCCTAACTAACGGCCATGTGTCTACTGGGGGTTGACAGGTCAGTTGAGCTTTTGCATATTTCAGAAAGGCTGGTGACTCTCTGCTTTTGAATTATGCAGCTGAGTAGTCCAATCAGCAACATCAGAAATGGAGAGGAAGCACTTGGGGTGCCCCCGCCTTGTGTCCCTGCGACCCTCCCTCATATGTGGAGGCAGAAACACTCCTGGACATAAGCATCCGCTCTTCTGAGGCTTTGTGGATCCAGTTCTCCCTCTGTGTTCAGTCCCTGTCTCCTGGAGACAGGTTGGATCCGATACTTCTTTTTTGGAGGTACCTCTCCCCACCCCCCCGACAGATGCCCCATGAGGCAGAGCTGACATAATCCCCAATAGGGGTGTCTCCCTGATTGCAGTGCCGGGTGGGGTGGTGAGGAAGACCCAGAGAACCTAACAGTTCTCTTCTTCCCCACTCAGCGTCCTCCAGAGCAACTCCAGGGGACCCCAGGAATATCAAATGTTCCATCCATCTCCCTGATTCTTGCTGAGACCCTCCGGGACTCAGTGTCACTCAGTGGCCCAGGGGTTCCGGGCTTACCTGATGGGGGTGCTGATCTCCCAAAACAGCAAAGCTGTATAACTTCACCTTCAAGGCTCTGGTCGTTAGAGGTTTATTGTCTTTTCAGACTGAGTTGCCTTCAAGATCTCAGGTCATTTCAGTTTAAAGGTCAATGGATAAAAAATGGTGGGGATATATGTATGTGTATGGTTGATTCATTTTGCTGTGCAGCAGAACTAACAACATTGTAAAGCAACTATACTCCAATAATAATTAACAACAACAAAAATAAATTCCAAGAATTTCTTTTAAGCTGCTATATTCATTCATGTGTAGTTTTCTGTGTGGACACAGCTGTCAACTCTTTGATATAAATACTGTGTTCATGACTGCCAGATCAATGCAGAGTATGTTCAGTATTGTAACAAGTTGACACACTGTCTTCCAACAGTGGTATTATTTGGCACCATCAGCAATAAATAGTCATTTCTTTTGCTCCAACAAAAAAAAAAAAGTCTATGGATTCAACTATTGCTGAAAATCAATAGTCAAACATGGACTTTTGTCATATTTAAGCCAACACATAGTGGACAAGCTGTTATAAAGGATTCAAAGATAAGGTAGAATAACCATTGCCCTTTAGAAACTTGGTATCTAATTGGGGAGACAAAGCGTAAGCAAAATTACATGTTCTTTTTAGTTTTTGTTTTGGATGTATAATTTCTGCCATCTACTCCTCCCCACCCCCACCCTGTACTTTGTATTTTTCAGGCTGATGCTTTAAGTGGACAAAGGCAGGCGGTTACATAACAGGAAATGGCAGAAACTGAAGATTTTCTGGTTCGGGAGCTACATCCAGGTAACATCCCTTCACTATCCCCTGATGAAGCAAGCAAGAACTATTTACCATTTTATATATATATATATAAAAACATATATATATGTTGGAGAAGGAAATGGCACCCCACTCCAGTGTTCTTGCCTGGAGAATCCCAGGGACAGGGGAACCTGGTGGGCTGCCGTCTATGGGGTCGCACAGAGTCGGACACAACTGAAGCGGCTTAGCAGCAGCAGCAACAGCGTGTGTGTGTGTGTGTGTGTGTGTGTGTGTGTGTGTGTGTGTGTGTGCGCGCGCGTGCGTGCGCGGGCGCTAAGTCACTTCAATTGTGTCCAACTCTTTGTGATCCCATGGACTGTAACCCATGGCTCCTCTGTCCATGGGATTTCCCAGGCAGGAATACTGGAATGGGTTGTTATTTCCACTTCCAGAGGATCTTCCTGAGCCAGGGAGCCAAATCCCATCTCCTGCACTGCAGGCAGATTCTTTACCACTGCGCCATTGGGGAAGCCCTGAGCAGTAACTATTTGCCATTATAACCAAGGGCAAAGGGGTTGGGACCGTATTAAACTATCGTCATTTTTCGCCGCTCTTTATTGAGAAGCTGCTTTCTCACAACATATTTTAACAGTGGATGAATATCAATTATTTCAATAACAACTAAAAGAGTCTATGAATAATCTAGTGGGTTATCTGACCAGAAATTCAACTTGTGTCCCCCACCCTCCTTTGAAAGTTCAAATAAATAAAATTCAAAACTAACTAAATAAAAGGTTCCAGGAAACCATCTTGGATTTTCTGAGCAGCTTGGAAACCTGCTCTCAGAATGGAGAAGATAAGCCTCTGGAATCATTGTGTGTGCTTTCTGAAGGAGAACTGTAGGGTGAACCACACTGGGGTCTCTGAGGGTGGCCTCCCTTCCTAGAAGGCTGGGTGTAGGACCCCCAGAGACAAGGAGGGAACTTCCCCTGGGAAGATGCAGGGAAGTAACCCCTGGGGTGTATCACACCCTTTGTGTTTTGAGAATTGAAGAGGGAAATTTTTCTTACCCTGGGGATGAATTCCCTTAGGGGCAAGGGTCAGTGGGGGTAATTCTGGTGTCTGAGACATGGCTGGGCAAGCAAACTGAAGGACTTGCAACTTTAGGGCCCCCTTGGGTGAGGTTAGTCCTGAAGGTGTGGGGCGTCCTGCTGGGAAAATCTGTGGCAGGTTCCCTCAAAGATCTATCTGATCAAAGCGCCTATATTAAGACGGTGGTCAAAAGCGACACCTTGTGGCAGAAAGGAGTGATAGCAGCAGATTCTACGGTAGACTTCTTGGGACTGCCCCACCTACCCCTCTGCTCTTTCCTCCCATAAGTTCTGTCAGACTATTTTCTGACCCCATGGACTGTAGCCTGCTAGGCTCCTCTATCCATGGGATTTCCCAGGCAAGAATATTGGAGTGGGTTGCCAATAAATCAATGTAATATAGTGGAAAAGGGAAGGGAGTGCTTGAACAATTACAGGGAAGAATAAGAGAAATGGCCAGTTCACACCCATTTGTTCTGGTTACAATTTAGTGTGAAACCAGTCGGGAAGATCCCCTGGAGGAGGGCATGGCAACCCACTCCAGTATTCTTGCCTGGAGAATCCATGGACAGAGGAGCCCGGTGGGCTACAGTCTGTAGGTCACAGAGAGTTGGACACCACTGAAGCAACTTACCATGCATGCACTATGATTAAGTGTTTTAAATCCCAGATGAACTACTTTCTCCTTTCCACCTGGTTTTTCATTTTAGATATTAAAGGCAAAGTGTACAACCTTGCTGTTTTACCTGACTTCTCAGTGTTTGCTTTAGTTGAGAAATAAGTTTCCAAACTTTGATCAGACTAATTGCCACTCCTTACAAAGTTGAAAAAAAGGCCAGGATACATGGGCTGTATTGAGACTCTTTTATGCTTGTGGCTAAGATCCTCTGCAAACGTTGTTTGAACAAGAGTCCCTGAGTTACAGAGTCAAGATCAAGGTCCTGCATCCTTTGCTCTTTCCACAGGCAGGTGTGAAAACACTCTGGAATTCCAAGACACTGTTTATAATGTGTTCTAAAGTGTTCTTCAGCAAGCCACTGCCCGAGCAGCCGGAGTAGTATTTTTTTAGCAGTTAAAAATTATCTGCTTTATTTTGGTAAAACTTTTTGGTATATTTTCTAGGATTTCACTTGATAGCTTTAATCATAACATATTTAAAAACTCTGTTTTTCTTTTTTAAGCTCTGGGGTGAATAAAATAGAAGAATAATTTATTAACATCTTCCAGAATATTAAACCATAATAGATAATAATTTAAAGTAATAAGACTGTAATTATGCATCAAAAAACATTGGACTTATGGTGTCCATTCTTGGCTTCTAGTTATTGCTCTGTCATTTGCTAGCTCTGTACCCATATGACAGGTCTCTTGATTTCTCTACATCTCAAGCCATACATATTTTACATTGCTTTCCAGCCCATAAATCCTGTGATTCTGTCACCCCCTTGTTATCAATATCAAGGTTCAAAAGTTTAACCCACAGTGGATTTCCTTACTTAAGCTAAATTACTGAAGTTAGATATTGATATTTGCTTATTATAATCAAATACTTTGGGGACTTCAGAAAACCTTAACTGCTTCCATTTTTAAAAAGCTTTTAATTTTATATGGAGTATAGTTGATTAAAAACATTGTGATAGTTTCAGGTATACAACGAAGTGATTCAGTTGTGCCTATACACATGTCCTTTTTCAAATCTTTTTCCCATTTAGGTTGTTACAGAGTATTGATCAGAGTTCCCTGCGCTATACAGTAGGTTCTTATTAGTTATCCATTTTATTTTTTTTAAATTTTTATTGGCATATATTGCTTTACAATATGTGTTAGTTTCTACTGTGATGGCAAAGAGAATCAGCCATACATGTACATATGTCCCCTCTTTTAGGATTTCCTTCCCTTTAAGGTCATCACAGAGCATTGGGCAGAGTTCTCTGTGCTATCCTTGTTTGTTTTCCATTTTAAATACAACAGTGTGTACATGTCCATCTCAAACTCCCTAGCTAGTGGCGTATTTTTTTCTTCTTCTCTGCCCCTTTCCCTCTAGCTCTAGCCACTGAGCCAGCAACCACTTGGTGTTTAGTTCTAAGGCAGTCCTTAAACTGAGCCAGGATAAATTCTTTGAGTGGAGCTCACTTGTAAGGTTAGAATGTCTGAGATAGAAGGGTCTACGGACAAGCTCTTTCAACCCCCTGTCACTGAGTGAGCAGGACGGGCCAAGATTCAGGCCTTGGCAGAGGGCTCACCCTGCACTGCAACACTCTGGGGTGTGAGCTGGCTCCAGAACACTGTGGAATTTGTGCTGGAAGATGCCAGACTGAGGCTGCCCGAGCTGTCTGGGAGACTCGGGCCTGGAGTGATGCTCCCTTTCTGTGGTTCTTGAGGGAAAATGACCTCCCAGTGTCATGCTCAGTTTGGGGGCCTCATGCCCTTATATGAGCTTAGAGAGTTATGACTCTTAGGGTCAACTGCTTTTCCAGGTCACCTCATGGCCATTTGCTAAGGTTTATGCCACCCCCCGGAGCGCTGGATTAGGCCATTTCTAACAGTCTTGACCTCAAAGACCCCCCTACTGTCCCTTTCTCACCAGGTGAATCCTGCCAGGGGGCTGTTTTCTAAAACCCATCCAGGGACTTCTCTGGTCGTCCAGTGATTAAGAATCCACCTTCCAAAGCACGGGACGTGGATTTGACTCCTGCTTGGGGGACTAAGTTCCTACATGCCATGGGGCAATCAAGACTCTGTGCCGCAACTACTGAGCCCGAGCACCACAATGAAAGGTCCCGTATGCCACAACAGGGACCCAATGCAGCCAAACGAATTCTTTCTATAAAAAAAGTTCAAATACTACATATGATTTTAATGTATATTTAACTGTGTTGCAATGGTGCTCAGTATTTCCTTATATTTCATATTTAATTATTATAGCTTAAAGAATAAACATGTAACCAAGACCCAGCACAATCAAAAAAAAAACCAAACCATCTAAACACACTGTTTTAGTTTTCAGTTAAACCCTTTCCTGAGGATTATGGAGCCTCCCAGTCCTTCACTTTGTAACCAACAGAAACCACTGAAGTGAATAAACCTCTGCAGGACTACAAAGATTCGTTTCTTGGCAACTTTTTTCCTTGCCTATGTAAGGAAGCAGCTACTAACATCTTTAAGGGAGGAAGGAGGAAAAAGCCCCATCCCCAGTTTAATCTCTGAGGGACACCCGCTTGGAGGGCACCCTCCACCTCTCTTGGATTCCTTCTATTTTTGTCAGCTGACTCACTGTACAGATGAGTAAACTGAGGCTCGGGGAGAAGAAGCGATCTGCCTTGGTCACAGGGCCCGTTCTGTCCTCTCATTCTGCTCCTGATCAATTTCCCGGGTTGCAAAGATCTCCCTGAGGCCTTTCTCCACCCCACACTGAGCCATCTCAGGCTTCCCTCTACATTTTCAGCACCTGGTGAAGAATATCCAGCCATCTTGGCCTCCCAGGATTCAAAAACAGGAACTTTTCACATCATCTTGACTTATCTTCTGGGGAGATAGGTTGGGCTGCATTTTGGAACTAGATGCAAAGTCCTGGGACTCTGGGAATTGGGAATAAGACTGGAATGACCCAACAGGGCTGCTTCTGAAATGAGCTCACAAACAACCAGGGCTGGCAGGAATCCTTCTAGCCTCTTGGGGTTTGTGTATCGATAGAGGTCAGGCAAAAACAGTGACCCATGAACAACACAGGGATGAGAGTGATGACCCCCCTTCACAGTCAAAAATCTGCATATAAGTGGACTGTGTTTTTGGTCTACAGTACACCATGCCCCCAAGACCTATAATTTTATATGTAATTTTATGTAACTTCTGTTTATCTCTAGTGGATGATGATATATTTAAAGAACCAATGAGAAAAAGAAGACGATCCGATCGAGACCAGAGGTTTCGAGCATTTCCCTCTGTGGAACAAAGCGCCCTCAAGGAATGTGAGTGTCCTGAAAACGCTCTGTCGCTTGTTTAATGCATCTCTGTTCTTTCCCAGATGAGTTAATATCCTCAAAAGAAGAGAAGGGTACTTGGAGAAGCAGAAGCAGGATGGAACATTTTTTAATGATCTTGATCCCATTAAAGGAGGCCTCGCGACTTCCCTGGTGGTCCAGTGGTTAAGATTCTGAGCTCCCAGTGCAGAAGGCCCAGGTTTGATCCTTAGTCAGGGAACTAGATCCCACATACTGCAACCAAGAGTTTGCATGCCGCAACTGGGACCCAATACAGCCAAATAAATAAATATTAAAAAAAATATAGGAGGCCTCCTAGTTTCTGCAGAGATACTGTGATCTGACAGTTTATCTCTCAAGATCTGGATAGAAGGTTTGTTACAAAAATTACCTCTTCCTGATTAACACTGTGAAAATGATTGGTTTGGTGCTTTTGTGGTTATTTATAGGATGTCCTTGCAGTTTGCTTCTATTTATGACCACAGGAGAGAAGACTGTAGAGGTGCTGTAGCCCATGGTGAAGTGGACGCTGACTTGTGTTACCTTGTGCTTCAGAGCCGCCTGGCTTGTTGGGGGGCTCTCATCATCAATGATTGCTCTCTCCCACGATCTGCAACCTCTCCCATCAGATAACTTGCTCTTTTGTTTAACTGGCTTTTCATTTCATCCCCCACCCCCGCCCCGCCTTTTCTGCCGTATTAAGCAGACTCCCCCTGTGCAGACCAAGTGCTTGATCCCTGTCAGGAATTAATGTGCTTGGTCACTCAGTCGTGTCTGACTCTTTGCGGCCCCATGGACTGTAGCGCACCAGGCTCCTCTGTCCATGGGGATTCTCCCAGCAAGAAGAGTGGGTTGCCATGCCCTCCTCCAGGGGATCTTCCCAACCCAGGGGTTGAACCCAGCTCTCCCACATTGGAGGTGGATTCTTTATTGTGTGAGTGACCAGGGAAGCCTGCCAGGTATTAATACATCCCTGCTAATACATCTCTATTGATTCCAGATGAAAGACTGGAGTCTCGGACCAGAAGAGTTTTGAGCAACACTTACCAGAAACTTATTCAGTCTGTGTTCCTGGATGACAGCATCCCTAACAGCGTCAAGTATCTCATGTGAGTCTGGTATCGGCTACCATCAGATCTTCTTTGGATGTCTTTCCTTAGGTGGTGGTAGATGCTTTTCTGCAATAATAGGAGAGAATTTCTGGTTAGGAACTAAGCAAAGAAACCCAGAAAGTTCTGTTGCTATGGGCCATTTCTGTTAACACTGGTAGTTGCCACTCACTGCGCTGTCACCGTTGCTAGGTAACCTGCTAAAGATTTTTGAAAACGGAAGGTGAACGTGCTTTACATTTATACATCAAATTCCATTTAATTGTCCCAGCACTCTTAATAAAGTGGAAGCCATGATTATCACCCCTCTATTTTCCTAAAACTGAGGCTCAAAGAGCCCAGGACATTGACCAAAGTCACACTGCTGATGAGTTAAAAGGGTGGAACCTAGCCCAGGCTGTGGGACTCTGAGCCTGTGCCGTCAAAGGTCCTGTCCAGCTGCCTTGAAAGATTTAAGTGGGGTTGAGGCTACATCTCCTGCCCAGTAAGACCCTCAGGGTTGCTCCTAATAACACTTCTCACCACTGTATAAAGTTCATGTCTAAGATCAAGACTGTGTAATTTTCATGGAACATAAACAAGGAGATGTCACATTTATGTAGATGTTGTAGAGTGTGTGTAGAATTATCATATCTTCTTGTGTGCTCAGTCGTGTCCTTCTCTTTGCGACCCCATGGGCTGTAGCCCGCCAGGCTCCTCTGTCCATGGGATATCCCAGGCAAGAATCCTGGAGTGGGTTGCCATTTTCAACTCCAGGGGATCTTCCCGACCCAGGGATTGAACCCATGTCTCTTGCCTCTCTTGCACTGGCAGGCAGACGTTTTACTACTGTGATACCTGGAAGAATTGCCAGGTATTTTTGCATATTCTTTTTTAAATATAAGACTTTTTTGTGTGCTGAGTCTTGGTTGCAGCACATGGCCACTGCTTGTGGCATGCAGGCTTCTCCAGTTGCAGCACCTAAGTTTCTCTGGTTGTGGCACATGGGCTCAGTTGCCCCGGAACATGTGGGGACTTGGTTCCCCGACCAGCCCAGGGATCCAGCCCACACCCCCTGTATTGGAAGGTGGATTCTTAACCACCCAGTTAGGGAAATCCCCTTTTTGCATAATCTCATTTGATCCTCCTGACAACTCTGTATAGTTAAACAGCGCTGAATATTCTCCTTTGACCAAAGAGACTGCAGAGAGGACTCAGAAAGATGGGGTGACTTGACCAGGATTAGAGCTCAGTTGCTGTATGTTCTGACATTCTCCCAACCTTGCTTTGATGACCTTAACAATGAGTGTTTTAAAACTGATCTAGAAACAGGCTTCTTGCCTTGATTGAAAAACCGTCATTGGACCCCATCTACATTGGATTATTCGGAAGCACTGGGGCCGGGAAGAGCTCCCTGATCAATGCCATCATCCAGCAAGCCATGTTCCTGCCTGTGTCTGGAGAAAGTATATGTACGTCATGTATCGTTCAAGTGAGCTCGGGCTGCTGTGAGCAGTATGAGGCCAAAATCCACCTTCTCTCCGACCAGGTAAGAGCTGCCTCCCTCCCTCCCTCCTTCCCTCCTTCTCCCCTTCTCCTCTCCCTCCCTGTTATCTTCTCTCTCTTCCTCCTTCCTTCCCATTCTCCCTATTTTCCTCTCTCTCCATCTTTTCTTCTTCCTTCCTTCTCTGTCTTTCCCCTTCCTTTTCTTTCTTTCCTTCTCTCTCTTACAGATTCACATTATGTTCCTTGTCAACATAGCTCACATCTTTGTTAAACGAAAAGAACATACCCCACACACGATGAGAAAGTCCAAAAGAACGAGATGGGGGCTCCAGCCTGGGTGCTGCCTCAGCTGGTTATGGGACGTTTTCCTCTGTGGGTTCCTGTCTCCTCACTGACCAAACAAGCAGGTTGGGTTCGATGATACCTGCCTGGATTAGATGATCTTAGACCTCCTGGAGCCCCCTGCCCCCACAGGCTCACTGGACTTTGTCAATGTCTGCTGAATCTGTGTCATGGGGCGGGGCTTGGCCCCACTCTGTCTTGGCAGGAGTGGAAGGAGGAGCTGAAGAACCTGACAACGCTCCTGCACAGGACGGAGGCGCTGGACGGGGGAGAGGAGGATGCGGGGGACAGGGGCGACGCGGTGGAGGACGCTGTTTGGAAGCTGCAGATGTTTTATGGAAACGGAGCGGAAGGCAAGAGCTACGAGGAGTTACTAAGGGCCAAGCCCAGAGGAAAGATTCCCCCCTCCAGAGTCATCTCCCTCAAGGCAGAAGAGGTAGCTTCAAGATGTTTCTCTTGATGTTATCATGAGCCTCAAGGGTAACAGTTGAACCCATTTAGGGGATTTGTGCAAGGCACAAGGTTCTCTCTCTCTCTTTTCATTTTTATTTATTGACTTGTTTTTGGCTGTGCTGGGTCTTTGCTGCCGCGCGGGCTTTTCTCCAGTTGTGGCAGCTGGGGGCCGCTCTCTAGTTGCGGAGCTCAGGCTTCTCATTGTGGCTCTAGAACACAGACTCGACAGTTGTGGCACTCAGGCTTAGTCACCCTGAGGCCTGTGGCTTCTTCCCGGATCAGGGACTGAACCCATAGGTCCTGCACTGGCAGGTGGACTCTCTATCACTGAGCCACCAAGGACACCCCCCACCTCCGCTTTTTAAAAATATTTTTATTTACCTATTTATTTGGCTGCGCCGGGTTTTAGCTGCAGCACACAGGATCTTTAATCTTCAACGCTGCAGGGGGGATCTTTAGTTGCAGCATGTGGGACCTAGTTCCCTGACCAGGGATTAAACTCAGGCCCCCTGCATTGGGAGTGCAGGGTCTTAGCCACTGGACTAGCTGGGAAGTCCCAAGGCACAATGCTTCATTGGAAATAAGTTGGTACCATAATCAGAAGTAGCCAGGATTTTTAATTTGCAGTCAAATGGCAATTTTTCATGCCTGAGGGGGGAGCTTTTGTGCACAGGAAAGACTGTTAATAGTTACTTGAGGATTAATCAAGGATGTGTTTTGCAGCAAATAATTAAAAAAAAAACCCATCCAAGTTTATAGCAGCTTAAACAAATTGGGATTTATCCGTTTTCTCACATATGAAGTCTGGGGGCAGTTGGGTTTGTGGGTTGGTGCAGGGGCTCAGTGACATCAGGATCAACATGCCTCTGGTCCCCCGGCCTCCTGCATCCTGTTGCCTCATTGTCACAGAATGGCTACTGACGCACTGAACTTCGCAGCTAGCTCCATGGAAGGGCCAAATGGCTAAATGGGGTACCAGCCACGTCTCCTCTTACCGGGAAGTAAAAGCTTTCCTAGAAACACCCAGCAAATTTCCATGTAGATTTTCTTGGTCCGTACTGAGTCATGTGGGTTTTCTGAGCTGAAAGGGAGTCTCAGGAAACGAGAAGCCGACTTGTCACGGTTGGCTGAGACCAGTCTCAATCCACTGCCTTCCCAAATATACAGTCAGGATGCCACTGGCATGGCTGAAGGGCAGGGTGGATATTAGATAAGCAAGTAGTAGAACCAGGCTGTCCTCACTTTTATGATCAATATTTAAAAAAATAAATAAATAAAATTCAATTTTAAATTAAACCAAAATACATGTGGAACTAATATGCAATTTACTTATTTTGCATACTAAAAAACCTAGTTTTTCTTGCATCTTAAACTTCACCTTTCCCAGCCGCAACTGAGCGACTGAACTGGAACTGGAAACTTCACCTTTAAATATTGTTATTCTCTTTGTAAATCTGGTGCTTTTTATATAAAGTAAGAACAATTACTTACACCAGTTCTAAAACTTAATGTCTAATTATCTCCTAAGTTTAATACAGAAAAGCCTCCTTTAAAAGTTAATACTAAAAAAAAAAAATAAAATTAATACTACTTACACAGTTAATCAACATTCCTTAGACTTAGAGTTCAAATTTAGCATATTTGTTTCTCTCAAAAAATTTGAACTACTTCACCAGGCATATTTAGAAGTCAAATGAATTAAAACTTTCAAGGCACTTAGCTCTTATATATCTAGAAAATCAAACAAATGTAGTAGCCCCCTTTCTTACGTTTAAATGGATAGTCACTCGGTCATGTCCAACTCTTTGCAGCCCCATGGACAATAGCGTGCCAGGCTCCACTGTCCATGGGATTCTCCAGCCAAGAATACTGGAGTAGGTTGCCATTCCCTTCTCCAGGGGATCTTCCCAACCCAGGGAGGGATCAAACCCAGGTCTTCCGCATTGTAGGCCATTGTTTACCATCTAAGCCACCAGGGAAGCCCATAATTAAAACTAATTAATGGGTAAACAACAAGGTCCTCCTGTATAGCACAGGAAACTATATTCAATATCCTGTGCTAAGCCACAGTGGAAAAGATTTCGGTAAAGAGTATATATATGTATGACTGGGTCACTAGTAGAAACCAAACACAACATTGTAAACCAACTATACTTCAATAAAATAAAAAAAGGACAACCCCCCCCCAAACGTTAATTATCTTCCTAATATCCAAAATACAGACAGACCATATCCAAAGAAACACAGTGATGACAAAACTGGTCACTTTATCTGAATACCTACAACTTACACCAAGGTGTCAAGGTAATATTCATTTCCTCACTACTCTGCACTTAGAAATATTCCTTCCCAGCGTGACGAATTCACCCATTTGAAACAAGATGAACGGAATCACCATCTCCAGGAGTGAGGGCACAAATTCAGACTTTGGGGCATGGATTCTAGACAGGGGAGAGGGAATCTGAGTTTACTTCCTAGGATGGGTTTGTCTCCACTAGTTGTTTGAGTGGTTATGTGCAGGCTAAGTCACTTCAGTCGTGTCTGACTCTGTGCGACCCCATGGACTGTAGCCTGCCAGGCTCCCCTGTCCATGGGGACTCTCCAGGCAAGAATACTGGAGTGGGTTGCCATCCCCTCCTCCAGGGGATCTTCCCGACCCCTGGACTGAACCCAGGCCTCTTATGTCTCTTGGGTTGGTAGGCAGGTTCTTTACCGCCGTCGCCACCTGGGAAGCCCAGTTTATTGACTGGAGCCCTCTTCTTACAGAAAGCCCACGCTTTTTTAAGCCCAGTGCATTTTCTTTTCTGTTGCCCTTACCATAGCTTATTTTTTTAATCAAAATATCTTAAAGAACTTTTATTATCTCTTTCACAATTTCATATTATTTGATTAGAATTGCTATCTTTTAAACAAATTTTTGTGGATGTGGGCCATTTTTCAAGTCTTTATTGCATATATTACAATATATTTTCTGTTTTTTGGATTTTTGACTGTGAGGCATGTGGGATCATAGCTCCCTGACCAGAAATTGAATCCATGCCCCCTGCATTGGAAGACGAAGTCTTAACCACTGGAGTACCAGGGAAGTCCCTTGATGATATCTCTTATTTCCTACCTAGATAGCAACACATTCTCTGATTTGATCTCAACTCTCTTAAGAATTTATCTTTCTTTCAGGGCCATTCTATAGATATTTATTAACAGTGACTGCACTACATCCCAAATCTTCTGTCCCCAGAAGAGATTCGCTGCCCCGCATAGTTGCTGGCATGAATATGTTTAGAGAAAAACAATAGGCTGAGAATAATTCTTCATCTCACTCACCATCATTAAAATATCATGGACACGCCAGTCTGTCCATATATTCTTCTGAACTTGGAAGATAAATTTTTTAAAACCTTTTGAAGATAGACTTCAGACCAATTTTCAACTTAGAAAATATGGTCACCATTTCATGATCAATTTTCCACAGTCAGGGCTTTCTGGTCATGACAATGTTCACATTAGTTCAAAAATCCTCTCTCTCACACACACAAATTTAGAATATTGCAGGTGACTTCCCCTTGAGTTTAGAACTGGAATGGAGTTTAGAAGCTAAACTCGTCACCCAGTGAAGCTGTAACTCTCCTAAAGCCCTGCGCTCACTGCTTTCGTCTTCTCCACATGTCAGTTAGTGCTCGTCGCTCAGATGTGCCCCGCTCTTTGCGACCCCCTGGACTGCAGCCTGAATCCCCTCTGTCCATGTGATTCTCCAGGCAAGAATTGGGTTGTCATTTCCTTCTCCAGGGGATCTTCCCAACCCAGGGATAGAACCTGGATTTTCTGCATTGTAGGCGGATTCTTTACCATCTGAGCCAGCAGGGAAGCCCATAGGAGCTTGAATTTCCTCATCTCCCAGTGTTCTTTGTAGTTCTGAGTCTAGACCCTTCCAGGTAGGACCTCAGGCCTCCTGGAGCCCGTTGCCCAGTACTGCGTCTCACACGACTCAGTGGACTTCTGCTGAACCTGAGTCAGAGCCCATCTAGGGCAGAGGTGCTGGAGACTGTCTCGTGTACGTGACCTTGACCTTCTTCCTCAGGCAGGGGAGCTGTCTGTCAAGCTGGACCCCTATATCCGGACCCAGAGGAGAGACTGGGATGGAGGATCCGCTGAGACACACATCTGGCCCTTGATAAAACTGGTGGAAGTGACCCTTCCCAAATCAGAGCTGATTCCAGAAGGGGTTGTGCTGGTGGACATTCCAGGCACAGGCGACTTCAACAGCAAGAGGGATGAGATGTGGAGAAAGGTGATCCTCTCCCACAGGGCTTCATTCCCTCCCTCTCCATCGCCGGCGTTCTCTGTAAAGCAGCAAAGAATGTCCACTTTCCGCTTAAGGGATTTTATGAGCTCGATAGAGTTAAATTCTCCCATGTTCTAAGCCTCAGGGCAATGGTAGGATATCGGTGGCGAGAGACGTCGGGGAGGGAGGAACCACGAGATAGGCCTGGGAGCTGGAACTAGAACTGTGGTACATGAGAAGGGCCAGCAGCAGAGTGGCCCGAGAGTGAGCAGAGGAGACAAGGTCAGAGTGAGACAGGGAGGGCCACATTTGGGAACAGAGCAGAGAGGCCAATAGCCACGCACGAAGGGACCAGAAAGCTGCTCCTGTGTTTGTTTGTAAGGAGTTGTTGGTAAGTTGCTAAGTCATGTTGGACTCTTCGTGACCTTGTGGACTGTTGCCCACCAGGCTCCTCTGTTATGGGATTTCCCAGGCAAGAATACTGGAGCCGGTTGCCATTTCCTCCTCCAGGGGATCTTCCCAACCCAGGGATTGAACGCACATCTCCTGCATTGGCAGGAGGATTCTTTACCACTGAGCCACCTGGGAAGCCCTTGAGGAAGGTGGGGTGGGCTTTAGTACCATGCTTCCCGGGGAAGCTCCAAGCAGGTGAGTGACAGAGAAAGAAAGGCAGAAGGAGCTCAGGCGTGCAGGATTGTGGGGTGGGGAGGGGGGACATGGGGCACAGGACAGAGCTGGAAGGGACTGGAAGGGTCAGGAGAGGTCCATGAGTCATCATCAGCCCAGAGGCTGCGAAAAATCTCTCTGCTGGACTGCTGCTTCCCTGCTGTATGTAGACTTTACATTCTGAAGATTTGTGCTAAATGAATGACTGTGGGCCAGAGGAGCTTTGCAACTATGGTTTTCCATAAAGATCGGGATGGCAGCTTACAGATAAGCAGCCTGTGCCCTGATTTTACAGCTAAGGAAATGAAGGCTCAGAGATGGGAAGTCCTTTGCCCAAAACCACACAGCTACTGAGCAGCAGAATTTAAACCTGAGAGTAGATTCCTGCCTTCTCATCTGAGGCTCTGTCTCTAAGCCTCCAGAAAGTCCCCTAACAATTTTTTTTTTTTTTAATTAATTTACTTTTGACTGCGCTGGGTCTTTGCTGTTGTGTGCAGGCTTTCTCCAGTACTGGTGAGCAGAGGCTAGTTGCTAGTTGCAGTGTGTGGGCTTCTCACTGCACTGGCTTCTCTCATTGCAGAGCACGAGCTTCTGGTAGCTGCCCAGGTTTCAGTAGGGCTTCATGCACGGGCTTTAGTAGCTGCAACACACAGCCTCATTAGTTGTGGACCCTAGAGGGGTAGGCTTCAGTAGTGGTGGTGCATGGGCTTAGTTGCTCCGTGGTGTGTGGGATCTTCCTGGATCCGGGATGGAACCCATGTCTCCTGCACTGGCAGACAGATTCTTTAGCACTGAGCCACCTTGGAAGCTTCCCTAACAGTTCTTTAAGGAGGAGGCAGACTCCCAGTGTCCTTCATCTTTGGTGGCCTGCTCAGGCCTGGCCGGGAGAGCTTTCGTTTCTGCAGGGTTTCAGGTCTTGGGGTGGAATCTGCCACCTCCTTGAGTTCCAGGCCAGCATGGGGAGTGACAGCCTCGGGGGGTGGCCGGCCTCTGGCACAGGATGGGGCCATGGCTGCTGCCAGTTCAGACACAACTGGGCAGCTTATCAAAGGCCACTCAGAACAGAGGAGCCAGCAGACCTGGCTCAGAACCTGGGCTCTGAGGAGGTTGGGCTGAAGGGAAGCGATGGTTCCCAGCCTGCTCTGCTTGGCAACAGCTCCCCCACATTCTTGTGGTTTTGTGATATCCTCTCAGGAGAAGTTACTAGACTTGCCTCCATCCAGGGAGAACAGAATACAACCCCCTCCCCCACCCCTCCAGCTGCCAGCAGTGCCCTCCCTAAACTAAAACCATTAACTCAAATTCCACCTAAGTGTCACCTGACCTCTCAGAGGCCCATTCTCATTGCAAAGAGGGAGGTGGGTGGGGGCGGCAGGGGCCATTCCACCCACTCCCAGTTCCAGAGGCTCTTGTCTTCTAGATGGGCCTTTTCTGGCAGGGCCTTTTCTGCCTTTTCTGAAATTTAACCACTTCAACTTTTATGATCGAGGTCCTCTTTTGTTTGGCTTCCCTGGTGGCTCAGATGGTAAAGAATCTGCCTGCAATGCAGGAGACCTGGGTTAGATCCCTGGGTTGGGAAGATCCCCTGGAGAAGGAAATGGCAATCCACTTCAGTATTCTTGCCTGGGAAATCCCATGTACAGAGGAGCCTGGAGAGTTATACAGTCCATGGGGTTGCGGAGAATTGGACACAACTGAGAGACTAAACAACAACAATCACAGCAATTTACCAGGTGATACGGATTCCAAGCTGAAAGATGTGGCCCCTTCCCATCCGGCACCTCACAGTCTGGGTGGGGAGGGGAGGAGCGGTGCAGAGTGCCAACCCTGTACAGTATAGTAGCTGTAGCTCTGCCTGAGAAGTACCAGGGCAGGTAAGTACAGGTGCTATGGGATGCAGAGATGGGGTGACCAAGCCTCAGGTGGCCCTTGGTGATCTCAGAGGGCAAACGAAGGTCAAGCAGAGGTTGTGGCAAGGGCAAAGACCCCAAAATAGATGTGCAACTTACACCCAGGAATGTGTAAGAAGCTCACGTGGCTGCTGCATAGAGAGTGTACTGGCGGGGGTTGGTGAGAGACGGGGCTGGACAGAGAGCTGGGGCAGAGCTCGGAGGACGGACATGACACATTAAGGAAACATGTCCAGTATTCTTTTCTGGAGACTCCCATGGACAGAGAAGCCTGGCAGGCTACAGTCCACGGGGTCACAAAGAGTTGGACAACTGAGAGACTAACATGCTACAACCGAGGCACCATGTGTGCTCTTAAACACGCTGTGGTCATGTTTCATAGACCATCGACAAGTGCTCCGTGATCTGGGTGATCAGTGACATTGAAAGGATTTCTGGAGGGAGAGCCCATGAGGACCTTCTGAACGAGAGCATGAAAGCCTGCCAAAGAGGGTTCTGCAGGGACCTGGCCCTGGTGGTCACCAAGACCGACAAGCTCTTCCTGCCGGAATATCTGAGGTACCGCTCTGGGCGCGCAGGGATGCGGGCTTCCCTCTGTGGGTCCCCGGTGCCGTCACTGCCGTAACAACAGAGCTTTGACTCACGGGCATTGTGGACTCAGGCAAGTGGCCACTGGTGATGAAAGAGATGCCTGGGTGACTTCTGGGCCATTGTCTTGAGAATCTTCCAGAGCAGCTGCTTAACGCCCAAGAGGCTGAATTCTGCATAGCTCCAGGGGCACCACTCATGAGGCTGAGATGCAAACAGCAGCTCCTGGTGTTTCAGTGTGAGGGACCTGCCTGCCCCCACGGATATGGGAAGCGTAGACGCCCCACAGCTAGGAGACACTTCCTGTAACACTGTCTGGGTGGTACAGCTTTGAAGTGTTAGATTCTGTTTCAGATTTATTTAGGCCACCACAGCATTGAGTAGAGTTTCCTGTGCTAGAGAATAGGTTCTCACGAGTTATGTATTTTATGCACAGTGTGTGTATATATATATGTAAATTGCAATCTCCCTGTTCATCCCACTTCCCCATTCCCTGCTTAGAGTCCAGGCGTTTGTTCTCTGAGTCTGTGTCTATTTCTGCTTTGCAAATAGGTTCATCAGTACCATTTTTCTATTTGTTTTTCTCTTTCTGACTTGCTTCACACTCTGTATGATACTCCCTAAAATGTCCATCAACAGAGGTCTGCATCTTGACAGAGATAGGGGTGAGGGCACGGAAAATTCCACCAACACTGAAGTAACAAGAAATTAAGATACTGTTATCAAATGGACCCTGGAGGTGGGTCAGAGCCTTTAGGCTGAAGAAAGAGCTTAGGGAGAGGAACAAAGGCATGGCTTCTACGGTGCTTTCAGGGGAAGTCAAGACTGCCGTAACACATCACGAGATAAGTAATTGTTCCATTTTTCATTTCAGGGAAAGAAAAGTGGGAAATGTAAGTATGGACTAGTTGTTTTCTTTTTTAAAGCTCAGCTGAGATGTAATTGATAGACCAGAGTTCGGACTAGTCATTTTTAAATAATAATTTTTATGACTTGGAGAAGGAAATGGCAACCCTCTCCAGCATTCTTGCCTCGAAAATCCCGCAGACTGAGGAGCCTACTAGGCTACAGTCCATGGGGTCGCAAAGGGTTGGACACGACTGAGTGACTTCACTTTTTATGACTAGTGTTACATGATTTGAACACCTGCACACTTGTCTGGGTTAAATGAAGAGCAGCCCCCTAAATGTTCATGTTATCCCTTTATTACTCTTGATAACCCTGCATTCTTTGCCATGCTGTTATTTCTTCTTCTAATCCAGCAAGCTATTCAAAGTCAGCGAGAAGCTGTTTTGGAAAGAAATGAAATGATAAAGCTACAGAGGAATAAAATTCTCAAGGATAAACTAAAGGTGAGTGAATAGATTCTGTTATGCGTTTTTCTGCTTTTCAACCACTCAGACTTTGAGGCACAAGTGCCTGATTGGGCAAAAGCTTTAAAGTAGTCGATATGTCCTGTTGATTGATTACTTTGTAACCTTGGGCAAATTACTGTACCTGTCTGAGCCTCCATTTTCTCATCTGTGAAGCTGGGAAATAATAATACCTAATGCCTGTGATTGTTGGAAGAATTGTATGGTTTACTGAGAACCATGAGCAGATAAAATCAGGGATTACCGTGCAAGTTGAAGCGTGCTTGGCTAGAGGGATGCAGAGGGGCTGTGGGAACTCAGAGGAAGGATCCTCAGTCATGATGGCAGTTGGGGTAGGTGGTGTTGAGAAGTTCAGGGAAAGCTCCTCAGCCTCTTGAGCAGAATTTTAAAGAACCAGTAGTCTTGGGTGAGGAGAAGTAATAGGAGAAAGGGCATTCGAGACAGAAGGAAGAACGTGATTGAAAAAAATCTGCTATGCTGGGTGGACTACAGGCAGATAGGTTTGAACAGCTAAACAAAGGGCATATGCTGTGTTGGGATATAAGGTCTGAGCTCTGTTTTTCAAGTTTGAGTAATTGGTCTGTGGGAATCTTGGTGTTCCTCAAGTTATTTTTATTATTCTGTTACTAAAATGGTTACAAACATAAAACTCCTTCCTGTAATAGTCTTATGCAACTGTAAACCTGAAGCCAACTTGAAGATAAATATAAAGAAAACAGCCTAAATGTTAGATATGACAGGTGAGATGGTTTTGCTGAACAAAATCTTCGGGGCTGGGTTTAATAGTAAAAGCATATGGCCTTGCGGCCAGTTCTATAGTTAACTGCTTTCTGTATTTTGACTTCAATTATTTTGATGCAGAAAATGTCTGGTGTACAATGTGGAACTGAAAATTGCAAAGCTTTTGTTTCTAATTCAGAATAATCAGACCTCATACATAAGCCAAGGTCTTCTACCAAGCAATTCTTGAATGCTGATTTTAATGAGGCAGTAACTCAGAAGAGCTGTTCTTGTTCTCATTAATTGTGGAGGACATACTTATATTGTTTCTGAAAGTAGAAACATTAAATATTGGGTTGGCCAAAAATTTTGTTTGGGTTTTCATACCATCTTATGGAAAAACTTGAACAAACTTTTGGGCCAACCCAATACCTCAGTTTACAATTCATGATTATATTTACTGCTAATAAATGTGGCAAACTGGTGTGTATGAGATAGGGTCCTGTGCAAAATGTCAGCTTGCAGGATGCTGATGGTTCTGACTCTTAACGGCCCAAGTTTGTTTAGATCTGCACACCTCCCCCTCTGATGGCTACATCACACCTTCACTCTCCAGCCACCTTTTTTTCAGTTTGAATCATTGTGAAACCTTTACTTGTCCTGCAGGCCTTCATTTGGAGCATATTTAATTTAGCCATGGAAAAAATGAGGCAGAATTTGATTATATAGCCATTCATAGAAATGTCTATGCTTACTTTTTTAATTATAAAAATGATAATTAGGAAAAAAATATTTACGGAAAATGACAGACTCCTGGGACTACACTTACTGATCTCAATTTGGAAATATTTTAGAAAGGTGATTTTCTCAGTAGCATGGAGAACATGTGTGTGTTAAGTCGCTCAGTCGTGTCCAACTCTTTGCGACCCTATGGACCATAGCCCACCAGGCTCCTCTGTCCATGGGATTCTCCAGCCAAGAATACTGGCGTGGGTATCCATCCCCTTCTTCAGGAGATCTTCCCAACCTAGGGATTGAACCCACGCCTCTTACGTTTCCTGCATTGGCAGGCGGGTTCTTTACCACTACTGCCCCGTGGGAAGCCCAGTATGGAGAATGGATCGTGGGAATAGGACTGGCGAAGACTGGAGGTAGACAGATCAGCTGGGGAGGCTTTTTCTGTAATCTCAGTAGTGTTACAAAAATAAAAAAAGGAGTGATAAGAACCCGAGTCAGGCGATAACCACAGAAACAGAGTAGAGGAGCTGCGTTCAGGAGCCGAGAGGGAGCTCCATTCCATAGCTCAGGACGGCTAACTGTATGTGGCAGGTCAGGGAGAGCTGGGTTTTGATGTTCAGGAATGTCGTCTGAGCTGATTATTATATGGTATTTTGCCTTTGCTTTAGCAAACCTGTAAAGAAAACCTGCAGCACTGTTCCTGTGTGTTTCTCTTTTACTTGCACACGATCGCCATGCTCACACTTCTGACCCCAGATGTGTGGCGTTTTCCCCACACTGAACAATTCTCCCTGGTCTCAGATGGGTGCCTTACAGTTTAACTCAGTCTGACATTGTCTACTTGGAGAGAGGGCTTCCCTGGTGGCTCAGTGGTACAGAATCCGCCTGTCGATGCAGGAGACATGGGTTTGATCCCTAGGTCAGAAAAATCTCCTGGAAGAGGAAAGGGCAACCCACTCCAGTATTCTTGTCTGGGGAATCCCATGGACAGAGGAGCCTGGCAGGCTACAGTCCACGGGGTTGCAAAGAGTTGGACGCGACTAAACAACAGCAACTGGGAGATAGCATCAGACCCCACAGGTTAAGGGTTTAGTCCCACAAGACTGCCCCCACTTCAGATACAAATCGCAAGAAGTAGGTCCCCAGGTTATGCACGACTTCTGACTTCATTACAAATCGGTTTCTATGACTTCCTCTCCCTTGGATTCAGTTATTTGTAAGAATAGCTCACAGAAATCAGTGGATCAATGACTCACATTTACCAGTTTATTATATAATAAAGCATTTGATATAAATGAACAGCCAGATCAAGATATACATAGGGCACGCTCTGGGAGGCTTCCCGGGGCCGGAGCTTCTGCCCCGTGAAATTGGGGAGCATTGACTGAAGTGGCTCAGCAGCAGCAGCAGCTCTCCAAGTATGTGGATGTCCTCACCAACCTGGAAGTTCTCTGAACCCGACGTTATTGGGAATTTACGGAGCTTCGTCATGTAGACATGATCAACTATGAGCTACATTTCCAGCTCCTCTCTCCTCTCTAGAGAAAGGGGGTGTGCTTAGAAATCCCAAGGGATTCGGGAGTTCTGTGCTGGGAACTGGGGTCAGAGACTAAAGTTTAGAATGAAAGAGGCTCCCAACACCTCTTTGTATAAGGGTCTCAGGAGCCCTGTGTCAGGAATTCAGGGCAGAAGCCAATAGACAGACAGAGAGACAGATATTATTTCACAATACCTTATTGTTTTACTCAGTTTAAAGATCATATGAACTCATTGCTTTTCACAGAATTATTGTGTTCTGTTTGATGTTCAAGTTCCCATGTTGGCCAATGCTGCTGAGTCACTTCAGTTGTGTCCGACTCTGTGTGACCCCATAGACGGCAGCCCACCAGGCTCCCCCGTCCCTGGGATTCTCCAGGCAAGAACACTGGAGTGGGTTGCCATTTCCTTCTCCAATGTGTGACAGTGAAAAGTGAAAGTGAAGTCGCTCAGTCATGTCTGACTCGTAGCGACCCCATGGACTGCAGCCTACCAGGCTCCTCCATCCATGGGATTTTCTAGGCAAGAGTACTGGAGTGGCTTGCCATTGCCTTCTCCATGTTGGCCAATGGAAGCCCTTAATTTAAGCTGAATCCTTTTAGCATCAGACATTAAAAATCAATATCCTCATATCAATAACCTCAGATATGCAGATGACACCACCCTAATGGCAGAAAGCGAGGAGGAACTAAAGAACCTTTTGAAGAAGGTGAAAGAAGACAGTGAGTAAAAACTGGCTTAAAACCCAGCATTCAAAAAACTAAGATCATGGCATGCAGCTTCATGGCAAATAGATGGGGAATCAATGGAAACAGTGACAGACTTTATTTTCTGGGCTCCAAAATCACTGAAGATGCTGACTGCAGCCATGAAATTAAAAGATGCTTGCTCCTTGGAATAAAAGCTGTGAGAAGCCTAGCCAGCATATTCAAAAGCAGAGACATTACTTTGCTGACAAAGGTCCATCTAGTCAAGGCTATGGTTTTTAAAGTAGTCATGTATGGATGTGAGAGTTGGACTATAAAGAAAGCTAAGCAGTGAAGAATTGATGCTTTTGAACTGTGGTGTTGGAGAAGACTCTTGAGAGTTCCTTGGACAGCAAGGAGATCAAACCAGTCAATCTGAAAGGAAATCAGTCCTGAAAGTTCACTGGAAGGACTGATGTTGAAGCTGAAGCTTCAAAACTTTGGTCACCTGATGTGAAGAGCCAACTCATTTGAAAAGACCCTGATGCTGGGAAAGAGCTGCTGGGCAGAGAAGGGGGTGACAGAGGATGAGATGGTTGGATGGCATCACTGACTGAATGGACGTGAGTTTGAGCAAACTCCGGGAGATAGTGAAGGACAAGGAAGCCTGGTGTGCTGCAGTCCATGTGGTCTCAAAGAGTTGGATGCTACCTAGCAACTGAAAACAACAAGACGTTATAAAACTATCTTTGCTCCCTGGCAGCGAGTTTATATTCAGACCATTTTTTCTCTGCCCCAAGACCTATTACTATAAAAGAAACTTGGGTTTCTGTTAGTGAATGAGTGAGTGAAAATCGCTGTCATGTCTGACTCTTTGCTACTCCATGGACTATACAGTCCATGGATCCATGGAATTCTCCAGGCCAGAATACTGGAGTGGGTAGCCGTTCCCTTCTCCGGGGGATCGTCTCAACCCAGTGATCAAGCCCAGGCTTCCTGCATTGCAGGCAGATTCTTTACCAGCTGAGCCACCAGGGAAGCCCAAGAGTAGAGAATACTATTAAAAATAAAGGTTAGGGTACAAGGAGTACATATCAAAATGTTCATACAAGTAAAAGAAGTAGACAGGGTGCTATCACTGCCGAATGATTTAAGTGACAAAGCTAGATTTTTAAAAAATGGGGTTACAGCTAATTCAAAAAAATGAATGCACCCCAATGTTCACTGCAGCATTATTGACAGCTGCCAAGACATGGAAACAGTCTAAGTGGCCATCAACAGATGAATGGCTGGGTAATATTCTGCTGTGTGTATATATACATACATGCATATACACATGCAAATATATATACATATACAGACACCTTCTCCATCCATTAATAGTGCTTCTATGAACACTGCGGTGCATGTATCTTTTGGAATTAGAGTCTTCTCCAGATACATGCCTAGGAGTGGGATTGCTGGATCCCATGGTAACCCTTGTTTTTTTAAAGGTTAAATACACTTCTGAACTATTTTCTGTATACATTTCCATATACAAAAATAGAATTGCTAATTTTTAACTCCGCAGAGAATCTCTGCAACAATGTCCTTACAACCTCTGACCTTGGGAGGGGGACAGATGGGAACATCTGACCTTGAGAATGTTGCTCATTCCTTACGGGGCTCGTGCAGAACTGCAAGTGGATGAGCTAAAGTTTGCTGAAGGCTCTGGTGACGCGGGTGCATGACTGCCTTCGTGGTGGCTGAGTTATTCTGTTCCCTGTGTGCCTCTCTCACTTCAGAGGAAACTGCCAGCAGACTCCAGGGTTCTGGAAGCCTCTGAGTTGGTGTACACGGTCAGCGCCCAGGAGTACTGGCAACAGGCACTCCTCACCGAGGAGGAAACTGGTAACTTATATGCATATAAATTTGTGTATTTTTATTTCACTCACTAAAATTCTCAAGAATAAGCTTGCCACTCTGAGTTTCCCATCCTAGAACGTTCTGTGCCACACTTCTAGTTTGCCACAGTTCCCATACCTATGAGCAAATACGTTTGTGTTTCTGCGTTGTTGTGGTTCCTGATGCTTCACTGCTGACCTACCATCTGTAGTCGCTGATCCTAGCCTGGGGAAAACAGAAAGGTTGGTTTCATGAGCATCCCACCCACAGAGGACCTCAACTGAAATTGATTCGGACTGCCGTCCTGATCTGTTAATTTCCATGAATGCTATTTCCTATGAACTCTGGCCTTTTCAAACTGTTTGTGTTGCCTGTGAATTCCAGAAATCCCCAAGCTAAGAGAATATATCAGGAGAAGGCTCTTGGATAAGAAAAAGAGGATGGTGACCAAGTACGTCACGGAAGCTTTTGGCCTGTTGCTCCTCACAGACAGTTTCAGCTGCACGGACCATGTTCAGGTATGCTGGGGAGGCCCCTGGGCTATGTGTCCTTTGCCTCCCAGCCTGGGCAGAACCCTCCCTCTTACCAAGTTAGAGAATTAACTTGGAATGACTTTTCTTTTCTGACCAGAGGAACACCCTAAACTCAGAGAGTCTAAAGAGAATAAAGATAATCTGAGGGTTAACATTGTAACCTTTGAGTAAGCAAAGAATGTTTGATCTTTTTCTTTTAACCTGTGACAGATAGGCTGAGAGGAAAAGGTAAAAACAGTCACTTTGGCCTCTCCTGAGACTTGAATCAGTTAGAGTGTGTTTAATGGTAGGAGAGGTGTGTCTTCTTCTGCTGGAATAAGCTGAGCTTCCCTGGTGGCTCAATGGTAAAGAATCCGCCTGCCAATGTAGGTTTGATCCCTGAGTCGGAAAGATCTCCTGGAGAAAGAAATGGCAACCCACTCCAGTATTCTTGCCTGGAGAATCCCATGGGCAAAGGAGCCTGGTGGGCTACTGTCCATGGGGTTACAAAGGGTTGGACATGACTAAGCGACTTAGCTCACAAGCATGTAAAAAGGATATGCTGCTAAATTATAAGCTTGGAAGAAAAATTTGCTGCCAGAATAAATCACCCAAAGCATTGCTTCCTCATGAGGGATTGAATATACAGACAAGCATATGTAAAAACAGAACTTTGACCCACAGTCTGCAACCACCAGACTAGGAAGCCAACCCCAGATCTACAATAAACAGCTCGAGAAGTCAGCCTGCTCTATCTTAGACATGTGGGAAGTTATACTGCTATCTCTGATGACAATCTAAGAAGCAAAGCAATAACTTCTGTAACAATCAGCCCCAAATGGCCAGACCTTGGTTAATGACTAAGGGCTTCCCTGTGTGCTATGCTTAGTCACTCAGTCATGTCCGACTCTTTGTGACCCCGTGGACTATAGCCCACCAGGCTCAAGGGCTTCCCTAACCTTTTTAAAATTTTTTACCCTTCATCCATATTTCATTGCAAAGAGATTACCATGATGCTTAGGTATTTTAAAATATGAGCAGTGGTTGCTTATAAAACAGAAAAAGAATTTGTAACAACCTGAAACACACAAAAACAACCCATCTAATTCAGATGACTAGAAGTACGGCTGGAGAGTTACAGCTCCCATCCAAATTAAACCCTTTAGCAATGATGGCGTTGCCTTTAATTCTGCAAATGACACTGTCCCAGCAGACCGCACTGTTCTGTTGACATTCATATTTTTGCTATAACTGGCTAGTCATTAAACTCTCATCACAGACAACCCTGTTAGCTCATGGGCTTCCCTAATCTTTATCCCTGCTTCAACAAGGACCAATCAAGGAAAGATGAATATATTCATCATTTTAGAAATTCTACACAAAAGTGCCAAATAGAGCAAGATTTGTCATCTTTTCACTCACCCTCATGAATCACATGGGATCCCTGCTGCTAGGTCCCCACTCATGGCTGCCCCATGCCAGGGGTCTCTGTTCACGGTGCCCAAAGCCTTCCCACCCCTCTGCCTGCCTTTGTGTGTGTGTGCCTGCTCAGTCATGTCTGAGTCTTTGCCACCCCATGGACTAACCTGCCAGGTTCCTCTGTCTATGGGATTCTCCAGGCAAGAATACTGGAATGGAGTGGGTAGCCGTTCCCTTCTCCAGGGGATCTTCCTGACCCAGGGGTTGAATCTGCCCATATTGCAGGCAGATTCTTCACTGTTGAGCCACCAGGGAAGCCCCTGGCCTGCCTTTGAGTATCTGCCAGATGCAGATGATGCCCACCGACTCCCTTACTACAGCAAGCTCTGAATTGACAGCCTTTGGACGTTCTCCTTTGGTGTTTCTTTATTTCCATACTTGCTGTCATCTATCATCTTTGCTCAGCCAAGCTGTCTGACCTGTTATTACATAGAAAAGGGAAGGGTAGAGAAATGTACGATCGCGTTGGTCCCCATAACATGGGACAGTGAGCCTGGGAGGGCCCAGTGGAGGGACTAGCTGGGGCAGCTGGTCTGGACGTGACTTCAGTGTGAAAAGTGAGCAATGTTGACTCTTAAACAACATTCTATTTGGCTGCACCGGGTCTTAGTTACAGCATGTGGAATCTAGTTCTCCAGCCAGGAATCGAACCTGGGCCCCCTGCTTTGGGAGCTCAGTCCAGGGAGCCACTGGGAAGACACACAATATCAACTTTTAATAGTCCATGCAGTGTTGGTCAAATGTTTTTGTTGTTGTTGTTTAGTCACTTAGTCGTGTCTGACTCTTTGAGACTCCACACCAGGCTTCCCTGTCCTTCACCATCTCCTGGAGCTTGCTCAAACCCATGTCCACTGAGTCGGTGATGCCATCCAACCATCTCGTCCTCTGTCATCCCCTTCTCCTTGTGCCTTCAATCTTTCCCAGCATCAGGGTCTTTTCCGTTTTAAAAATTCTACATAAAAAGTGCCAAATAGAGCAAGATTCACCATCTTTTCCCTCATATTTCTTACTCTGTGTTTTGTTCTAGTTCTGTGAAAAAATAAAACAAAAAAACCTTTCTGGAATTTGAGATTTTCTACTTTGACTTTTGCCCTCTGAAATACTAGTGAAGGTTTTGACATTCCAACTTCCCCAAAAAATTCTTCGGGGTGAAAGTTGCCTTGCTGCCCAGCCAAAGATTGCTTTTGGAAGTGCTGATGGAAAATGAATCAGATGCGGTGCTGTGTGTGGTTGGTTGGCTTGATAAACACCGGGACAAAGCCTATTGCAGTCCAAGCTGGAGTGTGATATGGAAGTGCAGCCTCAGTTCTCTCCTTGTATCCAGACTCTAGGTGACAGAAGACGCAGAGGAGGGGGCTGGCAGGAGTTCTATCCTAGCCTTTTAGAGGGGGTTGCCAGCAGCCTTCCTCAAAATTCTTTGGCCTCACATATCAGTCTCAGCCTTACTTCTTTGATAGAAAGTTGGAAGGCAAGAGTTTTGTATTCTTTTGTATTCTTGGAAAAAAGGCAAGAGTTTTGTATTCCTTTGTATTCTGGGGAAAAAAAGCCCTAAAATTGTATGTGATGGACCATTTTTTTTTTAAAGATTGTGACTCAAACTCAAATATTAGAGGATAATGATTTTATTTTGCATTTATTTATATTTTTAAAATTAATTAATTTCACTTTTGGTCGTGCTGGCTCTTCATAGCTGTGCACTGGCTTTTGTCTAGTTGTGGCAAGCGAGGGGTACTCTCTTAGTTGCAGTGTGAAGGCTTTTCATTGAGGTGGCTTCTCTTGTGGTGGTTCCCAGGCCCCAGAGCACGGGCTGTAGTAATTGTGGTGCATGGGCTGAGTTGCTCTCTGGCCTGTGGAATCTTCTCAGCCCGGGGATTAAACCCATGTCCCCTGCATTGGCAGGTGGATTCTCAACCACCGGATCCCCAGAGAAGTCCAGTTAGTGGTTTTACATGAACAGGGATCTCACCTTTATCTTTATGAATTAATAGGAAGTTGATTATGACAATCTCAATGCTGAATGAGCCCTGCATTTATTCATAGTAGATGCCAGCCTTTTCCCCTTTCTTCATTCCCAGCCCTTCTGCTTCTTATCATTCTTTTCCTTCTTCAATAAGGATTCGTTGAGAGTGAGCCATTGTGAGAATCTTGCCTGTGGCGTTCCTTTTCATGACTTCTTTCTTCTTTCATTTTGGTCATCAGTGACACCACAAATTTCAAAGAACCCAGCAAGCACTCTGAGAAAAAAGTCCTGCTTATAGAATTCCGGGGCTTCCCTGGTGGCTCAGGTGGTAAAGAATCTGTCTGTAACACAGGAGACCGGAGTTCGAGCCCTAGGTCAGGAAGATCACCTGGAGAAGGGAATCGCAACCCACTCCAGTATTCTTGCCTGGAGAACTTCGTGGACAGAGGAGCCTGGTGAACTACAGTATAGAATTCTAACTAGCGAAAACTCTGAAACTTCCCAGGGCATGCCTGATGTGGGATAGTTTCCATAAACTTCTGAAACTCATCTATTCCGAGACTCAGAATGTAGGAGTTTGAGGCTATTTTCAGGATCATTCAACTTACTTCACAGACAATGCCCTTGAGGATTCAGGGATGATAAGTCATCTATGGAAGGTCACACCTTAATGCAAGAGCTATTTCTGTCATCCAATTTGGAATAGAATTTAAAATCCTATGTTATCCAGCCATTTCTCCATGCCACTCACTCCACAAACGTTTATGGACTGCACTCCCCGTGCCATGCCTGGAATAAACAAGCATGAATAACAGTCTGTCTCTTCAGCAAGGTCCTGGCCCAGAATAGGGAGACACGTGGCCCAAGGGAAATACAGCATAGCAAGAGTTACCAAATGCAACGGGAGCCCAGGAAAGAGCACCCAAACTCTGCTCACCCCAACTCTGCTGGGGGAGTCAGGGACAGCATGACACGAGAAGTGCCTTTTGAACTTTTTTCTGGGAAGATGAGAACGTGGGCAGAGCCTGTGCACAGCCAAAAGGATGGCACATTTGGAGAATGGCAGCAAGTTCATGGGCAGCTACAGGGGAGGACCTTCTGGGCAGAGAGCTGGTGATGCTGGAGAAATTGGTTGAATTCTGGCCAAGAAGGACCTTAAGTGCTGAGCTAAGGAGTGTGGCTTCTTTCCACTGCAGGTGGACACTGCATGGTCTCCAGGGTTCTCATACAGGGGCAGGCGCTACAAAGTTCCCAGTTTGGAACCTAGAGGTCAAGACAGCCTCTGGTGGTCACTCCCTTGAATATTTGAATTGACATTTCTTCCCTGATTAGACTGTTCTCCTTTGAAGCAGGAACCAAGTCTTTAGTTTGGTGGTCCTATAGCTCTGCTATTTATTCCAAAAGGTCACTGTTAACCTGGGACTTGCTAGAAGCATAGAATTCCAGGTGCTCAGGTTTGAACCAACTTGCCCAGTGAGTTCTATGCACATTTTTCTCACACAATTTGAGAAATCCTATCCTCTCAAACTGCACCAAGTTCATTAAATATTTGTCAAATCAGATGTCATTGGAAAATCTCTTTTAATAATGGCTGGATTTTTTAAAATATTTACTCTTTCCAATAGCCTAATGGATTATGCCACTAAAATAAGTTGTAGGAGGCATATATTTGTTCTATTTTCCAATCCCACAAGTGGCTTTCCCGGTGGCTCAGATGGTAAAGAATCTGCTGCCAGTGTAGGAGAGTCAGGTTTGATCACTGGGTTAGGAAGAGCTCTGAGAGAAGGAAATGGCAACTCACTCCAGTATTCTTGCCTTGGAAATCCCATGGACAGAAGAGCCTGGCAGGAGACAGTTCATGGGGTTGCAAAGCATCGGAAATGACTTAGAAACTAAGCACACACGTGTGCCAACCCACAAAGCTTAAGTAGACCTGGGACTGGAGGATGCTGTACTGGGTGAGAAGGTGAAGTCCACTCTGGGGGTTAGCTCAAGCTCAACCTGGACAGGCTTAGAGGAAGCAGACCTGCAAAAGCCGATGCCTGTAGGGAGGGCATAGCCTCATGCTCCTGATGCTCCTTGTCCCTAGAATGAATACTTGCACATGAGTGGCCTGCGGAGATTTGTGGAAGAGAAGATACAGTTGCTGGAGAAGGCCATTGACCAGTGTTTTGCCCACATAGCACAGCCCCTGCAAGAAGGGATCTGGAACGCCAGGAGTTCCTACCGACGCATCCTTGGGGCGTGCCTGGTGGTGAGTGACCCTCGACAGGGAAAACCATGATATTTGGTGAGGTCTGTCTGATCCCTCACCTACTTTTCTACTATCCCATTGCTTTCCAGAGAAATACAGAGTTGGAAGAGATTGGGAGAGAGTGAAAATTGCACACAGGAAAGCATATTGAGTAACTGTTTGACTGTGCGTTGCAAGGACTCAGGGAAAGGTACATGGTTAGGGAGAGTTGGAATTTAGGATCTGAGGGTCTTGTTTTAAGTGCCAGCCCCACCAAACACCCTCTCTGTAGGTCTGGGTGAGGCCCGAAACCCACTTAAGCCTGTTGGATTTTTCTTCTATAAAATGGGGATGATAAATACTTGTCTAGTCTATTTCACAGGGGTGATGTAAGTATCAATTAGATACACATAAGAAAGCATCCTGTAATCTCTCACTTGGCATATAAATTGTTGTTTTATCTTTTAATTAGTTATGTGACGTTTCTAAGGGATGGCAAAGGGGAGGAGATGGTTAGATAGCATCACCGACTCAACAGGCATGAGTCAGAGTGAACCCTGGGAGATAGTGGAGGATAGAGGAGCCTGGAGCTGCAGAATCAGACATGACTCAGCAACTGAACCACAAGGGACGGGAGATAAGAAATGTGTATTGTTGTTTAAGCCATGAAGTTTAGGGTAATTTGTTTCATAGTAATAGGTAACTAAGTGACCCTAGGAAGAACTGTTTCCACACGATGGGAGAAGACCCAGATCAAAAAAGTGAATGAGTAAGTGGGTGCTGAGCAAGTGAAGGCAGGAGGTGGGGACCAGTCCCCTGAGATGACCTACTTGGGGAGGAAGGAGCAGCATCAGGCATCTTCAGGCCGTCACTAGGGCTCTATCCTAGGAACTATCCCCTGTCTCCTTAGCCCTTCAATGGCTTCTTTCTCTGTGACTACAGACACACCTGGGGAATTCCTATTGGATAAGCAGCTTGCCTTGTGATCAGACATTTCGGCAAATATGTATATACTGACATCATAACATTATATGATATAGTAAAATAACCTAAATGTCTAGTGATGAAAGAATGGTAAAGTGAATTATGATGCATCCATATGATATTATGTGGTGGTTAAAATATTTTTGGAAGTATTTGCAATGAATTCAGGAAATGCTTATGTTATAATATTAAGTGAAGTGGCAGACTATTAAAATACAGATAGCTAGACAGATCTGATAGAGAGATGTGGATAGATACAGTATGCTGCCGGTTGTACCATGCTGCTGCTGCTAAGTCACGTCAGTCGTGTCCGACTCTGTGTGACCCCATAGACGGAAGCCCACTAGGCTCCCCCTTCCCTGGGATTCTCCAGGCAAGAACACTGGAGTGGGTTGCCATTTCCTTCTCCAGTGTGTGAAAGTGAAAAGTGAAAGTGAAGTCACTCAGTCGTGTCCGACCCTTAGCGACCCCACGGACTGCAGCCCACCAGGCTCCTCCATCCATGGGATTTTCTAGGCAAGAGTACTGGAGTGGCTTGCCATTGCCTTCTCCGGGTTGTACCATGCTACACAGCCATTAACTTAAAATATATTCCCCTAAAACATAGATCACTGATTAATGATCACAAGTGCTTCCCTGGTGGCTCAGATGGTAAAAGAATCCGCCTGCAGTGCAGGAGACCCGGGTTTGATCCCTGGGTCAGGAAGATCCCCTGGAGGAGGAAATGGCAACCCACTCCAGTATTCTTGCCTGGGAAATCCCCATGGACAGAGGAGCCTGGAGGGCTACAGTCCATGGGGTTGCAAAGAGTCAGACACAACTGAGCAACTAAACAAAACAACAATAGTCACAAGGCCCTCTACTGAAATTCTGGTCAGTGCTAATGTATTTTATATTCTCTTATTCTTCCCTTGAGACTCAATCACCATGCGGCTAAAATCGGTTGTCTCTAACAGCTCTAGCTTCATAATTTTTTTCTTCTCATTTGTGAATTTATGTTTCTGGGAAAAAATATGACAAAGATATACACATCAAGTCACAGTTTATCAAATATTTAATAAAAAATATAAAACTCTGGGCTGTTCTTGGAAAATCTGAAACATACTTGTAGTGGAGTCAGAGCACATTTGTATTTAAGAACTGCTCATTTAACACATGTTTATCAAGCATGACACATGCCAGGACCAGACGGTGAGGACGTCATGATGGATGAGACACTGGGCTTAATCTCAACCAGCTGATGATCCATTGCATCACCTTGATGAGTAAAGAGACAAATGTGAAGCTGCTGTATGTGAGCAGAGACAGTAGAGGATGTTTTGGGAGCTCAAAGTGGAAGCTCCTGCTGACTAGAGGTGTGACTGCTAGCCTCTTGTGTAGCTTAATAATGAGTAGCTTAATTGGAAGATCATGTCTCTACTTTTCCCAGTAATTCTTGCTAATAGTGTTTGGGATCTAGACTAAAACATCCCAGATAGATCCTAAACTAGTACACAAGTATTACTGATAATTTCGTTTTACTAAAAATTAGACTAATTGAATGAGCTTCCCAGGTGCCTCAGTAGTAAAGAATCCAATTGCGATGCAGGAATATGCATGTGATCCCCCTGTTGTGAAGATCCCTTGGAGGACAAAATGGCTACCCACTCCAGTATTCATGTCTAGAGAACCCCCTGGACAGAGGAGCCTGGTGGGCTACAGTCCATGGGGGTCACAAAGAGTCGGACATGTCTGACTGACTGAGCATACACAAGGGCGCGCGCGCGCACACACACACACACACACACACTCAAGGCAATGTAGGTCTGATTCCATGAATTCTAGGTATCTACTAACTCTGTTATCTTATTGTTTATCCAGAGGAGTAGAGGAAACCAGGGCTTTCACCAGACTCTGAAAGCGGTTTGCCTGAAAAATGGCATCTATGCCTCCAGGACTCTTGCGAGAATTGATCTGAATGAAGCCATCACACAGCCCATCTATGAACAGATTGATCCTGTTTTTGGGCGCATTTTTAGGTAAAGAAATCCATTTGGCTCCTCTGTGAACAAACATCCTAAGAACGTCTGGGCCAGAGTCTCATCTTCAAGAATTTGTTCTTGGGATCTGGAAGGGTGCAGAGCTTGCAACTTGAGGAGGAAAACTCAGTCTTTGGCAAAACACAAAAGCCTTCTTGGTTGGGTTTACTTAAAATTTTCCCGTGGTGACCCGGAGTGCAGCTGGAGATGCTACTTTGAGACTAATGTTATAATTCCTGTTATTTTTCAAATATCTCCTACAGGCAGCAGGGGATCCATTTTCTTATGGACCTGGGCCAAGGATAGGGTATTTTGGTTGGAAAGTGTGGACTTAAGGAAACACACAGCCTTTGCAAATTTCCCTGAGCATGAAAAGGAAAAATGGCTCAGGATGACTCTGCTTGTCCTTTAACACATGGCTTGGGGTTTAGGGGCCTGAGCCTTCACAGCGCCTGCTCCTTCCCTTCTTCCTTGGCCTCCAAAACCTCCAAGGAAGTTTTGGACCTCCTTCCACAGAAACAGAGTCTTCTATTCCTCACTTGTCTTCAGCCTCCATCCTTCACCCCTGGTATTTCACCTGGCCCGCCACCTGTTTGAACCATTCAACTTCTGCTCAATACTCCCTGCTCCCCAACCTTCCTTTAAATTTGTTTTTCATCATGCCATTCCACCTATGCCCACTCTCCCTGTTTACACGTCTGTAGGGTAAACTCCAAATTCCTTGGAATAGAGTGCAAGACATTCCACCTGCCTCCAACTGGCCTTTCCCATCCTTCCCTGCCCTCCCGGCTTTTACCAATTTGAGGGCAGCAGAAAGTTACTGAGACGTACTAGGAACTGTGCTAAGCACTTTGCATGCATCATGTTATCATATCCTTCCAAGAACCCTCTGAAGTAACTCTGGTCTTTTTGCAAGTGAACACACTGCCATTGGGAGGAATCACACAGCTTTCCCAGGGTCACTTGACGCACAGGTGGAGATCTAGGACTTCAAGGCTCTGCCCTCTCTTCTGCTCATCTCATACCCCTGGGATGTCCTGAAACTTAGTTCACTATGTCGTCACTGGGGAGAATGCTGCCTCCTCCTTTTCACATCCCTAAGCCTCACACAGGCTTCCCTGTGGCTCAGCGGTAGAGAATCTGCAGGATCGCCTGCAATGCAGGAGACATTGGGCTCAGTCCTTGGGTCGGGAAGATCCCATGGAAGCAATGGCAACCCACTCCACTATTTTTGCCTGGAGAATTCCATGGACAGAGGAGCCTGGCAGGCTTCAGTCCCTGGGGTGACTATGAGTCAGACATGACTCAGTGACTAAACAACAACAACAACAAACCTTGCCCATCTTTCAAGGTGTAGTCCATCCCACCCTTTCAAGTGGGAACATTTGAGTAGCAGAAAGACTATGAGTTTTGAGGTCAAACAGATCAGTGTCTAAGGCCTGACCCTGCTGCTCACTAGCCATGTGACTCTGAACACATTTTAGCAGCCATTTCCAAACTTCAATTTCCTCATCCGTAAAATGGGTGTCATTGCACTGACCCCATAGGTTTTTATATCAAAGGCCTAGCACGGCACAGTGCTTGGAACATTGAAAAAATTTTATAACTATTAGAGCTCATCACCCTTCTCTTAAAAATGAGTAAAAGAATACCAGCTAGTTAATTCTTTGTTTTAATCCCACAATAGCTGCTGCTGTCCCTTAACATTTTACTTTGCTTTCCTCAGTAGGTCTGGGAAGCCCAGTGATGGTTCAGCTCTGATCCCCCACATAGATGCTTTTAAGCTCTCTCTGCAGGAGAAGATGACTGAAATTGGGATAAGAAATGGCTGGAAGTATGACAGCTATAAAAAGAGTTTCCTGATCCAGGAGGTAAGATCCTTATAGAGTGAAGAGGGCAATGAGCCTGGGTAGTGGTTTTCTTCCCAGCAGGATTTTGGAGGTTGCCTGTCTTTCCCTACTTGTTCTCTTGGAGTGTCTAGGCTCTGGGTAGACCTGATAACAGATGCTATGAGATACAGAATATAGCAGGATGGAGGAGAGAGAAGAGATCCTGGAGGTAGCAAGCTCTGTTCCCCTGAGAAGCAGCCAATAATAAGTGCTGAGATTGTCAAACAGACTCAGTTCCCAGGAAGTATCTTCAAAGAGTCTTTAGCTATATAAACATTCGAATCTACTGATAACAGTCTCACTGACTTCATTTTTGCCAGTATCATGAAATACCATCCATAGCAGTGAAGTTTCAAGAAGTGTCATCTTTTTGCAGATTACTTTTTAGTTTTGAGTCCTCAAGACTCTTATCTGGGACTCATTTTCTTAGTCTGGGCTGTCTTAGTCTGTTTAGGCTGCTATAACAAAATACCATAGACTGGGAAGCTTACAAACAACAGACATTTCTCAGTATTCTGGAGGCTGGAAGTACAGGATCAAGGTGCAGGCAGATTTGGTGTCTGCTTGGGCCCACTTCCTGGTTTAGGGGTGGCTATCTTTTTGCTGTGTGCTTACATGGCAGAAGGGCACAGAAGCCCTCTAGGGTCTCTTCTATAAAGGGCATCATCCCAACTGAGAGGGCTCCACCTTGAGTTCTAATCACCTCCCAAAGGCCCTACCTCCTAATGCCATCACACTGCATTTGTGCTTAGTTGCTCAGTTGTGTCTGACTCTTTGCAACCCATGGACTCTAGACCACTAGGCTCCTCTGTCCCTGGGATTCCCCAGGCAAGAATATTGGAGTGGGTTGCCATTTCCTTCTCCAGGGTATCTTTCTTACCCAGGGATTGAACCCAGGTCTCTTAAATTGCAGGCAGATTCTTTACCATCTGAGCCATCACATTGGGGTTTAAGATTTCAGTGTAAGAATTTTGGAAGACATGACTATGTACAGGCCCACAGCACAGGCCCAGCCCAAATTACATGAGAATCACCTGTGCCCCCTTACCCTTCCCAGAGATGCCCTGTCCCATAACCATGCATACACCTGAGTTCAACTCTGTAAATACTTATTGAGTTGTCTGAGGCACCGGGCACTACAGGAAGCATTTTGGGATGTAAAGATGCTTAAGACAAAGTTTTGGAACTTTCCTGGTGGTCCAGTGGTTAAGACTCCGTGCTCCCAATGCAGGTGGTCTGGGTTCCATCCCTGGTTGGGGAACTAAGATCTCATATGCTACAAAGCATGCGCCCCCCCCAAAAAAAAGACAAGACAAGGTTCCTGCCTGTAAGGGAGGAGCTCACAGCCTGGTAGTGGAGGAGGTGGGAGCAGCCGACAGTAACCCGGGCAGAGGAAATGGCACAGCCCATGGAAACCCCTGCCTTGCTTCTGTCAAGGGACTGTCACAAAAGGCCTTTTATTGATGTGGATTCTCAGATAAGTGCCATCCTGGGAGGCCTGGAGGGACACATCCTCAGAAAGAAGAGGAAGATTTATGAATCTCTCACCACCTCTGTTCAGAACGACCTGAAGCCCTGTTATGAAGGTGGGGGCCCCAAGGGCAATGTTTCTGCTTCCTCCGGGGTCTGTCAGCTCCTTTAGCATCCTTGTCTGCTGTCCCCCCCTTAAAGCATTTGTCCTTCTATGTCCTAAGCACCCATAACACTCTCGGTCTACAAATTAAAACCCAACAATTGCAGAGGGGTGGGGAGAGGTCAGTCATGAACCGCTTTTATCTGTTTCCAGTTCTTTCATCCACCCTTCATCTAGACATTTTGCTTCTCTCTGCGTTGCATTGCAGCTAATTAAACTATAAAAGCATTTGTTGAATTCTCATTCTTATTTTAAGCACCTGTAAACTCACTTGCCAGCTTTTTCTTGGTTTGTTGGTCCCATTGATTTTTTTCTGGGGTGGTGGTGGAGTTTGGAATTTTGTAAACTTCTGCTTAGTTCACTCATTAGGTTTTCTACATGAAATGATCAAATATTGATTTTTTTGTATTACGTTGCTCTATTTCCATGGTGTAGAAAATGATGCTACATGTATGACTATAACATGCAAATACGTATGGTTATGTAGGTGTGTATATGTGTGCTCAGTTGTGTCTGAGTCTTTGTGACCCTATGGACTATAGCCCACCAGGCTCTTCTGTCCATGGAGTTTCTCAGGCAAGAAGACTGGAGTGGGCTGCTGTTTCCTACTCCTGGGGATCTTCCTCACCCAGGGGCTGAATCCACGGCTCTTGACTCTCCTGCACTGCAGGCAGATTTTTAACCACTGCGCCACCTGGGAAGGCCCAGGCACGTCTATATGTATATGCACATGTGTACGACATGACTGAGCGACTTCACTTTCACTTTTCACTTTCACACATTGGAGAAGGAAATGGCAACCCACTCCAGTGTTCTTGCCTGGAGAATCCCAGGGACAGGGGAGCCTGGTGGGCTTCCATCTATGGGGTCACACAGAGTCAGACACGACTGAAGTGACTTAGCAGCAGCAGCAGCAGCATGTGTGTATAGTTGGTTTGCTTGTCTTTCTTTCTGATGCTAAGGATATCTAAGCAAGTCCTGTTTGAGGTGTTACTGTGGCTATCATTTTTGCCAGAGGCTGCACAGATCACGGGCAAAAAAGCATGTGAAAGAATGAAAGACGTCCTCAGAAGAGGGGTGGACCGGCAGGTGGCCGAGGGCATGTTCGAACGGGCTCAAGAAAGGATGCAACACCAGTTTCAGCAGCTGAAGGTATTAAACTTACATGGTTTGCGTTCTGGTCCCAGAGGGCTCCTTGGGGGGCCTGGGAAGGAGGGGTAGAGATGGAGGAAGTAGTAGTTGTTTGAGCCCCGACAGAGCCGGATGCCTTCTGCAAAGTGGGCTCGACTGACGCCCGTGATGCGGGGAAGAGGCCAGCCTCCCCTTGGCTTCTGCCTCTACCGCCGTCACGTGCTGGCTCGGGCTTGCCTCAGCCTGTGACTTCAGAAACTCAGTGCCTCCAGCTCTCTCCTGCATCCTTTCTCTTTCCTGTGTCATCACTAAGATCACTGTGATCGCTAGAGGGGACCCAAAGTGCTTCACAAACGTGAGCTTATTGAATCCCCAGCAAGTCTGTGAGATAAGGTGCTATGATTGTTCCCACTTTACAGATGAGAAAACTGAGGCAGACAGAGATGTATCAACAGGTCACAGAGCCAGCAAGTTACAAGAGTGGGAATTTGGGACCAGGTAACCCAGCTCTAGCAATAGTATTTTCTCAAGACATACTTAAAAAAAAATATTTATTTGACTGCACCCAGTCTTCGTTGCAGCATGTAAGATTTAGTTTCCTGATCAGGTCTTGAACCCAGGCCCCCTGCCTGGGGAGCATGGAGTCTTAGCCACTGGACCACCAGGGAAGTCCCCAGATCTTTTTCTAATGAGGGAAAATGTCTTGTCTACATAAAATACCTATAGATAAATGCCAACCAACTATTATAGATCTGTTCCTTACAGTACCTGGCATAGATTTTGGTGAGATTCTGTCCATCTCAGAAGACAGTTCCTGACAGTTTCCTGGAAACTAAGTGCTCTGTCAAATGCACTTGGGCCATCCAGTCCAGTCCTGGGTCTCTTAGTTTGTCGGCCTCCTCTGCAAGTAATATAAATTCTTTGCTTTAGTCCAAGCTACTGCTAGCCCGTCCCTGGCCAATAGCATTTCCAAATTCATCAGCCTCAGTCCAGGCTTAGCTGACCTCTCCCAACCTCCCAAGGCCCCGGCTCCTTGCTATTTCCATCCACCTCTGGACTAACCTGCTTCCTGAAACATCTCCAACCTCTTGTGCACACGCTCCTCTCCTCCCATCACCGCAGTTTTGGAAAATCCCTTTCTCCACGACACAAACCGTTAGTTATTTCTCTTGGATCGGGCTAAGAGGTATCTCATTTACCAGCAGCAGTTTAGTTTCCATCATCTCACATATTACCACTGCCTACAAATACCTGCAGAAAATTTGCCAGATTCTACAGCTGCCAATCCCCACTGAGTACATAAAAACTGGCCCTTAAGGTGCCCAAGAAAACAACTGCTCTGAAAAATGATTAGCAGGTTGATCATGTACAAATGTATCTTAAATGACAGACATGCAAGAAGGTGCAACTGGGCAAGACCACAGAGGGTTCCCATTCTCCGATCTCACAGACAATGAAGCTAAGGCTAAGGGCCAAACGTACTAGCACAAGGTTCGCAGATGCAGCTGAGACTAGAACTTTGGTCCAATGCACTGGTGAAAAGATCGTGTCTTGGAGTCAGGAGATGAATGTTCAGAACTAGGCTCTGTCAGCATAGTGGAAAGTCGAGTGTTTTTCAAAGGGTGGCAAGAGATGGTTAAAAGAGGGAAATGGTTTTAGCTGATAAAAGGACTGAGAGTAGCAAGGAGGCATATCTCAGGCAGTTGGAAAGTTATCTATATATTAATGGTGTGTTATGAAAATCAGGAGGTCGACAAACATTTAGGCAGTGACTAAACTCACGGTGGGCCAAGAGGATGATGACCAGTGCTTCGCCGCTTTCTCTGCTTGTGTGGTATCTGTTCTCCCCCGACACCTGCCTCCCTGCACCCGCATTACTCCCGATTCGGTCCTTCAGCAGCAAAGTACAATCACCGAGTCTAGGAAAGGAGCTATGAAGGCAGGCGGGACCCCTCAGATATGTTGTCCTGATGACTCTAGTCACCCAGGGTATCCTCAAGGGGTCCACCCTTGGACTTGACTTTGGTTTTGGCAACCCTGGTCCCTACACTCTCTGGTTGGGGAATGGGGTGGGGTCCCTTTCATTAAGATTCCTTCCCCTTTAGACTGCACCATCCTAACAGAATGACTGTCCTTTGTCGTGTAGAATGGAATCACGGAGAAGGTGAAGGGCAGCATCGCTACCATGCTGACCCTGGCTTCGTCCCCAGGGGATGGGCTCTACAAGGAGCTTGCAGGTAAACAGATACAAGCTTTGGGTACTCGGGAGCAAGACAAACAGTCTCAGGGTTCTGACTCCCTTCTTGGCCACAGTCTTGGCTCCCATCACTGGCCAGCTCAGGGTGGGTGAGTCTGAGTCATGCTATGGGGCATAGAGGTGCAAAGGGAATTGGAGAAGCTTTCGGATCAATGCCAGAGCCAACCCCAAGGTCACCCTGAACTGTCCCTTCACAGGGACTGTGTGTGTCGAGGTTCTCCAGAGAAACAGGACAACAGGATGTGTATGTCTCCCATACACACAAACATACGTGAGGAGATTCATTTTAAGGAACTGGCTCGTGCAACTATGAAAGGTTCATGAGTCCAAAATGTGATAAGGGAGGCCAGCAGGCTGGAGACTCAGGAAAGACTTGCAGTTCAAGTCCAACAGCAATCTTCCAGAGAACCAGGAAGAGCCATTGTTGCAGATGAAGTCTAAAATCAGTCTTCTGGAGAATTCCCTCTTGCTCAGGAAAGACCAGCCTTTTGTTCTAGTCAGACCTTTAGCTGATTAGATGAGGCCCACCTACATTGCATGGGGCAATGTGCTTTACTCAGATTCCACTGATTTAAATGTAAATCTCATCCAAAAATACACTCACAAAAACATCCAGAATAGTGTTTGATCAACTATCTGGGCACCATAACTCGGACAGGTGGAGACATAAAATTAACCATCACAGGGATATCATCTAATCACAGACCATAGGCTAAAAACCCAAGATGCCAAAACAGAATTTAGAATGGGGACAGCTGGGAGGAGAGGGAATGGAGTAGGAGAGAGATGCCTGGAAAAGACTGGCGGAGGTTTGGCATGGGGAGTGCTTCGTGTCTCCCTCCACTGAGCACTTGTGAAGCCTTGGTAAAGACCCAGTGATTTCCCAGACTTCTTCTATGGGTAGGTTTGTGTTTATTTTGAAGGTGCCCACTATGATCAGATAAGCCTTAAGGTAAGAGCAACAATGCCTGCTTTGATCAAGTTGTTTATAAAACACATTGATTGGACCATCTAATCTCTAAGTTCCATTCCTGAGCTCATATTCTGGGACAGTTGACCCAAGTCAGAACAGGATTCTCAGGGGATCTGTTTCCTGGGGACATTTCTGGAAAGGACACTAACTCCTGATGCTCTTCTGTAGATGTCAAAACTGAATATAAGGAGATGGAGAAGCTGCACAGAAGCCTGAGAGAGGTTGCTGAGAATGCAGTGCTGCGGAGGGGCATGCAAGACTTCCTTCTGAGAATGTCCCCCAGCAAAGCTGGCCCCCCAAAAACATAGGATTTAATTCTTGGGGCTTAGCCACAAGGGGATGGAATACAAGCCTAGAGACAATCAGATTTACTTGTGTTGTTTAAAAGCTAATAAAGAACATCTCCCAACTTTGGGAACTTTATAGGCAATAGAAAATCCATATATGGTTACTTTTGGCATAAGTCGAGTACAGAACACATCATTTCATTTTTATTCTATTGCCAACGAAACCCTCAGAAAGTCCTAAAGTTTTAGGGATGAGAAACTTGTGCCTCACTGAAGAAAAATACCTAAAGAGTGAAAACCTTATATGTGGAATCTAAAATATGACACAGATGCACTTATTTACAAAACAGAAAGAGACTCACACACATCAAAAACAAGATGTGTTCTTACGGTTACCAAAGAGGAAATGGGGTAAAGAGGGAGAAATTAGGAGTTTGAGATTAGCAGATACAAAATACTATATGTAAAATAGATAAACAACAAGGTCCTACTGTGTGGCACAGGGAACTATATTCAGTATCCTGTAGTAAACCATAATGGAAAAGAATATGAAAAAGAATATATACATAAATACACATGTATCTGTGCAACCAATCCATTCTAAAGGAGATCAATCCTGGGTGTTCATTGGAAGGACCGATGCTAAAGCTGAAACTCCAATACTTTGGCCACCTCATGCGACGAGTTGACTCACTGGAAAAGACTCTGATGCTGGGAAAGGTTGGGGGCGGGAGGAGAAGGGGACGACAGAGAATGAGATGGCTGGATGGCATCACCGACTCTGTGGACATGAGTTTGAGTGAACTCCGGGAGTTGGTGATGGACAGGGAGGCCTGGCGTGCTGTGATTCATGGGGTCGCAGAGAGTCGGACACGACTGAGCGACTGAACTGAACTGAATACATATATATTTATACAGTGTATGTAGGTGTGTATACATGTGTATCTGATTCACTTTGCTGTACAACAGAAACTATCACAACACTGTGAATCAACTAGACTTCAATAATAATAATTTTTCAAAAAGAGTCTTTAGTTTGGTCCTTGGTCTGACCCATAGGCTCCATCACAAGTTCTAAGTCACAGCCGATCCGTCTGCCCAGGAAATGGGACACTGGCTAGAATTAAGCAGAATGCTACCATCAGAAACATCACAACTGGGGTCCAGGGTGGCCCTTGATTCTGGAGGAGACAAGGGGAAAAGGTATGTTGCTCAGAAGCCTGGGAGGTGGGCAGGGAAAAGAATAGTTTTTGAAAACACAGCTTTAAATGCTGCACAGTATTCTGATGTATAGATGTATTTTATTGTTGTGTAGTCACTAAGTCATGTCCAACTCTTTGTGACCCTGTGGACTGTAGCCCACCAGGGTCCTCTGTCCATGGGGTTTCCCAGGCAAGAATGCTGGAGTGGGTTGCCATTTACTTCTCCAGGGGATCTTGCCAACTCAGGGATTAAACTCAAGTATACTGTGTCTCCTGCATTGGCAGGCAGATTCTTTACCTGGGAAGCCCATACTATCATTCATCTTACCATTATTCTATTGCTGGACATTTAGATGGTGCTGTTTTTCTCCACTGTAAATAATATTGTAGGGAATATTCTTATACAGATATCTCTGTCTCTATCTCTGATTTTTTAAAGAGATAGACAACCTCATAGGTGATTTCAAATACAATTTTAAAAGTTAGAATTACAGTATTCTAAAAATGAGAATGAAAGGAAAGTATTCCAACTTATTTATGAAACAAATTTTAACTGTGATACTTAGAACAGTGATTATAAGAAAGAAAAACTAGTAATCATTCTAAATTATGTCTCAGTTCAGTTACTTAGTCACATCGAACTCTTTGCAACCCCATGGACTGCGGCATGGCAGGCTTCCCTGTCCTTCACTAACTCCTGGAGCTTGCTCAGACTCATGTCCATCGAGTCGGTGATGCCATACAACCATCTCATCCTCTGTTGTCCCCTTCTCCTGCCCTCAGTCTTTCCCAGCATCAGTGTCTTTTCCTATGAGTCAGTTCTTCGCGTTGTGTAGCCAAAATATTACAGCTTCAGCTTCAGCATCAGTCCTTCCAATTGAATATTCAGGACTGACTTCCTTTATGATTGACAGGTTTGATCTCCTTGCAGTCCAAGGGACTCAAGAGTCTTCTCCAACACCACAGTTCAAAAGCATCAATTCTTCGGTGCTCAGCTTTCTTTATAGTTCAACTCTCACATCCATATTATGTCTAGGTATCCAATTAAGTCTAGATATCCAAAATTTAAGCAACCCCCCAAAATATATATATGTGTTTTTCTACTGTGTAACTGATAAGTTATATAATTGAGGAGTCCCAATTCCAAAATTCCTCTCTGGTTTTTATCTTCAGGATAAATTTTTTAAGAATTCCATTATAGGATCTGAGTAAAAGAGCACTTTAAAGTCTCCACTGTTCCAGAAAACCTGTCTGCTCACTAGCAGGAATGAGATTTCCTGTGTCACCATTTTTTAATACCATTTTAAAAAAATAAAAAATGGATATTATTGTTTTGTTCAGTAGGTTCATGGGATCAGATTTTCAATATTACCATCTTGTACTGTATGGGTTGTTACTGATACTGAAACCCTTTTTTGTGTTTATTGAAGTTTCTCCCACTTGAATTGTCCTTTCATAATCTTTTCTTTTGGCGTGGCTATCACTTTCTTTCTCATTTTTCTTTTTACTTTGAAAGAACTTCAAACTCTGAAAAGTTGCAACAGTACAAAGAACTCCCATGAACCCTATATCAACATGCCAACATTTTACCACATTGGCTTTATCATTCTCAGTGGGTATGTGTGTGAGCTTGCGCATACCTTTCTCAGCTATTCCAAAGGAGCTGTATATGTCTCTGCCCCTTCACCCCAAGATATTTTAGTGTATTCCATAAAAACAAGTACGTTCTCTTACATAACCCCAGTATAATGATCAAATTCAGGAAATTCAATATTAGTATAATATTATTGCCTTATCCACAGTCTACGTCCAAATTTCATTTCAGCTGGGCAAAGCAATACTTTTTCATCCAGCATCCAACCCAGGATCAAGTACTTCACTTGCTTCCTTTAATCTCAGACATTTTCGAGGAATACAGGCCAGATGTTTTATAAAATGTTGGCTTGTCTGATGTCTCTTCGTGATTAGAATTGGATATCCTTGGCTAAAACAACCACTTAATTGCCTCTTCCTTTTTAATGAACAGAGTCAGAACTCACTGCTGACCTCGAATGATGAGGGAGGAGTCTAGAAACTAAACACAGACACAAGTCCAACCCGGGTATCGAAGCGGGTCCCTCACTTTCTATTCCGCAGGGTGGTCCTTGCTAGTCTTGGCGAGGTGGGCGGGGAGGTTGAGGAGGATTTGGAATAACCCTCTTAGTCTCTTAGGCCTGGAATACTGCCTGCCCATGGCTGCTGGTGACGAGGAGGCATTGCCAAGATGCTTTCAGAATGTGGAGCAGAATGGGGAAGAAGGCAGGGGGCACTCAGCTCCATTTCAGCCTGTGGCATCAGGAGGCAATAGCTTTGTTTGTCGAGTTCCTGGACTCTCCAGACTGGCTGACCTCCTGCAGGCCTGGGTGGGTCTCAGAGCACAGCAGCAGGAGGACAGGAGGCATGACCTTTGCCACGAAGCAGAGGACCCTGCGAAGCTTCGCTAATAGCTCAGAGGGTAAAGAATCTGCCTGCAATGCAGGAGACATGGGTTCAATCTCTCGGTTGAAAAGATTCCCTGGAGAAGGAGTTTGCAACCCACTCCAGTATTCTTGCCTGGGAAATCCCATGGACAGAGGAGCCTGGTGGGCTACAGTCCATGGGGTCACAAAGTATCAGACAAGACTGAGCAGCTAAGCGTGCACAGAGGACCGTGCCAGGCTGAGACTGCCAGCAGCCCCCTGTCTCCTGACCTCCCGTGGTCCCTCCTCTTCACATTCTTTCTTCAGCAGCTCCGTTCAGGCCGCACACACTCTCCTTGGGGAATGCCACCCTTTGTCTACCTTCCAGTGAAAGTTTCAGAGCTCAGGTTTGGCCAGAGGGTAATGGTGACACTCCTCTGCTCAATGTGTTAGTTCAAAAGTAGGGAGGAATGGGTCTTAAAGATTTAACTCTAGCATCTCCACCAGCAGGAACTATGGTCTCAACTGTGAGCAAGCACACTTCTCCAAAGCAACTATTACTTTTTAAAAGTAATTTAGTTTGGGGGCTGCACGGTCTTTCTCTAGTTGCAGTGAGTGGGGGCTCCTCTTTGCTGAGTTGTGTGGGCTTCTCTCACTGTGGTGGCTTCTCCTGTTATGAACCACGGGCTTCAGTAGTTGTGGCACACAGGCCTAGTTGCCCGGTGGCATGTGGAATCTTCCAGGACCAGCGATCAAACCCATGTTCCCTGCACTGGCAGGCAGATTCTTAATCACTGGGCCACCAGGGAAGTCCCAAAGCGACTATTAGTATTATTCTTTAGAAACCAATACTATCTTGTCTCATATGAGGAGAGCTTGCTCTTGGCCTCTGTTTCTTGGCAAGACTGTGCTAAGGTGCCTCTAATCCACCCTGTTCTGGGCTGATGTCACTAAAGCCACTGTTTGAACTGAAATGGGCTCTGCTATTCCCATTTCAACCTGACAGGGCTGAGTTCATGGCACTTCTTTCTCATCCCCAGCTCTCTTCCTTAGGAGATGCCATGTGGATCCTGCCACAGTTACATCATAATAATAAGAAATGGTGACTCTGACTCACCTAAAATGTTAAATTATGCCAAGAAGCTCTGCTTACAAAAGCAGAGAAATGATCATTTGAGAATGCACAGCACCAAAATTGTAAAAATTAAAAATGTTTCTACAAGGACCTACTTTACAGCACAGGGAACTGTATATAATACCTTTAATACCTTGGGGCTTCCCAGGAGGCTTAGATGGTAAAGAATCCACCTCCCATGCAAGAGATGCAGCTTCGATTCCTGGGTCAGGAAGATGCCCTGGAGGAGGAAATGGCAACCCACTCTAGTATTCTTGCCTGGGAAATCCCCCGGACAGAGAAGTCTGGTGGTCTTACAGTTCATGGGGTGGCAAAAGAGTCAGACATGATTTAGCGACTAAACGACAATAACCTGTAATGAAAGAGAACTGAAAAAGTATGTATATATAACTGAATCACTTTGCTATATACTGAAACTAACACAACACTGCAAATCAACTACACTTCAAAATTATTTTTTGCTTAAAAAATTTAAAGACAAAAATGTTTCAGTGCTAAATAACATAATGGAACGTGTAATTTGTGGAGCACTTCATTATCTGACAATATGGGATAAATGAAGTGCTTTTTTTAAGATGTTTTTTTTTTATGAGGACCATTTAAAGTCTTCATTGAATTTGTTACAATACTGCTTTTGTTTTATGTTTTTGTTTGCTGGCCATGAGAAATGTGGGACCTTAGCTTCCCAACCAGGGATCAAACCTGGAACCCCTGCACTGGAAGGCAGATTCTTAACCACTGGACTACCAGGGAAGTCCCTAAAAGAGTTGTTATTATTAAAATACAACAGCATCAGGATTCCATGTCAAGGAGAGAACTGAGAAGTGACCTGTCTTTTTCTTGAAAGCATCTTACCATGCATAGTCTGTGTTACTAGCCGACCTTCAGTTCCTTTGTTTCTTTTGCATTTCTCTCCATTCCAATTGAATTACCCAGAAAAATATGAATGTGTGGTGGTTTATTTTCTTCTGTCTAAATACCACGTCACAACTCAGTATATCTTCCCTTCTCCCAGACACATGGTTTAATCTGATTTAGGAATGAAGAGAAAATTGATAATGAGCCATGAAATCTGGGTGATGCTGTGTTCTAGACACCCTCTGTAATAAAAATCACTTCAATTCTCTATCTTAACATCTTGATGTCTAGTCTTTATACAGGACTTTTCATTGATTTTTTGCTCCTGGCAGAAACATGTAGGTTCTTGCTTCTGGAAAGAAGACGAGTCATGCGACTGTGGCCTTTGTCTTTTGGCATCACATGGAGAAAAAGGCAGATTTGGCTTTGAGTTAGGAAATGAGCAAAAGCTCTACACAGAGGTAGAAAGAAAGCCGAGGCCTGTTGATTGGCTCTTTCTCTCTCTGAAATCAAAACATGTTGTAGAAATTTTTAAAAACGTGGTAGAACAGTTGAAACTCTGGATCTACCGGTGAAACAGTTCAGCATGATTGAAACATTTCTACTCAAGCACGGATCGGGTGGAGCTAACATTAGGTAGCAGTAACTGATGACAATTAAGGATTATATTTATGCATGTATTTCTTTACATCTCACCGAGACTGTTCAATTTTCATTATTTTGATAATGGTATTTATTTATGCTATTTGAATAAGCATCATAAAGGTGCCCAGAGAACTTACGAGAAGCATGGAAGAACAAAGTAACAAGTTAGAAGTTTTTAATAAAGAATAAGAAAACAAAGAAGAACTAAACAGAGATGAAGAATCCAACAACTGAAGTAAAAAAATACCGTAGACGGAATCAACAGTGGATTAGGTGATACAGAAGAATCGATCAACACACTGTAAATCAGAGTAGTGGCAATCATTGAAGCTGAACGGAAGAAAGAAAAAAGTCAAAAGAAATGATGAACTTCTCTGGTGGTCCAGTGGTTAAGAATCCGTCTGCCAATGCAGGGAACACGGGTTTGATCCCTGATACAAGAAGATCCCACGTGCCCTCAGAGCAGCTAAACTCACGTGCCACAACTACTGAGCTCCTGCACTCTAGAGCCTGTGGACCGCGACAAGCAGGAGCCCCACCCTCCACACTAGAGAAAGCCCATGTGCAGCACCAAAGACCCAGTGCGCCCCAAAATAAGTTTTTAAAAGTGAGGCCAGTTTAAGAGACTTCTGAGACAGTATCAATCATACTAACGTTTGTATTATAAGGGTCCCAGAAGGAGAACGGAGAAAAGGGCAGGAAACATATTTTATGTTCAAACTTCTACAACTAGATTTATCTTGATGATCATTTTGAAGTGCACAGAAATATCAAATCACTATTGTGTACAACAGGAATGAACGTAATGTTACAGATCAATTATATTTCAAAAACAAATTCATAGAAAAAGAGATAAGATTTGTGGTTACCAGAGGTGGGAAGTAGAGAGGGAGAATTGATGAAAGTAGTCAAAAGGAACAAAGTTTCAGTTATAAGATAAGTAAATACTAGGGAGGTAATCAATAACATGATAAATATCATTAATACCGCTGTATGGTATATATGAAAGTTAGAGTAAATCCTAAGAGTTCTCATCACAAGGAAAACCTTTTTTTCTATATCTTTAATTTTATGTTGATATGAAATGATGGATGTTCACTAAACATTGGATAATCATTTCATGATGGATATAAGTCAAATCATTATGCATATATATACACATTAAATGTGTACAGAGCTATGTGTCAATTACAGTAAATCACAGTAAAACTGGAATTAGAAGAGATTGTGAGACTTCCTGGGCAGTCCAATGGGTAAAATGCCAATGCAAGGGGCACAGGTTCGACCCCTGATTGAGGAACTAAGATCTTACATGTTGTGTTGTCCAGACAAATAAAAAAAAAAAGAAAGAAGGATTGAATGCAATCTATAACTACCTTTAAAAAGTATTTAAAGTGCTGTTCTCTTGGGGTATAGAGTTTTAGAAATAATGGTGGTAGACTAATAAGCAAATCAGACCCTATCCCGTGGTTTTTCTCCAGCTTTTATGGAAATCTCATTAGGCCTGGAAAAGGGAACATATACACTCCTTGCTGTAAAAGATGCTAATAAAGACCTCAGCCACAAGACAATCAGATACACTGCACATTCTTTTCCAGTGGGGAGAAATATTTACATTTTCTCCATAATCTTCTGTTTCCTTCTATCATTGGTTTATAACAAAGAGAACTTTTTTCCAATTTGAGCCTAGAAATTGCTCCAATTTCTGCATAGAAATGAAAATAGTGTCTGCTTGGTCAATCAGAACCTGGTTCACTATGCCTATTAATGGGTGTCTTAGTCTGCTGGGGCTGCTGTAACAAAATACCACAGACTTTGTGGCTGCACAACAGCAATTTGCTTTCTTCAGTTCCGGAGGCTAGAAGTTCAAGGTGTCAGCAAGGTTGCTTGGAGACCCCTCTTTGTTCCATAGAAGACTGCCTTGTCACTGCAGCCTCACACCATTTTTCCTTTGTCTGCGCTCTCCTAGTAGCTTCCCATGTGTTTGAGTTTCCTCTTCTTCTTCTTTTTTTTATTTTATATAACTAATTGATTTCTTCAGAAATGAAATATAAATGGCAGCCACAAAAGCCATGAATAGCGCAGTCACTTGAACTTTTAATAAACTTTGGGTGAATTCCTCTTCATTAAAATGAAGAATGTGGACTCCCTTAAATTAAAAGGGAAATGACTCCATTCCCATTCCTCTGTTCAGTCGTTCTCCCTGTATCTGGCATAATCCGAGCATTCACCTTCAGAAGCTAATACTCTACACTGGCTGTCTTAAGGTGGTTATTCATAGGATATATATATATATATATATATATATATATATATATATTTATAGAACAAAATACAATTATTGGAGAATAATTGCTCTACAATACTGACATGTGGCAGAGGCCAACATGATATTGTTGAGTTTCCTCTTTTTACATGGACACCGGTCACACTGGATTAGAGACTACCCATCAGCCTCATTTTAACCCAACTATCTCTTTAAAGACACAGTCACATTCTGAGATAGTGGTAGCGGGAGGTTAGAGTTTTAACATGTGAACTTGAAGGGGACACAGTTCAGCCCACGACAATGGACCAGTCTTCTCAGAACCTAGGGAGGACTGGTGCATCCTTGACAAGATCTGAGACTGGCTGCCTCCATGCTTTGAACATGTGCTCTTCACCAGCTCTTCTCCACTATTGCACAGTACCACTGAGTCCTGCCCTAAGGCCACAGAGGCAGAGCCCAGAACAAAGGTCACCTCCAAAGCTGACTTAGCCCCTTTGTAACCATCACTTCATGGGAAATAGATGGAAAAACAGTGGAAACAGTGTCAGACTTTACTTTTTGGGGCTCCAAAATCACTGCAGATGCTGATTGCAGCCATGAAATTAAAAGACGCTTACTCCTTGGAAGGAAAGTTATGACCAAACTTGATAGTATATTAAAAAGCAGAGACATTACTTTGCCAACCAAGGTCCGTCTAGTCAAGGCTATGGTTTTTCCCGTGGTCATGTATGGGTGTGAGAGTTGGACTGTGAAGAAAGCTGATCGCCGAAGAATCGATGCTTTTGAACTGTGGTGCTGGAGAAGACTCTTGAGAGTCCCTTGGACTGCAAGGAGATCCAACCAGTCCATTCTAAAGGAGATCAATCCTGGGTGTTCATTGTAAGGACTGATGCTAAAGCTGAAACTGCAATACTTTGGCCACCTCATGCGACGAGTTGACTCACTGGAAAAGTCTCTGATGCTGGGAAAGTTTGGGGGCGGAAGGAGACGGGGACGACAGAGAATGAGATGTGTGTGGATGGCATCACCGACTCTGTGGACATGAGTTTGGGTGAACTCCAGGAGTTGGTGATGGACAGGGAGGCCTGGCGTGCTGTGATTCATGGGGTCGCGGAAAGTCGGACATGACTGAGTGACTGAACTGAACTGAACTGAACCATTGCCAATAAGAGCCCCTCTGATCATCACTAGCCAGGTTCTTGAACCCAAATTAGGCAAAAATTCCCCCTCTTGGTAATCAGCCTATAGCAACCCAACCAATCACCTAATGCCAACCTTCAAGCAGGATTTTTCTTCATCTTGAGGCTATAAAAATTGGCTACTAATCCATGAAAACTGTCGAATCTCCCTGGTATGTCAGGAGGTTGGAGTGCCCACATTATCTCTGTTCTTTGTTTTTGATAAAGTCACTCCCTTCTGAAATGCTTTGTGTCTGGAACTTCTTTTCCAACACGTGCTTGGACTGCATCAACAAACACTGCCTACCTACTAAGTCGGAAGGGTTCCAATGCTTAAGAGTCGATCCCTCCTCAAGGAAGCTTGTAATCATGTGAAGATGCGGAGGTGACCTCTATAAACAAAACCAAACCTAAAGAGAGGTCCAGAGAGCTATGGGACTTCAGTGGGGACAGAAGCTTGTGCTTGCTGTCCTCGTCCATTTGGACCACAGGCTGGGTTACTTATAAACGACAGAAATTTACTTTTCATAGCTCTAGAGACTGTGGAGTCCAAATCAAGGTGCTGGCAGATTCAGTGTCTGGTGAGAACCCACTTCCTGGTTCATAGCCAGGGCCTTCTCCCTGTGCCCTCACATGAGAGAAGGGAAAAAAAGGGAGCTCTCTGAGACCTCTTTTATGAAGACACTAATCCTAGTCACAAGGGATCCACCCTCAAATGTAAACTGGTGCAGTCACTATGGAAAACAGTAATGAAGCATCCTTAAAAAAACTGAAAACAGAGTTGCCATATGATCCAGCAATCCCATTCGTGGGCATATACCTGGACAAAACTATAATTCAAAAAGATACATGCACCCCTATGTTCATAGCCACACTATTCACAATAGCCAAGACACGGAAGCTACTGAAATGTCCATCAGAGGATGAATGGATGAAGAAGATGTGGTACATGTACACAAAGGAATACTACTCAGTCATTAAAAAGAATGAAATAATACTATTTGCAGCAACACAGATGAACGCAGAAATGATCGTACTAAGTAAAGTAAGATACTGGGAAAGAATGAGGGCAAGAAGAGAAGGGGGTGACAAGGATGAGATGGCTGGATGACATCATTGACTCAATGAACATGAGTTTGAGAAAACATAGGGAGACAGTGAAGGACGAGGAAGCCTGGCATGCTGCAGTTCATGGGGTCACAAAGAGTCAGACACAACTTAGCAACTGAATAACGACAACAAAAGTCGGGAAGAGAAAGACAATACCATATGATGTCACTTATATGTGGAATCTAAAATATCATAGAAATGAATTTATCTACAAAACAAAACAGACTCACAGATACAGAGAACAGACTTGTGGTTGCCAATGGGGAGGGAGAGGGATGGACTGGGAGCTCGGGATTAGCAGATGCAAACTATCATATATGGGATGGATAAACTACAAAGCCCTATTGTATAGTGCAGGGAATTATATTCAATATCCTGTGATAAACCATAATGGAAAAGAATATGAAAATATATATATAACTGAGTCACACTGCTATATAGCAGAAATTAGTATGAACACAACAGTGTAAATCAACTATATTCAGTAGTTAATAAAAAGAACATGGGCTCCGCTCTTACCACCAAGTCCCCTCTCAAAGGCCCCATTTCCTGATACCATCACATTGTGGGTCACTGGAAAAGACCCTGATGCTGGAAAGACTAGGGCAGGAGAAGGGGACAACAGAGGATGAGATGGTTGGATGGCATCACCGACTCAATGGACATGAGTTTGAGCGAGCTCTGGGAGATGATGAAGGACAAGAAAGCCTGGCGTGCCATAGTCCACGGGTCACAAAAAGTTGGACACGACTGAGCGACTGAACAACAACACGAATTTCAATGCCCAGCGAGCTTCACTGACTCTCTTCCTCTCCCCAGTAGAGAACTGTAGGCTGGTCACTGGGAAGTTTCGAGACTGAGAAACATCAAGCCTGGATATATCATACTCATATCATACTGAAAACACATCAAGGGCACAGCAGGAGGCTGGTGCCCAGTTGCCAGCCCTCTTTTCCCTTCAGCTCCCAGAAAATTGATTGCCAGTCTTAGACTCTCAAAGGAGAAGGCTGATGATCAAACAACATGAAAAAAAATCTTAAAGACAAATATTGGGGGTTCACTTGTAAAATAGTTCATACAGATCACCCTACAGTGAAACCCTGAGTTGACCCATTCTTTTAAATAGCTTTTTCAGTCCTCCACTCCTAAATATGAGAGACAATCAAGACTTTAGAGAACAGAACAATCTCTCACATAAGAGAATAAGAATAAAACAAACAGAATATAAGCAGCTCAGAGGCAATAGAGACAGTAATAGGAAGAAGAAAATATTTCTTAGAAGCCATCATTAATATCTTTAGGGAGACATGTAAAGATATTGCATAGATGAGAAAAGAAAGTTCTATGATAAAAATGTATCACAGAGTAAGAAACTCCTGGAAAATAAAAGATTTGCTAGCAGAAATTTTTTAAAGTTAAAAAGGACATTTGCTTAGAAAGATGGTAACGATAACCCTGTATGCGAGACAGCAAAAGAGACACAGGTGTATAGAACAGTCTTTGGGACTCTGTGGGAGAGGGCGAGGGTGGGGTGATTTGGGAGAATGGTATTGAAACATGTATATTATCATATGTGAAACGAATCACCAGTCCAGGTTCGATGCATGATACAGGATGCTCGGGGCTGGTGCATGGGGATGATCCAGAGGGATGATATGGGGAGGGAAGTGGAAGGGGGGTTCGAGATGGGGAACACATGTACACCCGGGGCAGATTCACGTCAATGTATGGCAAAACCAATACAATATTGTAAAGTAATTAGCCTCTAATTAAAATTTAAAAAAGAAAAAAAAAAAGGACATTTGCAAGATAAATTCAAAGAAATATCCCCAAAAGTAGGACCAAAAAATGAGAAGATCGAACCTGGGAATTAAAAGCTAGGAAAATTAGAGAACTTGTCCAGAAAGTGCAGCAACTGAATAAGAAGAGTTTTGAAAAAGAAAAGGCGGGGGTGGGGGGGGTGCGGGGAGGGAAGGAAATCGTGAAGGCAATAATTCAAGAAACTTTCTGAAAAACGTAGAACCTGAGATTTTAGACTGATAGGTCTCATTTTGTACCTGGAACAATGGATAAAATCAACATTCATAGTTGTAAAATTTCAAAGTACTGGGGACAGAGAAAGTTTCAAACACTTCTAAAGAGGAAAGAAAGAAGGTCATAGGTAAGGATCAGGGATAAGAATGGCTTTGAATGTTATAATATTGGAGGCTAACAATGGCAGAATGTCTTAAACATTTGGAGGAGAAAATATCTCAACTTGGGTATAAAAGGGGAATTTTATGCCCAAACTATTAGTCAAGGGTGAAGGTAGAAGTAAAGATATTTTCAGCCATGCAAAGTCGCCATAGAAGTATTCTGCCCTAAGTGTGTGCCACCAGATGAGGAAGAGGACAGTAAGAAAGCAGAAGTTCAACCTAAGAACGAGTCAAGTTGAAGCTCCAGGATTACGGTGAAGGAAAGCCTCTGGATAATGTCCATGAACTGCCTGTAGAGATGCTTCCCAGGTGGCTCAGTGGGAAAGAATCCACCTGCCAATGCAGGAGATGCGGGTCTGATCCCTGGGTCTGGAGGAGCCCTGGAGAAAGAAGTGGAAACCCCCTCCAGTATTCTTCCCTGGGAAATCCAATGCACAGAGGAACCTGGCGAGCCACAGTCCATGGTGTCAGACATGACTTGGTGACTAAACAGCAGCAGCAAGTGTTGAGAGCAACTGGTCCACATGAAGCCAATCAGAAAGTCTGGGGGGATATCTACAGGAATATGAATTGGTAGAATATCTTACGTATTTGACTATACCTAGAAGAGATGGATGCAAGTGATGTGGGTGAGGCTGGAGATTAGAGAAGAATTCATGATAGATACATGGAAAACTACAGAATCAGAAAAATAAGATAATTGTTCACTCTGGGAAAAATCAAATGTTGTAGAAGAAAATGAAGAAATAATATATATTGCATGACTTGGCTGTAAACAGAACTAATTTACATAGTCAAATTAAACTGAAAATGATATTTAAAAAAGCATGAGATGGCTCTACTAGGAGGGCAGGGGAAGAAATATTATTTGATGTGGGAGGTTCGGTTCAGTTCAGTTCAGTTCAGTTCAGTCGCTCAGTCGTGTCCGACTCTCCGCGACCCCATGAATCACAGCACGCCAGGCCTCCCTGTCCATCACCAACTCTCGGAGTTCACTCAAACTCATGTCCACAGAGTCGGTGATGCCATCCAGCCATCTCATTCTCCGTCGTCCCCTTCTCCTCCCACCCCCAACCTTTCCCAGCATCAGAGTCTTTTCCAGTGAGTCAACTCGTCGCATGAGGTGGCCAAAGTATTGCAGCTTCAGCTTTAGCATCAGTCCCTCCAATGAACATCCAGGATTGATCTCCTTTAGAATGGACTGGTTGGATCTCCTTGCAGTATAAGGGACTCTCAAGAGTCTTCTCCAACAAGCTAATTCTTCTCTCCATAGTGGGAATGGATAATGCATAAAACAAACAAAAATCAAGAAATAGCAGTATAACTGTGTTATTCAGAAAGGTGGAAAGAAGTATAACAAATAACTGAAAATTTACTTTTTTCAGTAAAAGCTGAAATGGGTGCCTGTGGGAATTAGGATTTGGGTTTGAGCATTTAGGGATCTGCTGATTTCATAAAAAAGCTATAGAACTATTTGATTATTTTAAAAAACTATATAAAATTCTTGCATAAAAAATAAAATGCATGCATACCTTTGATAAATGTAAAATCTAAATTAAAGAAAACCTCCATTTTGCATGAGCTATAATATGTATTCAGTGCTTCAGGAAGGGGGACAGAAAAGAAATATATTCTGTCACTTGATGTTCTGTCTGATTCCTTCACTCTTTCCCTTCCTCTCCCTTTTCTCTCCCTTCCCTTCCTTTTTTTCCATTTATGTGACTCATTTTCCTCTCTTTTACCTCCCTCATTCTTTCTCAATTTCTCAACTTTCCCCCTTTTTTTCTCCTTTTCTCTCTGGCATAATACGCAGCCAAAATATCTTTATTATTATTACTTATTATATTTATTGAAGATAATGTTTCCTGTTCTTAGTTCTTAATATGAAAAGCATGCATGGAATGTTCTTTCCTTCCCCCAGCCAAAGCAGTCTAGGCAGAAAAATCAGTGTAAGTTACTTTTTAACAAGGCAGAGAAATTTTTCATGTAAAGGTGCTCATCGACTTGGGAGAGATGTCAGAGGTCACTGGCTCCAACCAGTTGCCAGGTGTAGGAGACCCCTGTGTGGTACTTCCATTAAGCACAGGTTTCCCAGGCTCTGATTAAACAACGTGAAGTTTCCATCACAAGCCATAACACCGAGATCCGAACAGCTGTTACGAATAAGAGCTTCTATAAAAACCTAAACTCACGCGGTACTGTGGGGCATGTGTGTTAAGTCACTCAGTTGTGTCAGACTTTTTGTGACCCTATGGACAGGCTCCTCTGTCCATGGGATTCTTCTGGCAAGAATACTGGAGTGGGTTGCCATTTCCTTCTCCAGTGGATCCTCCCGATCCAGGGATTGAACCTGTGTCTCTTTCATCTCCTGCATTGGCAGGGGGGTTCTTTGTCACCAGTGCCACCTGGAAAACCCAGAGCTTCTATATGTTGAATAGAAATCCGCCCCCCCCCCTTGGATTATTTAAACAAAACAAAACAAACACTGCTCTCCATGACAGCTCTTCATGTATCTGCCAGCAGAAAACACATCCCCTTGAGTGATTTCCACTCTGGGCTTAATACTTCTCTTTCCTGTTGGTTTCGACGCTTCTCCATCCTAGTCACCCCCGTGGGCAGCCTCTAAGCTGCAGCATACTCTTTCAATAAGAGGCACCTTAGAACTGAGCGTACTTCTCCAGGTGTGAGCTCACTGATGTAGACTGCAGGTGTTGTCACCTCCCTTTTTCTGCTCACCATACTTCTGTTGATGCAACCTAAGTTTTGAAATAGCCGAATATCTGTTTCTTTCAACCCCTGCTGACTTACATCAACCTCGAAGTCATTTAAAATCTTATGTTTTTTTCTTATGTGTTCCTGAGAGGCGTGCTATCCCATATCCTGTATGTAAACAGATGAGTTTCCCCAGCACTGCTTTCTGTTTTACATTTATCCCACTAAGTCTCTTCTTCTGAATTTTGGCCCCAATTTTCACCCTCTTTTGAGAATTTCCTTATGATTCACTTGAATGAACATGTTTGGCTCCCAATTACAAATTGCTCACATTAAAATTACTTCATCACTCAATTCCCAAACAAAATTTACATCATCTCAGCTCCAAAACAGATCCTCTTCAAGTCCCTCACGATGTGACCCATGCTGGGTTCCCTGGGCTATTGACAAGGAGGTCTGGGCAAGCCCTACTCTTGAGTCTCTGGCCTATGCACACGATGGGGAGAGGCACCCATGGCCTTCAGTGCCTAAAACCCTGGACCAGTGTCAGAAAACTTGAGCTGTCTCCTATAATCCATCAACCCCACACCTTCTGGGAAATGAATGAAAATGAGCTGAACACAAGGGGATGAAGCAGATGGTTGGGAAGATTCCATACGGGATGCTGAGCAGGGAACTCCATGAGGCGGAGGCCCTTGCCCCCACTGTCTCGGGACTCCGCGCCAGCTGTCAGCAGCTGGACACCAGAGAGAGAACCACATCATGATGAATACTCCATCTGTCAGGAGCTATCAACCCTGAAAAATGACAACAATGGCTAACATTTGCGAACTGCTTTGAGTTTTCAACATTCTTCTCCCTTGTAGTAACCCTTGCAGACAGGAAGGCCAGGAAGTAATAACCCAGTCTGACAGATGAGGAAACTAAGATTTGAAGAGGCTGGGAGGTTTGTCCACACCCACAACGCTTAGGAGGTGGAGGCAAGGTCCAGTGTCCTGCCTTGGGGTCCAGTGTTTTTGGCATCTTTAAGCTGACTGTCAGGTCATCAATTAGTAAGTGCTGATCAGCCCCTGCCCTGGGGCTGATGCTGGCTTAGATGCTGGAGGGGTGGCACACAGGAGATTAACACATGAACTCTGACCTCCGTGAGCTCAAAAAACCCTACAGTACTTTGTTCAGGGACCTGAGGGGTTGGGGCAACCCCAAGCACAAGAGCCAATGAGAGACGAGGATGGCAGAGGATGCTTCTGGTGATGGGCAGGGCTTGGGCTTGTCCTGCTGTGAGCTGCGTTGGAAAGTCTGGGGCACAGGCGCAGGGGAGATGGGTGTGGGTGGGGAAGGGTGAGAAGGGACTGGCCCCAGTGAGGATCAAGGTGAAGAAAACAGGATGGAGAGAGTGGCAGTCACTGGCCTTGATCAAGTGAAGGAGAAAACAGAACAGGTTCCATCTTGAAAGCAGGACTCCCTCTTGGGCTGGACTGTGGAGTTTGAGCTATATGCCCAGTATCTATGGAAACGACACACCAACTGGAAAACCAGCTCCCCACCCCCACCACCCGGAAGGAAGAGCTCCAGGGTTCTCCATCGCCTAAAAGAATACCCTAATTATCTGTGTCACCGAATAGAATCATACATTCTATTATGCTTATTGGGGTATGACCACAGGCCTATTGATAATTGTACACTGTTAACTACCTAGGCTTAAGGCATATGGATCACGGGTTAACTTTGATTGTCAGGGAATTTGGGGAGGTGGGTTTGTGCATGTACACTTAGGGTATGTAAGGTTTTCACAAAACCAGGTCAGGGTGCTTGTCTAAGAGGAGGCTCTGCCTTGGGCTCACGAATGTGATAAACTGCACCACTATCGGGTGGCTACACACAAGGAGGTGAAGCCCATGCTTCAGGCGTCCAGCTCTCGAATATTCATCAGGTTCTGCTGCAGGCTGTGTGGCAATGGCAGGTGGGGCAGGTGGGACAGGGTCTCACCCCAGGAAGGGGACAGACAGGACTGAATGTCTCCTCCCCACACCCCAGGAACATGAGCCATCTTCTATTCTTTGACACTCAGAGGAATAAGCCTTACAGTTTTCTGACATTTGTTTTTATTTAAATTGTAAACAAAGTCTTTTCACTACCTTAGCTCAGCATTTCCCTCAGCATCAGCTGTGGAGCACTAGCCCTGTTCTCTGTGTGTTTACCCCCCACCCACTTGGGAAGGCACCACGCTCAATATCACCTTAAAGGCTCTGATAAGTCCTGCAGTAAGAGAACACTTTTGATTTGACCAGAGAACCCTATTTCAAGGGATTCCGAGGAATATCTCATGAAACTAGTGGGCTCACAGCCACTGTCCCATCCATCTGGCCCTCACAACTGCCCTGTGAAAAGGGGTTATTATCTTTATGTCAGGTGAGAATACTGGGACCAAGAGCTTAGTGCTTTGCCAAAGGACACACACATAGGAATTCTCTGATTAAGGTCTAGACTCAATAATATGAATCTACAACTTTGTCTGAGTTCAGCCTTACAGTGTCGGAATCATCTTTTAAAGATGATTATTGGATTTTTCTGATTAACAAAGTATACGTACTTTTTGGGGGGCGGATACAGAAAATTGTGCAGGAAGAAATAAGTCACTACATGATAGCAGTCTAATGGCAGAAAGTGAAGAGGAACTCAAGAGCTTCTTGATGAGAGTGAAAGAGGAGAGTGAAAAATCTGGTTTAAAACTCAGCATTTAAAAAACTAAGATCATGGCATCTGGTCCTATTACTGTATGGCAAATAGGGAAAAAGTAGGAACAGTGACAGATCTTATTTTCTTGAGTGCCAAAAATCACTGCGGATGGTGACTGCAGCCATGAAATTAAAAGGTGCTTGTTCCTTGGAAGGAAAGCTACATCAAACTTAGCATATTAAAAAGCAGAGAGATCACTTTGCCGACAAAGGTCTGTCTAGTCAAAGCTATCGGAGAAGGCAATAGCAAGCCACTCCAGTACTCTTGCCTAGAAAATCCGATGGATGGAGGAGCCTGGTAGGCTGCAGTCCGTGGGGTCGCTAAGGGTCGGACACGACTGAGCGGCTTCACTTTCACTTTTCACTTTCACACATTGGAGAAGGAAATGGCAACCCACTCCAGTGTTCTTGCCTGGAGAATCCCAGGGATGGGGGAGCCTGGTGGGCTTCCGTCTATGGGGTCACACAGAGTCGGACACAACTGAAGTGACTTAGCAGCAGCAGTCAAAGCTATGGTGTTCCTAATGGTCATGTACAGATGTGAGAGGTAGACCAAAAAGAAGACTGAGCACTGAAGAACTGATACTTCAAACTGCGGTGCTGGAGAAGAGGCTTGAGAGTCCCCTGGACAGCAAGGAGATCAAACCAGTCAACCCTAAAGGAAATCAACCCTGAATACTCATTGGAAGGACTGATGCTGAAGCTCCAATACTTTGGCCACCTCTGTGATGCAAAGAGCCAACTCACTGGAAAAGACCCTGATGTTGGAAAGATTGAGGGCAGGAGAAGGGGGCAATAGAGGATGAGTTGGTTGGATGGCATCACCAACTCAATAGACATGAGTCTGCCCTAACTCCGGGAGAGAGTAAAGGACAGGGAGGCCTGGCGCGCTGCAGTTCGTGGGGTCACAAAGAGTCGGACATGACTGAGCGACTGAACGACAGCTAAGGAGTGACGTAAAGCTGGTCACACAGGCTCTCCCAGAGGCCTGGGCTGATTCAGAAGCCCCCCTCCTTGGCTGTATCCTTCCTCCCCCAACATTTAGCTCCTATTGGCAGGGGCAGTGAGGCCTGTGGCTGGAGGTGGTTGCTGGATTTCAGTTAAGATCAGATGGGTGCTTTGAGATAAACAATATGACAAGCCAGAAAGCATTTATGTTACTGATCAAACAAACTTGTAGAAAACCACACAAGCCAAATTCCTACATCATTTCCTGGGTGTACAGTAAACTGCTTTTCACAAAAACTCTGCTGAACAAGAACTAAATTAATTCACTTCACTGTATAAACATGTTTTCTTTTTAAAAGGGTAAATGTAAATTCTGGGTTTTGAGAGATTATGTACTTTTTGTCAGGACATTCCTACAAAGCCTACAATGACAGAGAAAGATAAACACTGGTTTGTGAACCATGGGCAGGTTGTTTTTTTTTTGTATTTATATTTCACCTGAACCAGGTTAAAAGCTTTTATATTTCACCTGAACCAGGTTAAAAAGAAATGAAGACTAAAGGTAAAAATTATAAAGCGTATATTTTTGTAGAGCAAGCCACAAATGAAGAAATAATAAGATATCTAGATTGTCACATTCATGGAGACAGAAAGTATAAATAGATGCTGGCTCCCAGGGACAGGGGAAGGGAGTAAAGGGTTATTTTTGATGGGAGTTTCAGTTTTGCAAAATAAAACAGTCCTGTAGATGGGTCACACAATACTGTGGACTTACCTAACTACTGTGTATGGCGGTGGTGGTGGTTTAGTCGCTAAGTCATGTCCAATTCTTGTGACCCCATGGACTATAGCCTTCCAGGTTCCTCTGTCCATGGGACTCTCCAGGCAAGAATACTGGAGTGGGTTGCCATTTCCTTCTCTAGGGAATCTTCCCAACCCAGGAATCGAGCCTGGGTCTCCTGCACTGCAGGCAGATTATTTACTGACTGTGCTATAAGGGAATATATAACTACTATGTACACTAATACTTAAAAAGTAAAGATGGTGTATTTTATATTATGTGTGAAAGTTTTAGTTGCTCAGTCATGTCCGACTCTTTGTGACCCCCTGGACTGGGGCCTGCCAGGCTCCCCTGTCCATGGAATTCTCCAGGAAAGAATACTGGAGTGGGTTGCCATTTCTTTCTCCAGGGGATCTTCCTGACGCAGTGACTGAACCTAGATCTCCTGCATTTCAGGCAAATTCTTTACCATCTGAGCCACCAGGGAAGCTCCGTGTTATGTGTATGCTGTGCAAAGTCACTCAGTCATGTCTGACTCTGCGACCCATGGATTGTAGCTTGCCAGGCTCCTCTGTCCATGGGGATTCTCCAGTGAAGAATACTGGAGTGGGATGCCATGCCCTCCTCCGGGGTACTGTAGCACAATCAATTGAATTTTAAAAATAAATTAGGTGTTTGGGATTAACAGATACACACTACTATATATAAAATAGATAACCAACAAGGACCTACTGTATAGCATAGGGAACTATATTCAATGTCTTGTAATAACCTATAATGGAAAAGAGTCTGAAAAAGAATATACGCACACACAAACATATATATCCATATGTTGCAGCCACGCGTTCTGGGAAACAAACTCACTCAGAAGGACGATGCAGATAGCGAAGTGAAGTTTATCACACTGGCGGGCCCAAGGCAGAGTCTCCTCTTAGCCAAGGACCTCGACCAGTTTTTGTGAAAACCTCACATACCTTAAGGGTACGTGCACAAACCCACCTCCCCAAATTCCCTGAAACTAGTCTGAACAAAGGAAGAGAAAGATACAGTCAAAGTTAACCCGTGATTCATATGCCTTAAGCCTGGGTAGTTAACAGTGGACAGTTATCAATAGGCCTGTGGTCATACCCCGATGAGCATAATAGAATGTATGATTCTATTCGGTTACACAGATAATTAGGGTATTCTTTTAGGCGATGGAGAGCCCTGGGGCTCTTCCTTCCGGGGGGCCTGGTTTTCCAGTTGGTGTGTCGTTTCCAGAGATACTGGGCATAAAGCTCAAAGTCCACAGTCTGGCCCAAGCTGGAGTCCGGCTTTCAAGAAGGAGCCTGTTCGGTTTCCTCCTTCAGATATATAAATAACTAGATCACTGTGCTGTACACTGAAGCTAGCGCAACACTGTAAATCAACTATACTTCAATTTAAAAAATAAATGGTAAATTACAGTGAAGATATATGTAAAAAACAAAAACAAAAACACCCTAAATACATGATATAGGACCTGTAAGCTCCCTGAAGAAAGAGGATGATATGAGAAGAGCAGTGGCCTGGGTTTAACCGCTGTGCTCAGACTCACCCAAGTCGTTCCTCCTGCACTCTCTGTGCTCAGCCACACAGGCCTCGTCTGCCCCTCCAGCGTGTCCACTTCGTCTCCATACTGGGGTCTGTGAATCTACTTGTCTCTTGTGCCTACAACACACTTTCAACCCCAGATCTTTACACAATTACCAAGTCCAAGCTCACTCTGCTCACTGAATGATAGCATCCATGACCGAGGTAAGGCTACTGTCCGAGAAGACGGCAGGCTAATATCTCAAAATAATCTTCTTACCAGGGTCTGGATGTCAGTTTCTTTTACGGATCCAAGATGGAGGGGGGGCAGCGAGGAAACAAAGTGAAAAGGCCATCCATCTTGCCAACATCTCCTAGAATGGCACGCCTCGGGCAGGAGGATGTGTTAATTTCTTCCTTCCTGCCATCCACAGGTGAATACGGTTCAGTCAGGCAGAGGGGCAGTATTCTCTGAGGGAGGCTATTATGTATGATTATAATAAGAAAAGCAATGGAAAGCAAGTCAAACAGTTCCAAGAGGAGTCAGAATTGACTTCTCCCTGCAACAACAGTGCCCGTCTGTGCAGGCCGCGCTGTCTGTCAGGCACTGGTGTAGGCATTTGGGTTGTATGAGTGAGCTGCCTCACAGAGCTGGGTGTTCCACAGAACATCAGCAATACAGTAATAATCATCAGCAAGCATAAATTAAGTCTATGGGGTAATGAAAGAAAAAAAAGGCCAAGGGTATGGAGAATCTCCAGGAAGGTCCTGGAGAATGATTTTAAACAGGAACCTTAGGGTCAGCTCTGCTGAGAGCGTGACATTTGAGAAAAGACTGGAAGGAGGCAAGAGTTCATCATGGAAACACGTGAGTGAACCACTCCACACAGATGCATCAACACAAATCCATCAAGCAGAGACCTGCTGGTGTAAATGGAGATACCCAGCAGCTGGGAATTCAGGCCTAGAGTCCAGGTTAAAAAAAAAAAAAAATCAGACTAAATAAGTATAGTTATAGGAGCTCAGCTTCACTGGTCATCAGGGAAATGCAAATTAAAACCACAGTATGGGACTTCACTCATGGTTCAGGGGCTAAGACTCCAAGCTCCCAATGCAGGGGGCCTGGGTTTGATCCCTGGTCTTATTTTAGATCCTGCATGCAACTAAAAAGTCTGCATGCCACAATGAAGATCCTGCAAGTTGAAACTCAGACCTACCACAGCCTAAATAAATAATTAAAAAACAAAACACAGTATGTTTGCATAGGTGCCTGCTCAGTTGTGTCTGACTCTCTGCAACCCCATGGACTATAACCCACCAGGCTCCTCTGTCCACAGGGATTCTCCAAGCAAGAATACCAAGGTGGGTTGCCATTTCCTTCTCCAAGGGAGACTGAACCACATGTCCTGCATTGGCAGGCAGATTCTTTACCAACTGAGCCACCAGGGAATCCCAAAACACAGTATGATGCCTCCACAAAAGACCGATGTCACTAACACAGGCAGCAATGTGAACCATCTAAAACCCTCATGCGTTGCTGGGATGGTAAACTGGTACAAGCACTTTGCAAAGTTCTTGGGCAGCATCTACTGAAGCTGAACACGGGCCACCCGATGACCCAGCCATTCCTTTCCAAGGTGTATACCCGAGAGAAACGCACCCATTTGTTCACCAGGAGACATACATGTGAATGGTCACGCTGGCACTCTTCAGAATAGCCAAAACCCGGATGGCCATCCACAGCAGAAAGGGTATTCACACAGTGGCGGGCCTGCAGTGGTTGAGAATGAATGAACCACTGCTAAACACCAGGAAAGGGAACAATCTGAAACACACTACTGAACTAGACATACAGCGAATGAGTCCGTGTATATGAAGTTCAAGAACCGGCAGACTCGTCTACAGCGATGGAATCTGGGGCGGTGCTGACCAGTGCTGGGGGGACTAGGCACCAGGAGAGTGAGAGGAACTTCTGAGGGAGTGCCTGTTCTGCTCTTGACTCAGGTGTTGGCTCCTATTCAGTTTGTGAAGAATGCACAAATCGGATTATGTTTTGTCCATTTTTCCTTAGGTATGTTAAACTTTGAAGAGCTTTCTGGTTGGGGGAAAAAAAGAATCTCTTGGGCAGAGGTGGGGTGGGGGGAAACAAAGTCAGGCCTGAGGGTGAAGGTTTGAGATTCATCCAGCCTGAAGCCTTGAGGAACACCTTGAGGGTTACCAGGCTGTGATTCTCGGCTCTCAGACCTTCTCTGCCCCTGGACTGAGATCCTGAAGGAAGGGGCTATGTCTAACTCATGTTTGTGAAAACATTCAGGATATGCTCCAAGGTTACACAACAGATGTTTGTGGAACGAATAGCTGAATGGATGGAAGGGATTTCTGCAGATGAAGAGGCTCCAGAGTAGAGGATCGCTGTGGATGTTGCATCTGAGAGCCCAGCGTTGTGACCTTCAGTTTCAGCATTGTTGGGTTTCTCCACAGGAAAACTGAGGATGATAACGCCCCACCTCCACCCTAGAGAGTTGCTGGGACAATCAAATGAAGTCATTCAAAGAAAGTGGGATGCACTTGAGCACATTGATGGACCTCACTGGCTTCCACATCCGCAGATGCAGCTGCTTCAGAAGTTGATCCCACTGTCCTTCAGGGCAATCAGATTCATAATACTGTCTGGGTGGGGAGATCCCTATTATAAATGCCTCTGTGGGGCTTCCCTTGTGGTCCAGTGGCTAAAACTATGAGCTCCCCATGCAGGGGGCCTGGGGGTTCGATCCCTGGTCAGGGAAGTAGATCCCGAATGCAGCACATAAGAGATCCCACAGGCCGCAAAGAAGATCTTGCATGCTGCAACTAAGACTGGGTGCAGCCAAAAAAAAAAAAAAAGAGCAACAGGAACTCTCATATTCTGCTAAAAAAAGTAAATGCCTTCTGTGATTGAATGGAAGCAAGCCATGTTGTGGACCACGCTGATTTCAGGTGACAAGAAGTTATCATCTGAGCTAAGAGCTGCCTATGAAGGACTCGCACCCACTAGAAATCTTGCCTCACAGGTCATTCTTACACTTCACGATCAAAAGCTCTTTGCTGTTTGGGTGGCTTTATTCATAACAGACAAAGATTAGAAACAACCCAAAAGCCCATCAAAAGGAGAATGGATAAACAAATCATGCTCTTTCATAAAGTGGAATGTTGCTCAGCCAAAAAGAAGAAATAAAGAATGAACTACTGCTCCAGGCAACAATACAGACTACTCTTATCAGGAAGAAGTGAAATAAATCAGAGATGAACAAAGAAAAGGCACCTCTTCTTGCCTGAAGGTGAGTTTAAAAGGTTAAGCTTCATTCTTCCTGCAATTTTATAGCTTAATGGTTCTATATCCATTCACGGGTCTCACTTGCAGAGAACTCCATGTCTGTGTCATCAATTGCCAGTGGTAAAGGAAAGCTCAGCCAAGAGCCTGGGCTGCACTGGGGTCCCCATTCTTCCCTTTCCCTATGGCCAGGGCACAGCAGTGTAAGAGTGTTAAGAAAAAGGCTTTGTATCTTCCTTCACTGTTGGTAGGATTGAAAACTGGTGCAACCACTATGGAGAACAGTAAGGAGATTCCTTAAAAAAACCTAAAAGTAGAGTTACCATATCATCCAGCAGTCCCACTCCTGGGCATATGTCCAGTAAAAAATAAAAACTCTAATTCAGAAAGAAACATTCTCCCCATAGCAGCAGTATTTATAATAGCCAAGACATGGAAGCAACTGAAATGTCCATCAACAGATGAATGGATAAAGACAACATAGTGGTGTGTGTGTGTGTGTGTGTGTGTATGTGTGTATGTGTGTGTACACACACGTGAGTGCGACGGAATACTACTCAGCCATTAAAAAAGAATGAAATAATGCTATTTGCAGCAACATAGATGAACCTACAGATTATTAAACTACGTGAAGTCAGAAAGAGAAAGAAAAATACCGTATGATGTCACTTAAACGTGGAATATGACACAAATGAACTTATTTTTGAAGTAGATATAGATTCACAGGCATAGAAAACAAATTTATGGTGACCAAAGGAGAAAGGGAGTGGGGAAGGGATAAGTCAGGAATTTGGGACTAGCAGATACATACTATATATATAAAATAGATAACAAGGATCTACAATACCACACAGGGAACTATACTCAATATCTTATAATAATGCCAGCAGACTTGGAAAATTCAGCAGTGGCCACAGGACTGGAGAAGGTCAATTTTCATTCCAATCCCAAAGAAGGGCAATGCCAAAGAATGCTCAAACTACTGCACAATTACACTCATCTCACACGCTAGTAAAGTCATGCTCAAAATTCTCCAAGCCAGGCTTCAGCAATATGTGAACCATGAACTTCCAGATGTTCAAGTTGGTTTTAGAAAAGGCAGAGGAACCAAGATCAAATTGCCAACATCCGCTGGATCATCAAAAAAGCAAGAGAGTTCCAGAAAAACATCTATTTCTGCTTTATTGACTATGCCAAAGCCTTTGACTGTGTGGATCACAACAAACTGGAAAAGTCTGAAACAGATGGGAATACCAGACCACCTGATCTACCAGACCTCTTGAGAAATCTGTATGCACGTCAGGAAACAACAGTTAGAACTGGACATGGAACAACAGACTGGTTCCAAATAGGAAAAGGAGTACATCAAGGCTGTGTATTGTCACCCTGCTTATTTAACTTATATGCAGAGTACATCATGAGAAACGCTGGGCTGGAGGAAGCACAAGCTAGAATCAAGATTGTTGGGAAAAATATCAATAACCTCAGATATGCAGATGACACCACCCTTATGGCAGAAAGCAAAGAAGAACTAAAGAGCCTCTTGATGAAAGTGAAAGAGGAGAGTGAAAAAGTTGGTTTAAAGCTCAACATTCAGAAAACTAAGATCATGGCATCTGGTCCCATCACTTTATGGCAAATATATGGGGAAACAGTGGCTGACTTTATTTTTATGGGCTCCAAAATCACTGAGGATGGTGACTGCAGCCATGAAATTAAAAGATGCTTACTCCTTGGAAGGAAAGTTATGACCAACCTAAACAGCATATTAAAAAGCAGAGATATTACTTTGCCAACAAAGGTCTGTCTAGTCAAGGCTATGGTTTTTCCAGTGGTCATGTATGGATGTGAAAGTTGGGCTATAAAGAAAACTGAGCTCAGAAGAATTGATGCTTTTGAACTGTGGTGTTGGAGAAGACTCTTGAGAGTCCCTTGGACTGCAAGGAGATCCAATCAGTCTATCCTAAAGGAGATCAGTCCTGGGTGTTCATTGGAAGGATTGATGTTGAAGCTCAAACTCCAATATTTTGATCATCTGATGTGAAGAACTGACTCATTTGAAAAGACCCTGATGCTGGATTGAGGGCAGGAGGAGAAGGGAATGACAGAGGATGAGATGGTTGGATGGCATTACTGACTTGATGGACATGGGTTTGGGTAAACTGCGGGAGTTGGTGATGGACAGGGAGGCCTGGCGTGCTGTAGTCTATGGGGTCGCAAAGAATCTGACAGAACTGAGTGACTGAACTGAACTGAATGGAGATGATTCTGAAAAGAATACGTATAAATGAATCACTTTGCTGTACACCTGAAACACTGCAAATAAACTATAGTTCAGTAAAAATAAAAAATGCTTTATTTCACATAAAGTAGGACATCGCCAGGGTCTCACCAATCACTGCATTTATTGCTAATAAATACATTCTCTGCGATGAGATGCTCGGAGGTAACTCTTTAAGCACATTTCCTGGTATTTGTAAGATGACATTCCTAGGAACACTGGTGACTTGATGGGTGACTGGAACACACTCTTTTTCATCAGAGGCAGTTAGGGGAGTGCAGGGGCACAGACTCTACAGTCACACTGCCTAGAGTAGAATCAAGCTCTGGCACTTGCAGGCAGCTTGACCTTGGACAAATCACCTATTTCCTCTGTCTCTATAAAATGGGAATAATAGCAATGCCTTCCCTGGTGGCTTACTGGTAAAGAATCTGCCTGCAATGCAAGTGATGCTAGTTTGATCTCTGCAGGAGGGAAAGATACCCTGGAGAAGGAAATGGCAACCCATTGGAAGTGGCAATCCAGTATTCTTGCCTGGAGAATTCCATGGACAGAAGAGCCTGGTGGGCTACAGTCCATGGGATTGCAAGCATCGGACATGACTTAGTGGCTAAACCACCACCAATAGCAGTGCCTACCTGACAGGGTTGTCATCAAGGTTAAATGAGTTAATATATGGAAAGCACTTGGAATTGCCTGGCACAGGGAACACATGATGAGATGTTTTTCTCTCACTTCTTCCCCTTTCGCCTCCTCCTCCTCTTTCTCCCCTTCCTCTCCCCTCCTTCCACTTCCTTATCCTCCAATTATCATCATCATCATCATTACGATATAATTACTGCTTTTTCCAGTAAAGCGGAGCCTCGGAGCCCCACACCATAGCTCCCTCCCAGGGATGGGCAGGAGGCAGTCACTGACAGTGACGGAGACTTCTGTGACTCAGCTGTGGTTTGGTGGCTGCATGGGGTGGGGTAGAGCTGAGCCCTGGCAGACTGTTCTCAGGTACGAGGTCTGACCCTCCAGTGCTAAGGCTGAATTTGTAACCAATAAACGGGCATCTATCCATGAACGTTACCTTCAGAGCTCTGTCTCTGGGGTGGGAGGCGAGGGAAGGGGCGTACATACAAACTGACCATGTACCATGGTTCAGACTGTTTTCAGAATTTCTCTGAGGCTTCTCCCATCACATCTCAACCTGAATGAAGGTAATCACCCCCTTAACATTTTGGTGAGAGCTCCTGTTTTTACACATGAAACATAGCTATGCTGAGGTTGACAGGTGTGTGGTCAGATGCTGAGCTGTGTCCCACTCTGACCCCATGGATTGCAGCCTGCCAGGCTCCTCTATCCACGGGATTCTCCAGGCAAGAATATTAGAGTGAATTGTCATTTCCTCCTCCAGGGGATCTTCCCAACCCAGGGATCAAACCTATGTCTCTTATGTCTGCTAGTTTCTTTACCACTAGTGCCACAGTTATTTGCGTCCAAGCCTGCCTCTCAGCCTGGGTTTTGACACCCTAAGGACAGCAGCCTCCTCTCACTCACCCCTGCAGCCTAATCCTTGTACAACGTCAGTGCCTCAGAAATCCTGGCTTCCTTGATAAATTGCATTGAACTTGACTTTGAGAATTTCCTTCCGCACCGTCAGAGTCCTCTTCTGAACCTCCCTGGTGTGGGCAATCTGTGTCCTTGACGGGTAGATACGGCTCCAAGAAAACACAGAAAGTAGCCCAAGTTTGGTGAATGAACTGAGCAATGCCAATCCTGTCCTATAAATAAATTTACAAGGCTGGGTTCCTTGCGCAGCTCCTAAGCCAGGTCTAGCTGCCATTCCACTAGAAGCTTTCCAAAAAGGATCTCGAGCAGAGCCTTTCGAACAGGAGGGTGGAGTCCCAGGACCAAGACTCCTCTGGACGCAGCAGGCATTCCTGCGTGAAGCTGTAATGCTGAGACTGGCCACTAGAGGGAGGATGCGTTCTAGGCCCCAGGGGAGCCTCGCGGTTGCTCCAAGAACTTTATAAAGCCTGGCGGCCAGTGCAGCTGCAGTTCACGGCTCAGTCAGTACCTAGCGGAGCCGCTGGTGCCTCCACAGAACATCTCGAGCGCTGCCCGAGGCTGAACGAGGCCAGACACCAAGACAGGGACTCCCACTTGGGCACAAGGTTGAGTCTTGCGTCCTGATCTGATCCTCCTGGAGAAGTGACCCCCGAGACCCTGGGCACCGTGCAGTCTCTGCTTATGACTCCGTCTGGATTCGGCTGGCTGTGGGGACAAGCTCTGAGGGGCTGCCTGGGTCTCGGGGTGGGGGCAGTGGCCAGCTCTCCAGCCACCATGGCAAATGCCAGGAACTGAGGGGACAGGTTCTGCAGCTTCACTGGGGGCACTCAGGTGAGTCTGGGCACTGACTGTCCGAGCACCTGGGCATGGCTTCCTAAAGGCAGCTGGAGGACACAGGGCACGGGTTTGGGCATCGCCTGGAGGCACAGGTCCTGGGAGGGGAGGTCCTAACTGTCAGCCTGGGGGATCTGCCAGATTTTCATCCATCTGTCTGGGCTGGTGAGTGTGGGTATTTGGGAGCCAGAGGAAGTGATCGCCTTAGTGGCAACTCTGCCTGGCTTGTGTCAGAGTTCCAGAGCCTCTTCAGGTAGCAGGTGGTACAGATGACAGTCTCCCCACGTGTGTGGCGAGTGTGTGTGCATGCGTGTGCCTGTAGGTGTGCCCAGCGGTGGAACGTAGGAAGGCAGAATTTATTTATAAACCGTCTGCACCTCTCTAGATCTGAGCGATGCTTCAGATGAACTGAGTACAGTTGGAGGAGGAAAGGGCTCAAAACCTCCTTAGCAATTCTCTCTCCAGAGAGGACCTTGTTCACAGTGATCCATATCTGATTTTGAGGCGTTACGAGCCCTGTAGCGTTAAATGCTGGAACCCAGCAAGGCTGGGGCCACCCCTCTGCAGGAAGAATTGATTGAGTCCTGCTGCTGCCTGGAGGAGGACTTTGAGAATCAAGATGCGGCTCTCAGGTCTGGTCTGCATTCATGATTGCTTTCGCAAAGGAGTCCAAATGGCATTGTTTCTGGGACTAGCTAGGTGGGAGGGAGGCTGCGGGAACCCAGAGACCCCTGTACCAGGCTGCTCAGCAGGATCAGAAGACGCTGAGGGGCTGTGGGTGGTCCCCAGGCTCCACCACCATCTCCCTACCTGCCCCATCCATACAGCCCTCCCACGTGCCCTGTTCCACATGGGACTCACAGAGACCGCGTGGCTGGGAGGTGTATCCTCCCCATCACAAAGGCTGAGGCTGGACGTGTCAGCTGACAGACCAAGCTCCCCGGGGATAAGATGTGGCACCAGCTTGGGACCCCATGTCCTCTGAGCCCCCACTCCCCACAGGCCACTTTGGTGTCTACACCCTGCCCGGGTTTCCATGGCACTGGCCCCCTCCCTTCCAGCTCTCTTAGCTCCAGGGTCCCCATCTGGCCCTCTTCCCTGCATCACTGTGGGACCGAAAGGGACTGACACATGCATCCTGGCTAGAGCAGCCTCATGCGGAGCCAGTGCCCTGGGTGGGGTTAAATGCTGGAACTCCTCCTCTCTGACATTCTTCGGTTCCTGCTCCTCTGGGCTTCACTTGGCTTATCTTTAGAATGGGAACAACGGATCAATGACACCTGCCCCCTCGCAGTGCCCCGGGGAGTGGGGAGCTCTGTATGGTGTGGGACGAACATACACACATGCTCCAGGGGTGGGGGGGGGAGGGTGGAAGCATTGCTCTATCATGACCACACTTGGCAGTCAGTTGCTCAGACTTGGCCCAAAGGCTATACAACCAATGATTGGAAGGTCTAAATTCCTGCCCCCCATTCCTCAAGAAAGAAAAACAGCCCCAAATAAAACCTGGGGCAGACAGAAAGCTCTTAGGTTTCATTCCCCAGTAACAAACATTAGCAGAGTCGGCTGAGCACTTCCCACCTCAGGAGCTCACATCTGGCCCCTCTCCCTCTCCTTCTCCCCCCCCACCCCCAGGCTCCAGCTCCACCAGCTGGGAGTGGGGGGGACATGCTGGGAGGGGCCCCCCCGACAGACACATTCCAGATAAGGAGCCCCGCCTTCCAGCTCTGGTCCAGAAGCTGATGGGCAGAGAGAGAAGGTGGAAAGGCAGATGGGGAAACTGGAGCAACCCCATCTCTGCACCTCCTCCCCTGGCACTCGGTGCCCCCACAGGCTCTGGGCGGCAGCTGCTGTTGCCTTTGGCAGAGAGAGGGTTCCCCCTCTCGGAGGAGACACTGGCCTCCTGCTTTGCCGCTCCCCAGGACTGAGGCCAGAGGGTGGGGTGCCTCACAGAGTGCTCGTGAAATGAGGGTGTGTCCTCTATAGCTTAGCAGCAGTGGAGCCGCCTGGGGCCCCACCTCGAGGCCCTCCCTGGGTGGAGGACTTGGACAGATGGCCAGCATCGGAGACTTGAAAACTGGACATAACTGCAGCCCAGGAGAAGCTGGGTTCAGGGCTCCAGGAACCCCAGGGGGCAGGGAGGAGAGATGGAGGAAAAGCCCACAGGGTCTAGGAATACCCTGAGTGGGCATGTGCATACATGTGTATGTGTGTACACGTGTGCACGACATGTGGCTTCTCATCACTGGAGGTCAAAAGCAGACACCCCATCCATCCCTCCAGGGCCGGTGGAAAGACAGGTGGATGGCTACTGTAGACTCTGGCCTCCTCTTAGCCCTGAGGTCATAGGTCCCTGGAAAGAAAGGTCAGGTCACAGAAATAGGGGATTTGTGTTTGCTGCGTCTGCTGGCTCAGAGGTTAAAGCGTCTGCCTCCAATGCGGGAGACCTGGGTTCGATCCCTGGGTCGGGAAGGTCCCCTGGAGAAGGAAACGGTAACCCACTCCAGTATTCTTGCCTGGAGAATCCCATGGACGGAGAAGCCTGGTAGGCTACAGTCCACGGGGTCGCAAAGAGTCGGACACGACTGAGTGACGGAACGGAACGGAACGGAACGCGTCTGGCAGAGGGATCCAGCCAGCTCCTCCTTCACTGTCCCCATTTCCTGGAATCGGGTGTTGCCCCTTCCCTTCAATCAGTGGCTGGTGCCCCTTCCGACCACCTGCCAGGCTCTACACCCTCTCCCAGCCGGCTCTCCAGTCCTCAGGGTCGAGTTGGCTCCATGCTAGGCCTAGGACCCACCCATCCTCCCAGGGCATTTATCTTCCAAAGAATTCACTCTTTAAAAGTGGATTTTTTGGTTCAATATCCACACAGCTACGGGCTTTCCTGGTGGCTCAGTGGTAAAGAATCTACCTGCAATGCAGGAGACCTGGGTTTGATCCCTGGGTTGGGAAGATCCCCTGGTAGAGGGAATGCTCCCTGCTCTGGTATTCTTGCCTGGAGAATTCCATGGACAGGTGAACCTCGTGGGCCACAGTCCATGGGGTTGCAAACAGCTGGACACAACTTAGTGACTAAACAACAACCATCTACATAAAGAGTATCAGAACCGAAAGTCAAGATAAACTATGACTGGAAATGAGCTGAAAGCAGAGTCATTTGTGAAATCACTGAGCGTCTATGCAGGAAAAGGATATCCAGTATTTTATGTAAATAAACAGTTTGTGATCCAGCCCCACAAATGAATTCTTCTGATTATAAAAAGAACGCAAACATATCTTAGAAAACCCCCAAAATACAGAAAATAAAACTAAGCGCAAATCCCCACAAGCCCCACCAGATTCCTGTAACACGTCTCACCCGGAGAAACCCAGAACATCTCCGCATATAATCTCCCGTCGTGTACTCTGGAATGTGTAGATATTGCAAAATGGGATCGTGTAGTGCGCGCTTGTGTAAACGGGGTTGGGTCATTTCAAATAGCGTGGCACTTCCCCGTGTTGAGGGGGCATTCCTGGAATTCCACGGGGTCTACCCAAAGCCCCAGCCACCCAGGAGACCATCCGGACACCAGAGCCCGCTCCTGGTCTAGGGCTGTCCAGGCCTTGTTGTCTAGGGGACCCCACCAAGGCCCCCTGCTCCCCAGGCTCCCATGGGGTCAATCCTGGCTGTGGCCCCCTGAACCCAGCTCCTCTGACCATGCCAGCCCAGCCAAGTTTCGGAACAGTTCTGGTTTTAGCTGTGTTGGTTGGTGGTCTCTGCACTGTTTCATGTCTAGTTTTCCCCCATTTCCAAAACAGAGCAGAAACCCCAGTCTCCCTGCCGTGCCCAGGACTTCAGAAGCTTGGAGAGTATTCTGTCTGGGTCAGGAGGTTTGGATCCTCCCAGCCCCACCTGGCATGGCCCTCAGTGCCCTCCCCCACCAGCTCAGGGCTCCAGTGACCTCTCCAAGCCAAGGAAGTTGAGGAGGGGATTCGGATCCTGGTGGCTGATGCCTGCTGATGAGGAAGGGTCCCTGTGTTCAGGCTCTGGGTCATCACGGTGATTCCTTGCTCTACAGATTCATTTCCATCTCCAACTACAGCTTATTCTCTCTCCCCTATATCTGCCCTCTCCTCTCCTGCTGCAGGACGCGATGGAGAACAAAGCCATGTACCTGCACGCCACTGTTAGCGACCGCGACTCCAGCTCCATCTTTGAGGAGCCCTTTGATGGCAGGAGCTTGTCCAAGCTGAACCTGTGTGAGGATGGTGAGTGCTGAGGGCTCAGTCTTGGCTGTGAGGTCAGCCCTGCCTGCACCCACCCTCCCACCCCACCCCCCTACCACCGCCTAATACTGCATAGGTTGAACTTAGTGCTCAGAAAGGTCTTTTCTCATTCATGCATCTCAACACACCTATGTGACCACAAAATGAGACCCATTTCACAGATGAGCTAGTGGACTCTGAGAAAAGCATCAGGCATCACACAGCTCGGGCCTCCCTGGTGGCCCAGTGTTCAAGAACCCTCCTACCAATGTAGGAGACTCGAGTTTGATCCCTGGGTCAGGAAGATCCCTGTAGAAGGGACTGGCAACTCACTCCAGTATTCTTGCCTGGAGAGTCCCCATGGTCAGAGGAGCCTGGTGGCCTACAGTCCACAGGGTCACAAAGAGTCTGATGTGACTGAGCAACTAAACGACAACAATCATACAGCCCATCAGCCACAGAGCAGCCCCAGCACTGAGTCTCCTCACTCCTAGCCCAGTCCTTTTGCCTCTCTGCCGTCCTCTCCTCTTCAGTGAGGCTGGGGTCACGCAAAAGGCAGCTGAACCAAGAAGCCCAAACCTTTTCAGGTGACAGATCTTCAATCCGCTTCCCAGGGCTTTTGCAAGGAGAGATGCACCTCTCCAGGGTGCTCATCCTCCCCTGAGACTAAGGCCCCAGGTCATGGCACAGATAGGGACCCCCTCTCAGTGCACTGCACTGATTCTCTGGGGGCTAAAACCCTGCAGCAAATGGATGCAGTTTCCTCCTGAGGAGCTCAGAGCATCTTGCCAACAGCTGACTCCTCTGCATCCAACACGGAGCTCCACACTGAGTAGGTGCTTAATAAATGCTTGTTGCCTGAATGAGCACACTCCTCTTTGCAGCTAGTATAGGAGAGGAGAGCTTCATCCTCACTTCAAAGATGAGCTGAAGGAAACTCACCTGAGAGTTTTGTGAAGCTTTGTGATCAATGAGATGGAGATTGGCTATCTTAGTTAGAATTCTCCAGGGAAACGGAACCAGTATGAAGTCTACACTTATGAAGAGACCGATTATGAGGAATTGACTTACCTGGCTATGGAGGCTGGGAAGTCCCATGATCTTCCCTCTGTATGCTGGAGACCCAGGAAAGCCAGTGGTGTAGATCAGTATGAGTCAGAAGGCCTGAGAACCAGAGAAACCAATGGTGTCAGTCACAGTCTGAGGGCCAGAGAGGATGAGATGCTGTGTCCCAGCTCCAGTGAGAAGACGGGAAGTAAAAAGCAAATGCCGCCATCTTTTGTTGTATTCAGACCCTCCCACCCACATTGGGGAGAACAGTCTGCTCTGATTCCACCAATTCAAAAGCTAATCTCATCCAGAAACACCCTCAAAGACACCCAGAATGTTTAATCTGGGTACCCCACGGCCAACCAAGTTGACATAAAATCAACCATTCCAGATGCCTTTATTCAAACTTTCTCTCAACCACTATGTTTCATTGTGCTCCTCTCTGCCATCTGCCTTTGTCTTGAAATTCCTCAAAATTAGAAATGACTCCTCATTCAGCCCGTCTTTGCTCCCACCAGGTGCTGAAAGCAGGGAGGGAAGATGGGTGGCTCAGGCAGGGATTGGGGATTGTCTCAGCAGGGAGAGGAAAGAGGAGATCTGGGCTCCTTTCCAGGTGATGCTAGTGGTAAAGAATCCATCTGCCAATTCAGGAGACATAAGATGCTCCAGTTTGATCCCTTGGTCGGGAAGATCCCCTGGAGGAGGGCATGGCAACCCACCCCTGTATTCTTGCCTGGAGAATCCCAGGGACAGAGGAGCCTGGTGGGCTACAGTCCATGGGGTCTCAAAGAGTCGGACACAACTGAAGTGACTGAGCACACACACACCTGCCCTGGTAAACTTCCCACCGTCAGAACTGTTTCTCTGGATTCCAGTTAACAGCCACATTTTGAGGACCCACAATGTGTCAAGCTATGGGTTAGATGCCAGAGATGCTCCAGAGAGAAATTAAACCATTCTTGCCTTCCAAGGGCTTCTGATCCCAGTGGAAGGGACTGGCATGGAGACAGTTATCCACCATGGAAAGGAGGTAAAAATATGTGATTATTAAAGCCAAGAAGGATGAACACTTTCTGGTAAAGGCCTTAAAGACCGAATACCATTTTGTAAGAGAAGAGGCAGATGGGAAAAATATCACCAGCTGAGCTGCACTGAGACGGGCCAGTGTTTCTGTCAGGTTAATACACCTGGGAAGAGATGAAGGCCCCCGGGTGCTGACTCACGAGTCAGTGCGCGGCTGTTCCCCATCATCACATCCATAAAGGTCAAGGAGGCTTTTACATCCTTCAGCTACCCTCTCTCCCCACCAGCCCATCGATAAACAGGCCTGGTTTGGCGAGAAAGAACTGGGGTACAGCTCAGAGGCATAATTGCAGGACCGTGAGGGCCAGTATTGGGTACCAGTGAGGAAAGTCCTGGCAGGGAGACCCTGGGGTGGGGGAGGCCTGGGGGGGCTGTTGTTGGGTCATCATTTCTCCTTCTCTTGATCTCATCGTACCCCTCCTTTTCTGAACCTGGGATTTAAAAGCCCATTTGGGGCTTCCTTGATGCCTCAGATGGCAAAGAATCTGCCTGCAGTGCGGAAGACCCGGGTTCAATTGCTGGATTGGGAAGATCCCCTGGAGTAGGAAATGGCAACCGGCTCCAGTTGCCTGGAGAATTCCATGGACAGAGGAGCCCGGTGGGCTACAGTCCAGGGGGTTGCAAAGAGTGGGACACGACTGAGTGACTGAGCACATTGATGAACAAAGACAGGGATCCTTGAAATCTAAAGGAGGCAGAACAAATCAATTCTCAACCTGATTTCCACATTGTCTGGGTCTCCTCCACACTCATTCCTGGATGCCAGACATGGGTCGGGGCGTGAGGACGCTGGGAAGACCAGAGTATTGAGATGAAGCAGCCACCTAAAGGCTCCTGGGTTTCTTGGATTTCCCCCTTCCCTGTCATTTCTAAGAGGAAAACGGTGAGCTCTGACTTGGGGAAATTCAAGCCATATTTGGTCTGTTTCCCCAGCACTTGGCTTCTTTGATCCTCCTCTCTGGAGAGGGGGGAAGGGGTGGGGCTGGCAGGGGCAGAGAGAGGCGGACAGAGCAGAGGTGGACAGAGGAGGGGACCAGCCCGCCCCCCAGGCTTTGAGTAAACGAAAGCAGAGTCGCTGGGGCTCCAAGAACCTCCCAGTATTTTCCCCTTGAAAGCAGGGAGGTGGGAAGAGAGGCGGTGACTCCCCTTGGCCCCAGGGATCTTGGGATCAGTGGAAGCAAAGCTGAAAAAACGCAGCCTAGATGTTGAGGTGTGTGTGTGTGTTCAGTAGTTTCCAACTCTTTGCGACCCCAGGGACTGCAGCCCGCCAGGCTCCCCTGTCCATGGGATTCTCCAGGCAAGAATACTGGAGTGGGTTGCCATGCCTTCCTCCAGGGAATCTTCCCGACCCAGGGATCGAACCCCCGTCTTCTGTGTAGGACTCAGGCTTTAACGCAGGAGGGACTGTAAAGTGTTAGGGTGTACATGCCTTATTTTCAGGCACTGGCAACCCCTCCCCTTCTCCCCCTTTACTTCCCTCTCCGTCTGTCTTTTCTTCCTACCCCGCCTCCATCCCTTCCCTTCTGTTCACGGACCAGGTGAGAAGGAAGCTGAGGGGCTATTCAGGCTGCAGCTCCCCATCCCCGCCACGACCCTCTCCGGCGTGGCGCCTCCCACATCCTTCCAGGCTCTCTCCCTTGCACCCTCAGCTCCATGGTGACACCTTCATCCTCTGCACCCCTTGGTCGGGCCCCCTCTAGGACCCCACCGGCCTCCTCCCTGTGTCTGAGCCCCACTGTGGACAGGAGGGCGCCCAGGGCAGGGGCCTCCCCACCTCTGGGTCTCCAGTGGGGAACCCCATGGGTTTCACCTGTGTGGCTGGAAATCATGGGCAGGCTCATGGCAGAACGTGACCTCCAAGGTCTTGTAGCCAAACCCTCTCTGACCTTGGTGCCCATTGACGCCTCCCACGGAGGAGAAACCCAAAGAGAGGCCGTCTGGGCCTCGACCCCTGCTCCCCAGCTCCTCTGTGCCTGCCCGCTCCGCGCTCACCTCCCGGGTCCAGCCTTTCTCTTCTCGCCTGAACAGCTGAAGCCGCTCCTGTCTGGCGCCAGTAGGCGGAGGGCTGGGCGTGGGTGATGTCTGGCAGGGCCTGGCTCCTCCACGGTCCTCTCCAAGGGCCAGCGAGAGGTGTTAGTGTCAGAAAAATATTGCAGTCATGCTCACCCCGCGGCCTCGGGCCCGCCACCGCGCTCCGAGCATCATCCACCGGCTGCAAACCGGCCGCGGAGATAACGAGTTACACACGCGGCGCCTGCAGCCCGGCCGCTCGCTGAGTGTAGGGTCCCAGCTCCCCGTTCCCGCGTCCCTGCCCCGTAAAATTAAATGATTCTCCTCGGGGAACCCCCACTTCTACCTTCTCAGCCATCAGACCTCCTCGGCTCATCCGGCGTAGCTGAGGGCTGGTGGGCAGCCGCCCAAGGGTGGGAGTGGATTTCCAGGGAGGCCGCAGCTGTCTTGGTGCCGCCCGCCCCCCCCCACAGGTTGCAGAGCCAGGCACCCAGGCCGGAGCAGAGGTGTTAAGTCGTGCGGGGACTTGGTGCGCTCAGCTCCGTGCGCGCTGACTCCGGCTGTGCTCACTGGGGTCGGTGGGCAGGTGCGATCCTGGGTGTCTCTGGCCCCGTTCTTTCCACAAGAGGGAGGAACGGCCAGGGAAGGTGCCAAGAGCCTGGAGAGTGAACTTTGCCCAGCCTAGGATCTGTGCAGGGTGTCTTCCGTTGCCCCTGCACGTCCACCCCCTGCCCCTCAGCTATCTGCCTTGTGGGGAGCCACCGCAGCATGGAAGACGGGAGATTGGTGTGTTTATTTCCCAGATCCTGCCGTATGGGGTCATCTTAGACTGCTGTGTCCTTCCGCCTGAGTTCACAGCTCCTTGTCACCAGGCTCTCCACGTGGCTTTCTGCTTCCAGGCTCCAGTAAGTGCTGCCCTGGTGGGCTCTGAGGGCCCAGGACATAAGCCTGAGGACACCACTCTGGCCCTTGTGGGCGTCTCACACCCTTGGCTACACCTTTGCACATATTCCCTTTTTTAAATCCTGTGACATTCTCTGATTTGAGTGGGCTGTCTGCATCACTGGGGTTCTGACACCCTCATCCTCAGTGTTCCCATCTGCAAAATGGGAATAATGTTACTCAGCTCTTGGGACCTTGGAGGAATCAGGTGATATAACCTGAATAAAGCATTTCAGACCTAGTACACTCTCAGTACACAGATACTTCACGTCCCTGCCCTTTGCAGAGTCCCCTGAAGACCTTGGGGAAATGGAGAAGGACGGGGGAGACAGGTCAGGAGCAGCGGCTGTCACCCAGGGTCTCCCAGGAAGCACCCATGCCACTTCTCAGAGACCCCTGGCCCCAAACAGTGTTTTAGCTTTGGTTCCTCCCTTTTCTTAAAGACAGCAGCGTTTGGGTTAGTGGACTTCCTTGTGAAGCCTAGATACTCAAGGAAACTGAGCAATTTCTTTTAGTCCTGTTCTCCAAATAGTAGAATCTGTAAGGAATATTCTGGGTCCCCAGGGCACCTGGTTCTGTGGCAAGTCCGTCTCTGTCCACTCCCCACCTCCGTCAAAGTCACTAGGTCCCTGAGGTTGCCTACCGGAAGAGTTAGGGCTGTATTTCATTGTCACTAGGTGGAAACTGGCTTTGCTTCAGATCACACGGCCTTACTCGCCCTGGGCACCTGGGGGCACATGTAACATCTTTAACATCCATAGTAGTCTGCCTCATCCATTACAGGGATGGCCATGCAGGGCGTCAAGAAGCACTGGCCCTGGAGTCCCATGGACTGGGCTCCATGTCAAGCTCTGACACTTGCAGCCTGTGTAATCCTGATCGGGGGCTTCCCATGTATTTCAGGAGTAAAGAATTTGCTTGCCAAGGCGGGAGATGCAGGAGATGTGGGTTCGATCCCTAGGACAGGAAGATCCCCTGGAGGAAGGCGTGGCAACTCACTGCACTATTCTTGCCTGGAGAATTCCATAGACAGAGGAGCCTGGTGGGCTGTAGTCCATGGGGTCACAAAGAGTTGGACACGACTGAGCCTGCAGCATGCAACCCTGTTTGAGTTCTTAGCTCCCTGTCCTCTGTAAAATGGAATAATAATGGCTCAAGACTCAGGGTTCTTGCCAAGCGACATGAGTTATTCCACGTTTAGTCCTTGCAGTGCCTGGTGTTTGCTGAGTGCTCCTAACCATTAGCTCTTAGGTTGAATGTTGTCACAGCCTTTCTGTCTGCCTGGGTCCACCCTGGGGCCCACCCACGGCGCAGAAGTACCAGGATAAAGGAGGGCTGAGAGAGTTGAGTTTACGACATAAGGAACTGGGACTTAAGTCATCCAAAGAGGACAGGGTTTTGTAGTGCTGCTGATGCAAACAGAAGTGAAAGATCTTGGGTCCTGCCTTCAAAGGGTTCGAAGTCCCCAGAAGAATTCGCCCGCCAAGATGGGAGATGCACTGACATGCTGACAGACCCTGCCTTACAGTGTGATTCATTCTCTAATGGAAGTGCAGTTAGAGGGGAGAATTTCACAGTCAACCTGGGGGAGAAAGGAAGTTCTCCTGTAACACAGGAGTGTGGAGGCATGGACATGAGCAGTTTTGGAAAGGCAGTGGGGTTCACGGTTCATAGGGCCTGGTGAGATCAGGGAGGCCTGAGGGGATGGAGAGCACCGGGAAGACGGGGCAGCTCTTACCTGGGATGTGTGAAGTCAGGATTAAGAAAGGGCCTCGCTTATTGGTAGAGCCAATCAGAGTGTAGTGTAAGCCACAAGAGCAATTCTAAATTTTCTAGTAGCCACACAAAAAGATAAAGAGATACATCTGAAAAAAATTTAAATACAGGAACATATTTAATTTAATCTAATATATTCAAAATAGTTGGTTGGGCTTCCCAGGTGGTGTTAGTGGTAAAGAGCCCGCCTGCCAATGCAGGACATGTAAGAGACATGGGTTCAATCCCTGGGTTGGGAAGATTCCCCCGGAGGAGGACGTGGCAACCCACTCCAGTATTCTTGCCTGGAGAATCCCATGGACAGAGGAGCCTGGTGGGTTAGGTCTGTAGGACTGCAAGAGTCAGACATGACTGAAGCAACTTAGCACACAGCACACTTTCAAAATATTATCAATTTGATTTGTAATCACTGAAAAAGTGATGGAGATATTTATATATTCTTACTCAGGCTGAGCCTTCAAAATCCAGTGTGCATTTTTGCATTCTGAGCCTGTCTTATCTTTGGCCACATTTCAAGTGGGTCAGAAAAGATGTGACATCAGAAGAGAAAGAGTCAGAAGTGGGGATTGAGAGATAGCAACAGTGATTGCAGAGAGGGGTAGGGGAGCAGGTATCCTTTAGCAATGAGGAAAAGTGCACAGCCGTGTGATGTGGGAGCTGGGGCTTTTAGGAAGAAGAGCAAGAAGGTTCTGGAAGTTACAATGAGGAGCAAAGAAAAACACCCCCTGCACCTTTAGGTTGGTTGCATGAGCATAGGAAAAAGTAATCTACACTTAAGGGAAGCAGGTTTCAGTTAAAACAAGGGAAAAAAAAAAAAAAGAAATCTTCCAAGCAGAGGTTTGGGAGAATCAGGAATTTTTCAGATGACTGGCTGGGAGGTCCGGGACCACAGTGGGAAGTTTTCAGCAGACGGGGAGGGAGATGTTAAGGAGGATAAACAGGGCTGCCTGGGGATTACTGTGGGTGATGGGGAGCCCTGGGCTTCATGGAGCTGATAGAAGCCAGGACAGAGGCTGGGATGCTGGTCTCGGGGCAGAGCTGCTGGCAAAGCTGAATGTTGGTGATGGGGGTCTTGGCAGGAGTGCACAGAGTCCTAGAACTCCAACACCCCCTCCCTGGTGTGTGGGCCAGGGGAGGGAGGGGTATTGTCCTGGAGCACTAGGAGCCCTGGAGATCATTTTGGCTTTTGTGGAGGCAGGGAGATCGGGGAAGGCCAGGGCAGGTGATGGGAGGATGGCAGGGGTCCAGTAGAAGTGATGATACAGCGTGATATATACAGACTATCTCAGTGCAATGGCTCCCCTTGATGGAGCTCCTGGCACAGGCAGGCACTGTGCCTGGGGCTTCAATACATTGTCTCCATTAAACCTCAGGATGTATTATTAGTCCCAGTTTGTCAATGAAAAGATGAAGTCTTAGATGAATTTAATTGCCCAAAGTCAGCCAGCTAGTCAGAGGCAGAGTCTGGATTCCAGTCCACAGCTGCTTGATCCTTAAAATCCTGCCCCTCAGCACAGCTCACCTGGTTCACTGCGGTTCTGGGACTCAGAATCCCTGAGCATTCAAGAACCAGGCTGCTTGTGGTGAAGGGCTCTGAGCGGATTCTTGGGAGTTTCTGAGGTGGAACTGTCCTGGGTTATGACATAGCTAGGGCAGGGCTGTGGGAATAAATGGCTGTGATGCAGGAGACAGATGGAATAAATTATTCTAAAAGGTGCCGCTGGCAGGAAATAGATATAAACCCAAATAAGTTTGGACAAGAGCATAAGGACGGGATCTTAATTGGCTTTGGCTGGAAGCCTGGGGCAGTAACCCCTATGGACATGAGGTCAGAAAAATGCTCCTCCTTCACTCCACCATCTCCTGGGGCTTCTGGAGTCCAACCTGCCCATGCAGAGTTTAGCAGGAGGATTGGGAAGACATAAATACAGCCATGAAGAGGGGGCCCAAAGAGGTAGGGTTGGCAGGGACCCTGCCCGCAGACACATATGCTGCCTAACCTAAGATCCGGCCGCAGGGCTGGTGGGGACCTGTGATGGTCCCAGGCTTCTGCATGGCGTCCTGAAGCACACCTGCTCCCTGATGCCTTCCCACTTCCAGTTATCTGGCTTGAAGTTGAGTTCAAGTCAGGATAACCAAGATGATCACAGCGGGCAGAAGAAGTCCTGTTTTTAGGAAATCTTGTTAAAAGAGTCTGCACACAGAGGGAAATAAGTCAGAAAGACAAATATCATATATTAACCCATATATATGAAATCTGGAAAAATGGTAAAGTTGAATTTATTTGCAGGGCAGGAACAGAGACACAGACATAGAGAATGGACTTGTGGCCACAAGAGGGGAAGGAGAGAGTGGGAGAAATTGAGAAAGAATCATTGACTTTAATATATACACTTGGGATTCTCCAGGCAAGAGTACTGGAGTGGGTTGCCATGCCCTTCTTCAGGGGATCCTCCTGACCCAGGGATCAAACCTAGGTCTCCCATACTGCAGGCAAAGCTTTTACTGTCTGAGCCACCAGGGAAGCCCCTAATACATATGCTGCTGCTGCTGCTAAGTCACTTCAGTTGTGTCCGACTGTGTGACCCCATAGATGGCCTCCTACCAGGCTCCCCCGTCTCTGGGATTCTCCAGGCAAGAACACTCGAGTGGATTGCCATTTCCTTCTCCAATGCATGAAAGTGAAAAGTGAAAGAAAGTCGCTCAGTCATGTGCGACTCTTAGCGACCTCATGGACTGCAGCCTACCAGGCTCCTCCATCCATGGGATTTTCCAGGCAAGAGTACTGGAGTGGGGTGCCATTGCCTTCTCCGAATACATATGCTACCATGTGTAAAACAGAGAGCTAGTGGGAACCTGCTGTATAGCACAGGGGGCTCAGCTCGGTGCTCTGTGATGTCCCGGAGCAATGGGGTGGGGGTGGGTGGGAGGGAGGCTCAAGAGGGAGGGGAAATGTGTATATGTACATGTAACCAATCCACTTCGTTGTACAGCAGCAACAAACCCAACGTTGTTAAGCAATTGTATTCCAATTAAAAATAAAAGAGAGAGAGAGAGAGGCAGCTGCAGGGAAGGGGCTGGCTCTAATCTCGGAGACGCAACAGTGAGTGGTGGCATGAAGCAAGATCTTAATTTCTCTGCCTGGGAATTGAACCTGGGTAGCCTGGATGAAAACCAGGGATTCTAGCCGTCAGATTAGCAAGGACTGGAGGCTAGAAGCTGCTTTTCCCTGGAACTTTGCCACCAGTGAAAAAAGCATTTATTGTGGAGGCAGAAACTGTAACCTGCCTGCCTGCTAAGTCGCTCAGTCATGTCAGACTCTTTGGTTCCCCATGGACTGTGGCCCACCAGGCTCCTTGGTCCATGGGATTCTCCAGGCAAGAATACTGGAGTGGGTTGCCAGCCTCCTCCGGGGGATCTTCCCGACCCAGGGATCGAACCCACCTCTCTTACATCGCCTGCATTGGCAGGCGGGTTCTTTACCACTGGCGCCACCTGAGAAGCTCTAGAAAGTGTAAATGCAGGTACGAAGTTTATTATTAGAGACAAAGCATGACAGCAAGTGGGAGAGAACACACGGAAATGGCTTGCTTAGTTCAGAGGCAGAAGCAAGGCAGAGATGCACACGCAGAGAGAAAGGCTGTGGGCGCCCCCCTGGCGAGAAGGAGCCCAGTAAAGAGGCAGCTAAGTCATTTATACAGGGCAGTTCTTCCGGGGCTTTGTCTTCTTTCAGGCTGATTATCTGGCTTCTTTTTCCACACCTGACCTACCCTGGGACACGCCCTGGGTGCACACATACCCCTCAGGCAAGATGCATCTCGAAGTGAAGGCTTCTGAGAGGAGCAAGACTCATTATGGCCTGGTGTTATCCCTTGACTTTTGACCCACAAGGAGCCTTTCTGCACATGTATAATGTCTCCCTTCTCCCAAAAGAGGAGGGAGCAAAACTCCTTTAATCCTTTGCTCAATCAGGGTTTTGCCCCTCTTTGTCCCTGCCGTGACTATTACCTTGACTTTTGCCATGACTGTCACCTTAAGGTGTTCACAAGACACAAAGCCTGGCTATTTACCCTGTTTCTGTTGTTACTTCCATTTCGGAGGGCAAACAGGAGGCTGATTGTAAATGCCTTAACTGGAGCCCACCTATCTCAAGAAATGCTGGCAGCTGTAAGTATCCAGCCTGAAGATCACTTCTTCCTTCCCCATGAAATGCAAACAGGAAGCCTGTTGTAAATGTCTAACCTGGAGCCCATCTGTTTCCTACATCAGCTCTGGTCTCCTCTCCCGGTACTCAGTGCAGGTTAGTTTCTATCGTCCATGGTCACCTTGGGGAGCACAGGGAATCCAACTAGTCCAGTAGGGAGTTGGAAGATAGTGCCAGGGTCAGGGGGCAGAGGGCAGCAGTCAGGTCGTGAGGTGCAGACTGAAGAGGATACTGAGCGTAAGGGGAGACCGGGCAAGCTCCCCGTCTGCAGCTTGCAGGAACCCTTTGGTTTCCGCTTGCCCTGCTCTCCCTGTGTGTTGATTCATCCAGCACTATTCACTTTTTTTATTTTTCAAACTTTTTATTTTGCATTGGGGTATAGCAGGTGGCTCAGTGATGAAGCATCTGCCTGACAATGCAGAAGACGCAGGTTCGATTTCTGGATCTGGAAGATCCCTTGGAGGAGGGCATGGCAACCCACTCCAGTATTCTTGCCTGGAAAATTCCATGGACAGAGGAACCTGGTGGGCTACAGACCACGGGATTGCGAAGAGTCGGACACAACTGAATGATTGAGCATTAAATAGTCAGTTTTTAACAAACAATGCTGTGACAGTTTCAAGTGAACAAGGAAGAACATATCCATTCTGCCCTAAACTCCCCTCCCATCCAGGCTGCAACATCAGATTGAGCGGAGTTCCCTGGAGCACTATTCACTGTTAACAGTGTCTCTGAAAATGATCTTATAGTTTGTCTACAAGTAACAGTGAACTTGATCTTGTCCCTTTGCCAGGCAAGTTCTCTCTTGGCATCTTAGTTCTCTGGCCCTTTTCTGACCTCAGTGTACTCTGCCAGATGTACGAATTCATTCCTTCCTTCTGGAGCTGGAAGGATGTCCAAACCTGGATGAAAGATGATGTCCCAACCCTACAGGCGGCTATTAAAACGTAAATGTGACATCTTCAGTATTCTAAGCATTTCCAGGACATCCAAGGGGAGCTGCCTTTTGTGTGTAGGTTTATGGGGCTGGGGTTGGGGGTCTCTGAAGGATGCTGACAGACTAAAGGTGAAAAGGACAGTGCCATGCTTGGGGGTGGAAGAAAAACCAGCCTTCCAGGAGCCTCAGCTTATGGGGTATGTCTTTCCCTGCCCTCTGTGAATGGCGCTCCTGCTAAAGGCATTTTATTTTGTGATCAGGAATATAAAAATGGTTGTTCTGGTTAAGTTTTCAAAGCTCAAAGTTATTTCTGGATAGTTTAGACCCTAGGGGGCTTCCTTGGGTGTTTCAGATGGTAAAGAATCTGCCTGCAATGCAGGAGACCTAGGTTCAATCCCTGGTTTGGGACGATGCCCTGGAGAAGGGAATGGCTACCCGTTCCAGTATTCTTACCTGGAGAATTCCATGGACAGAGGAGCCTGGCAGGCCATGGGGTCGCAGAACAGTTGGACACAACTGAGTGACTGAACAACAATTAAAAATACAGTGAAAAATAGTCAAATACAGGGTGGGTGCTGGGGTTGAGGCTTTCAATTAACACCACAGGTGCCACACCTGTGGGTGTTTAGATGGAGCAGCTTTCTAGTCACAGAAGAGCCAAAGAGGAGGGTAACACTGTGCCTCTTTGTCGAGCCAAACCCTCCCCCAGCTTTATTAATCTTCAAGCAAGTTCCCCACCAGTCACTTTCCTAAAAATCCTGCCAACAAAGTTGCTGTCAGGTATTGACCACAAGCCTAAGGAATGCCTAGGACTCCTAGAATGTATGTATGCCAATCTCCAGCTTCATACCCAGCTTGCCCAACAACAGATGGCTATTTTGGAAAATTTACAAGCATCCATGACACAACTGGCTCCTGGGAAAGAAAGCAAGAACTCTTCTCTCCCAACCTTATCTTGCAATCTATTGTTAAATCACCTGCCCCAATTCAGTAAATGAATTGTGGAACAAAAAAAATAACAATACAGTGAAAAATAAAAGAAACAGCACAATACCTGTATACAAAGATGAATTGAATTGTATGCGGAGAGGAAGCTGTTTCTTATCCCAAGGCCCCAAGATGTCAAAGTATCAAATACAGAAACTAGAATACACATTTTTTTATTTGTTTTTAATTTGTCTGTGTTGGGTCTTAGTTGTGGCACTCAGGATTACTTGCCCCTTGGCATGTGAACTGTTAGTTCCCTAACCAGGGATCTAACCCACATCCCTGAATTGGAAGGTGAAGTCTTAAGCGCCTGACCACCAGGGAAGTCCCTGAATACATGGTTGTTGCAAAAGCCTAAACAATGGCTTGGAGGGCCCAGTGTACTTGTGTTTAGTTTACTAGACTGTCTTACACAGCCAACAGATGTTGATTGAGTATCTGCTACATGCCAGGACCTGGGGGATCCAGAGATGAATCATAGATCTCATAGACCCTGCCCTCTGGGAGCTGACTCAGGACAAATCTGTATTTTCATTCACAGATTGATGAGTGCGATTCTGTTCCCATTATTAGCTATCTGATCATTGGCCATCTGCCAGTGAAGCTCTATACATGACTGTTGGTTCCAGCCCTTTCTGCTGCTACTGCTAAGTCACTTCGGTCGTGTCCGACTCTGTGCGACCCCATAGACGGAAGCCCACCAGGCTCCCCTGTCCCTGGGATTCTCTAGGCAAGAACACTGGAGTGGGTTGCCATTTCCTTTTCCAATGTGTGAAAGTGAAGTTGCTCAGTCATGTCTGACTCGTAGCGACCCCATGGACTGCAGCCTACCAGGCTCCTCCATCCATGGGATTTTCTAGGCAAGAGTACTGGAGTGGCTCACCATTGCCTTTTCCGGGTTCCAGCCCTTACCAGGGACAAAGGTTCAGTGTGTCTGAGGACCGTCATCTTTGCTTAGACCCACTGAACTTCCTTCAGTGGCCCAGCCTCTACTGCTTCCTGTGCAGATATCAGAGCAGGGGTGCTTCTGAGCCTGGAGGCCTCAGAGATGGTTCCAGTTCAATTCCATACAGGTGATATGACCTGTGTCCTTAGGCTTCCTGTCTTCAAAACCAGATCCCCAAGCACCCTAGATGTCTATCGACAGAGGGATGCATAAAGAAGCTGTGGAACATGTACATAATGAAATATTCAGTTCAGTTCAGTTCAGTCGCTCAGTCATGTCCGACTCTTTGCGACCCCGTGAATCACAGCACGCCAGGCCTCCCTGTCCATCACCGACTCCCAGAGTTCACTCAAACTCATGTCCATCAAGTCGGTGATGCCATCTAGCCATCTCATCCTCTGTCGTCCCCTTCTCCTCCTGCCCCCAATCCTTCCCAGCATCAGAGTCTTTTCCAGTGAGTCAACTCGTCGCATGAGGTGGCCAAAGTATTGGAGCATTACTCAGCCATAAAAAGTAACATGTCTGAGTCAATTCTAGTGAGAGGGATGAACCTGGAGCTTGTCATACAGAGTGAAGTCAGAAAGAGAAAAACAAGCATCGTATATTAATGCATATGTGTGGAATTCAGAAAAAAACGGTACTGATGAACCTATTTGCAGGGGAGGAATGGAAGCTCAGAGGTAGAGAACAGACTTGTGGACACAGTGGGGAAGGAGAGGGTGGGGTGAACGGAGAGAGTGGTATTAAGATAAATGCATTACCACATGTAAAGCAGATGGCTAGTGAAAGTGAATTGTGTCCGACTCTGCAGCCTACCAGGCTGCTCTGTCCATGGGATTTTCCCGGCAAGGGTACTGGAGTGGGGTGCCATTTCCTTCTCCAAGATAGCTAGTGGGAAGTTGCTGTATAACACAGGGAGCTCAGCTCAGTGCTCTGTGATGACCTGGGTTGGGGGGGGTGGGAGGGAGTTTCAAGAGGGAGGGGACACATGTAACCGGAGAGCTGAAACTAATACAACATTGTAAAGAAGTTGTCCTCCAATTAAAATGAAAACAGAACAACCCCCTCCCCACCCCCACCAGATATTTAAATGGCCCTTCCAACTCAATTGGTGGTAGGAGTTGGGGGAGTGAGACGGGTAAGGGTAGGATATTAAAGGTATCCATTCCTGCCCCGAGGACTCACCGATTCTTTAAACCAAGGCAGACCAGGGCATGGGCTGGATGTGCTCTAGCAGCCAGGAAAGAATAATGGTTTAAATGTGGAAATAGCTGAGCCCTGGCCTCCACGTTGCAAATACATCGTCAGATGATTTATTTCCTCTGATGAGGTTCCAGGAGAAGAACTGGGAATCTTTTTCAGAGGGATTCCAGGGTCACTCCATTGGAGGAGCGTCCCTGGCCCCAATTTAGACCAAACCCTGAGCCCACTGTTGTTATATATATATATATATATATATAATTTTATTTGTTTATTTTTGGCTGTGCTGAGCCTTCTTTGCTTCGAGGACATGTCTCTGGTTGCTGAGAGTGGGGGCTTCTCATTGCAGTGGCTTCTCTCATTGCAGAGCATGGATTCCAGGTGCTTGGGCTTCATTTGTTGCAGCTCCCAGGCTCTACAGCACAGGCTCAGCAGCTGTGGTGCACAGGCTTAGTTGCTCTGTGGCTTGTGGGATGTTCCCGGATTGTGGATTGAACCCATGTCTCCTGCATTGGCTGGTGGATTCTTTACCACTGAGCCACCAGGGAACCCCAACCCTCAGCTTCACTTCCTTTGTTGTGAGTCTCTCTGCATTGACACAGTCTTCCTTCCAATCCACGTACTGCCCACGTTGGATAAGAGTACAGGCATCTCCCCTGAGCCCCAGGACCTCATTCTTTTCCCAGCCCCTCCTCTCCTTGTGGGTTGCGGTGACCAGCCAGCTCACCTTGACTGCCCTCTGTCCCCTCCCACCTGGCTTTCTCTCTCCGTCCCTCAGCTCCAGTTGCAAAATTATATGCATATCAGCCAGAGTCCCTTCCCACTGCTGAAAAATAAGCACACAATCCCCTGATTGTTCTCAAAAATTTTCATGCAGAGTAACTTGAGACACAGATAGGGCCGGAGAAAAATAATAAATATTGCAAGGAAGTTACAAAATATCTCTAGGAGTACTTGGAGAAACTGTCCCGGGTCATCATAACATCTAAATTGAACTAGCTCCACCATCCCTCCCTCTCCCTTTCTTAGAAATGGGATCCCATCTGATCACATGGAATACTGTAGTTTCCTGTGTCTCTCCCTCGCAGGGCTGTCTGCCTTGAAGACTCAGGTGTGTGGTCCAGTGGTGCTGGGTGCTCACCGGGACCCCACTGGTGGTGTGGGACCCTCCCAGACTCAGGTCAGATGAAACTGCTCTGCCATGTCCTTGCCTCACACCCTCCTCTTCCCTTTATTGAGGGAAAGTAAACAGAGGTCCTCGTGAAAGCCAGAAAGCCGCGGCAGCTTCAGAGACAGAGGTCATTTGGGGCCCTCTATTACAGTGAGCAATGCGGGTGATGAGTAACCAAGTGAGCATGATGAAATCAGCCTTGGGTGGGTTTAACAAGATCCTTGGGTGAAATGAGTGCCAAGGCCCCTCCCAGCCATAAAAAATGTATCTCCACCTGCTGCATAGGCGCTGTGGGACCACAGAGAACACAAAAGAAAAAGGCTTTTTGTTGTTGTGTGTGCTTGTGCTCAGTCACTTCAGTCGGGTCCGACTCTGCGATCTGTGGACTGTAGCCGCCAGGCTTCTCTGTCCATGGGATTCTCCAGGCAAGAATACTGGAGTGGGTTGCTGTGCCCTCCTCCAGGGGATCTTCCTGACGCAGGGATCGAACCTGTATCTCCTGTGTTGCAGGCAGATTCTTTATCCACTGAGCCACCTGTTTGTTGTTGCTGAAACTCAAGTAGGTGTCAATTGAATCATTTCACTCTGTGTTTTTTTTAATGTTATTTAGACTCAGGTTCTTTGGAAAGAAGTTAATACCCACTTTTTTCCTATTTTTTAATTTAAATATATATATTTAAAAAATTTACAATGTTAATGTTGGTTTCTGCCATACAATAATGCAAATAATACCCACTTTTGGTCAAATGCAATTTGTGAGTATTTTTTCAAATGGGAGGCAAATAAATTCAAAATAACTCCCCAAATGCTTTACAATTATAGTTAAGAAAGTGAAAAATCAGGAACTTCCCTAGAGGTCCAGTGGTTAAGACTTTGCCTTCCAATGCAAGGTGTTCAATCCCTGATTGGGGGAACTAAGATCCCACATGCCCCATGGCCAAAAAACCAAAACATAAAACAGAAACAATATTGTTAACAAATTCAATCAAGACTTAAAAAAATGGTCCACATCAAATAAAATCTTATAAGAAAAAAAAAAAGAAACTGAAAAATCAGTTTTGCAAAGAAAAGCTAAATTTAGGCAAGGGCTGCCTCAGAATGCTTTCTCAGGCTCTCCCAGCCAGTATGAAACAGAGGCAGGCTTTGAATTAGCCTGCTCAGAGACCCACACCCATGCTTGTACCCCTGAGAGTGTTAGGAACCCTCACCTGCCTAATACAATACATCCTCCAGGAAACAAAGGCCCTGTGGTTCTGGGGCTCCTACTGACATCGAGGGACCATCTCCAGACTCTTCCTCAGCTCAACTGTTTGGGGCTGAAAAATACATTTTTCTTTTCTGTTCTTTAACCTTTGCTCCTAAGCACCTCCCCACACTCAGCAGACAGTATTTTAGCAAAAGCTCTTTAGGGTGTCCTCTTATTCCCATGATTAAAAGGAATGCTTCACAATTTTAACCTCAGGGAATAATAAATAGTTTTAGGCAACCCCTTTTTGTGTGTGTCCTGTTAAAGAGAAATCAAAGTTTTTAAATGAAGCTCTGATAATAGTGAGACTTCATTGATTTTCCAAAAATATGTCTTCATGTTGTTTTGATAATGACAGATGCCTTACTCCAGAACTGGGTACCTGTTGCCATAGATAATGTGATTTCATCATTGAATTGGAATCAGGACATCCAGGAGTACAGCTCAGGCTTCTGGATGTCTGAGAAGAGCCATGCCTGATGATGCTACTCAGCCAGGATTAAGTGTCAATTCAGTTCCAATGAATTTCTCCCACAATTCACCTCTATAAGCACTAAGTAGCAATTCCAAATCATGGGTGAATAAGGAAAGCCAATATTTTATTTTTTGGGACCAAAATTTTGCTCAAAAAAATATGTTTTGCAGCCAACAAAAATGTGTCAACTATTTGCATACGTAACTTTAAGAACCAGTCTTTGCACCAAAAATAAATGGATTACACATGTGTTTGTTCTTGCAAAGAAACTCATTGCAATGGTTCTGCTGTGTGCTGGTTGATGGGTAGGGAGATGAGTGAGTCTCAGGAGATCTTTGGAAGACAGAGATGGAAATCAACAATTGTGAATAATGAGATTAGTACCAAAGATAAGGGCAAGGTTCTGACATGGTTATTTCAGTGGCACTTAATCTTCAACATTCTACCTTCTGGATTATTATCTTGAACATCCAAGAAAGTTTTGTTTTGCTTCTCAATAAGAGAAATCTTCTGTGAAGGACATCATCATTTTTTCCCCCACAACTTTCACTGAACTGTGATTTAATTACTTTTACTAACATCAGTGATTCTCAGAATGTGACTATATGCAAAACAGCAGTATTCAAAGTGATCTATGGGTGTGAATTTGCTGTTTTAATGATTAGATATTTATTTTAATGGAATAAATACCATTTACTTTTTCCATTAGTAATAGTGTAACAGGAAGACACTAATTTTTCCACTTAAGAAGATGATAGAAAATTCCCTTCTTACATAAATTTCAGTTTAAAGAAAGTGGAGTGAGGGCTTCCCTGGTGGTCCAATGGTTAAGAATCCATCTTGCGATGCAAAGGTCACTGGTTCAACCCCTGATCAGAAAGATCCCACATGCCCCAGAGCAGCTAAGCCCGCGAGTCACAACTACTGAAGTCAGTGCATTTAGAGCCTGTGTTCCAAAAAAAGAAAAGCCACTGCAGTGAGAATCCCGCACACCACAACAGAGTAGCCCCCATCTGCTGCAACTAGAGAAAGCCCTCATGCAGCAACAGAGACTCACAACAGCCAATAAATAAATTTTTAAAAATGGGGCTTCCCTGGTGGCTCAGATGGTAAAGAATCTGCCTGTACTGCGGGAGACCCAAGTTTGATCCCTGGGTTGGGAAGATCCCCTGAAGAAGGGAATGGCAACCCACTCCAGTATTTTTGCCTGGGAAACCCCATGGACAGAGGAGCCTGGCAGGCTACAGTGCATGGGGTCTCAAAGAGTCAGACACGACTGAGTGACTAACACACACAGACAATAGAGAAAGAAAATAATAGCCCAGGAATACTCAGCTCTAGCAAAGTTGTGCAGGCTTCATGTGGATGCGGTGTGTAGAGGCTGAGAAAGCATCCACTGACTACTTCCAGCCATTCAGGAAGAATGACTCCCCACTGAGATAAACAACATCTCCCAGCCTGGCATGCAGAACCCATTCTGCAAGTCACTTGGTACTTATGTTTGAGTTGCGCTTTGCTCTTTTGAAGCCACGGTCTTCTCTAAGGCTCTTGAGCCTCCTTCTCTTGGCTTCTTGATCTCCTGAGATGACACCCTCCTTTCTGGAGACCATCGAGAGGTGAAAAACCTTCCCCTTGATTCTCCTAGGCCTTGAAAGAGCTTTTGTTTTGTTTTGGTGGTGTCCTCGTCTCTCTTGATCTGGTTTTGTGTGTGACCAAACAACTATGTTTAATAACTAACAGCTTTGTCTGGTACGTTCCTCAGAACTGTTCTCATGTGGAGGAAGAAAGTTTTCTTCTTAAAGTCGTATGCTCAGTCACTCAGTCATGTCTGACTCTTTGTGACCCCATGGATCACAGCCTACAAGGCTCCACTGTCCATGGGATTCTCCAGGCAGTGGGTTGCCGTTTCCTGCTCCAGGGGATCTTCTAACCCAGGGATTGAACCCTCTTCTCCTGTGTCACCTGCCTTGGTGGGTAGATTCTTTGCCACTGAGCCGCCTGGGAAGCCCCCATTCCTGTCTGCTATAAACCTACATCTTAAAGTCATAGTTTTCAAATTTATAATAGCTACAAATAAGACAATCAGGCTAGAGAGAAAGAGTAAATTTCAGCCCGTCTACAAAGGCCTGGGCTTCAAGCCTTGCTGAGTTACTGCCTCCTCCAGGCAGACCCTGGGATGAGCTGCTGCCACAGAAAGAATCATTGCCTCTGCAGCACCACACTTGGCTTGTGCCTTATCACCCCACTATACTGCCTTATTCCACCTCTGTAATAGTTATCTGTTCATACATCTTCTTCCCCTCAGATGTGAGCATCTGAAAGGCAGTGATTGTATGTTTATCTCTCATTCAGCACATGTTTTCTGAATGCCTACTATACGCCAGCACTGGTTTAGGAGCTGAAAAGTTGGACATAAATGATGCTGACAAAATCTTTCCCTCAAGCAGCTTCCTGTCTTTGTGTTTCCCACTGCCTATCAAAGTGTGTTAGTTATCTGCTGCTGTGGAACAAATTACCCCAAACCTTAGCAGCCTAAAGCAACAAAAATTTCTTGTCTCACCCTGTTTCTGAGAAAGCCATGGGGGTGAAAGGACATCTAAGATATTTTTTTTCAGATCCAAAATGTTGCTCAGAAGTATGTGTATATACATATTTATAATCCCATATATTTAATTTATATATGTATGATCCTATCTGGCAGAAATCTGAGAGCAACTTAGCTGGGTTCTCCTGGCTCTGGGTCTCTCATGAGACTGCTGTCGAGATCTCAGCCAGAGTGTAGTCATCTGATGTCTTGATTTGGCTGGAGAACCTACTTCCAGACTCACTCACGTGGCTGTTGGCTGAAGGCCTCAGTTCCTTAACATGTAGCCTTTCCATAGTGTATTCATGACGTAGAGGCTGGCTTCCCCCCAAATGAATATTCCAAGAGAGATAAAGAGCAAGCAAGGAGGGAACAGCAGTGTCTTTTGTCTCATCTCAGAAGTGACACGCTATCACCTGTGCCATATTCTATTGGTCACACAAACCAATCCCTGTGGAGTGCAGAAAGAGACTATGCAAAGGGGTGGGATCCTCTGGAGCCATCCTGAAAGATGGCTGCCACAGTAGGACAGTGGATTCTTAATAAAAGTCTGTTAGAGTTTTTACTGTTAATGGGCTTTCTGGAGGCAAGAATACTGGAGTGGTTTGCCATTCCCTCCTCCTATGAACCACGTTTTGTCAGATGCAAAGAGCTGACTCATTGGAAAAAACCCTGATGCTGGGAAAGATTGAGGGCAGGAAGAAAAGGGAGCAATGGAGGATGACATGGTTGGATGGCATTACTGACTCAGTGGACATGAATTTGAGCAAACTAGCTCAGTTGGTAAAGAATCCACCTGCAATGCAGGAGACACTGGTTTGATTCCTGGGTCAGGAAGATCTGCTGGAGAAGGGATAGGCTACCCATTCCAGTATTCTTGGGCTTCCCTTGTGGCTCAGCTGGTGAAGAATCTGCCTGCAATGTGGGAGACCTGGGTTCCATCCCTGGGTTGGGAAGATCCCCTGGAGAAAGGAAAGGCTACACACTCCAGTATTCTGGCCTGGAGAATTCCATGGACTGTATACTCCATGGGGTCGCAAAAAGTCAAACACAACTGAGCAATGTTCACTTTTCTTTTTCTGGGAGATAGTGAAGGACAGGGAAGCCTGACATGCTGCAGTCCATGGCATCGCAGAGTTGGACACAACTTAGTGACCGAACAACAACAGAGCTTTTATCTCAACAATCCATAAGTTAAAACCCTTACATTTTTTAGTAGACTAACTTTTAGAGCAGTTTTAGGTTTGCAGTAAAATTAAGTGGAAACTACAGAGAGTTCCCGCATGCCCCCTGCCCCACACATGCACAGCCCCCATTACAGTCAACATCCCCCACTAGGGAGGTACACCTGTCAGAACTGATGAACCTACATTGACATTATCATCCAAAGTCCATGGTTTACAGTAGGGCTCCCTCTTGCCGCTCTGCATTCTGTGGGTTTAGACAAATGTGCAATGATATGCATCCATCATTATAGTATTGTACAGAGTGGTTTTACCGCCCTGGAAGTCCTCTGTGCTCTACCTATTCATCCCTCCCCACTCCCAACCTTTGGAGCGGCAAACCGCTCTAGTATTCTTGCCTGGAGAATTGCATGGACAGAGGAGCCAGGCAGGCTACAGTCCATGGGGTCGCAGAGAGTCGGACACGACTGAAATGACTTTGCACACATGCACACATTTACTAATTGGCACTTAAGTTTCCTCCATATCTTTTCATGGCTTGATGGCTCATTTCTTTTACTTTTTTAAAAAGTCAAATAAAGGAACATATTACTGATTGCATGGTTTCGGAGCGTTTTCAGTCTTCCATTAAATTTAAATAATTTGAATGGCTTACTCAGTTAACATCCGGCTGCCATACTACATTAAAAAGTGAATAAATGTGTTTTGCGGCAGACTTAGTAACTCGTCTTTACCCTATATTGCCTTCTTTCTTTCCCTTACAGTCATATTCACTAGCCATCTTGCCAGAATCATTCAGTGGAGTTCTGCTTGTCTAACCATTGGTGGAAAATCTGTTTGAAACCCTCGTTCTGTTCAGAACAGATTTTGTGTAATGTACAAAGTAATAGTTTGTTAAAAGGACTGAGCTTACTCAGAGGAAGTTCTGTGTCGAGTGTGTTTGTGACCAAAGGGACCTGTCACCAGTGGCGCTTATTAGACTGAAGCCTCAGGTAGAGGAGAAGGGAGCTACTCTTTTTGTTTTTTTAATTTAAAAAAGATTTTTTTGACCTGCATCATGCGGGATCTTAATTCCCTAACCAGACATCAAACCTGTGCCCTCTGCAGTGGAAGCGTGGAGTCTTAACCACTGGACCACCAGGGAATTCTCTCCATTCTTTTTTTGATGGGAAAAAATTGGAACTGTGTCATTGCAGTTTGACCCACTCTTCCAATGAGCTAGAAACAAACATGCAACAGCAAAACAAGATGCAAGTTAGGAGTCTTCTTGGCTGTGTGGTTTTCCTCCCCTTATTCTGCCAACATTGAAAGTCAGCACAGACTTGACAATTAAGGGATGATGTTCTAATTAGTGGGAGTAAAAGAAAAGGAGCTTTGCCCTCGTAACTCACTGGTTTAGGAAAATGTTTTCATCCCTCGAGGAAGGAAGAGGTCCCGATTATTTTGTTTCCCTCCTCAAGCTGAAAAATTTCAAATTGAATGGCAATTAGCACTGCTGCTGCTGCTGCTAAGTCACTTCAGTCGTGTCCGACTCTGTGTGACCCCATAGACGGAAGCCCACCAGTCTCCCCTGTCCCTGGGATTCTCCAGGCAAGAACACTGGAGTGGGTTGCCATTTCCTTCTCCAATGTGTGAAAGTGAAAAGTGAAAGTGAAATCGCTCAGTTGTGTCTGACCCCTAGCGACCCCACGGACTGCAGCCTACCAGGCTCCTCCATCCATGGGATTTTCTAGGCAAGAGTACTGGAGTGGCTTGCCATTGCCTTCTCCGGCAATTAGCACTAACCCATCGCTTTATAAATCATAAAGTAGCCTCACTAGTCAATCCATGACTCTGTATTGTTTGCACTTAATCCTTTACTTCATTAATGCTCAACTTACTCAATGGACTTCCTCAAGCTCAGGCAAGGAATAATGTAGTGTTGTGAGAATGAGATGGCTGGATGGCATCACCGACTCTGTGGACATGAGTTTGAGTGTACTCCGGGAGTTGGTGATGGACAGGGAGGCCTGGCGTGCTGTGATTCATGGGGTCACGGAGAGTCGGACACGACTGAGCGATTGAACTGAACTGAACTGAACTGTGCCTTAGTAAAAAAGTTATGTGCAAAAAAAAAATTATATCAGCATCTTTTTGAGAGAATAGATTCTTTTTATAATGAACATATAATTGTCCAATGAAACTGGAACAGTTAACAGAATATGGTTAAACTTAATTAAACCTTCAAGAGAAATAGGAAGGGGTCAAACAAAGCCAACGAATGAAGAAGCCCAAGGTGAATCTGGGATAAACATAAGGATAATGGCGTTTCAGCCTGGGTATCTTCTGGTCCCTCTCGATAGCTAGGCTACCATCCTTCTCATCATCATCTCAAGAGGAAGCAGGGCTTAGAGCAGGAGAGCTGATACTAATACTTAGGGACTTCCCTGGCAGTTCAGTGGTTAAGACTGTGCCTTCCGATGCACAGGCTGTGGGTTCGATCCCTGGTCTGGGAGCTAAGATCCCACACTCCTTGGGACCAAGAAACCAAAACATAAACAACAGAAGCAATATTGCAACAAGTTTAATAAAGGCTTTAAATTAAAAAAAAAAACAAACAGTTGTGTAATACACGATGCTATGCCTACCACGCAGGCTCCTGAGGGAAATAAACTTTTCTCTACTGAGTTGCAACTGGCCAGCCAGCTGTTCTCATGAGAAACAAACAAAAACGACAAAATGCTACAAGAAGCTTGCATATTTAGGAGCAAAACAGGTTATAGATCATACTGTGTGGGAAGAGATAGAACATTCTGGAAAAGAAGATTTAGGGTACATTAGAAAGATGTACTTTGTGCAAGACTTAGTGGAAAATCAGGTTAACTCTTAAAAATTTGCTAACATTTGAGGGTTGATGAAAATTGTAATTGAATTTGTATTTCTCGACAACTTGTTCCAAGTCGTACCCGATGTTTTATGGAAATATTATGTAAGAGTTCTACTTAGCTGTTTTAGCAACAGTATGTTCAATAAAATGGAATAAATGAGTGGGAAAATGTTCCTCGCTGAACAATACCTCTGGTGAGCTATGGCAATGCTGCTGCTGCTGCTGCTGCTAAGTCGCTTTAGTCGTGTCCGACTCTGTGTGACCCCATAGATGGCAGCCCACCAGGCTCCCCCATCCCTGGGATTCTCCAGGCAAGAACACTGGAGTGGGCTGCCATTTCCTTCTCCAATGCAGAAAAGTGAAAAGGGAAAGTGAAGTCGCTCAGTTGTGTCCGACTCTTAGCGACCCCATGGATTGCAGCCTACCAGGCTCCTCCATCCATGGGATGGCAATGTTACCTGATAGGTAATAAGGAGCCCCTGAACCCTGGTGAACCCCAAGGTGCCAAGGATCACAAACATCTCAGCATCTTTTTTTTTAATTAAAAAAATTGGATATCTTTTGGCTGTGCCTCATGACATGTGGAGAAGGAAATGGCAACCCACTCCAGTGTTCTTGCCTGGAGAATCCCAGGGATGGGGGAGCCTGGTGGGCTTCCGTCTATGGGATCACACAGAGTCGGACACGACTGAAGTGACTTAGCAGCAGCAGCAGCAGCAGCATGACATGTGGGATCCTAGTTCCCTGACCAGGGATTGAACCTGTGTCCCCTGCCTTTGTAGCATGGAGTCTTTACCACTGGACTGCTAGGGAGTCCTATCACAGCATCTCTACAAATGTTTTCTGAATACCAGTTATTTCAGCGTCTGTTGTCAACCTTTTCTGGCTCCCACATCAGCCTCCCTGTGCAATGAACAGTTCTCCAGTTGGCAATACTCTCCCTTGCAGGGGGAGGAGATTGAACATAATATGGGTACGTTATGAAAAAAAAAGCCCTCCATCATTTCTCATCTGCCATGCTGGGAGTCAGGGCAGATGGCATCTCCTCCTTTCCATTGTCAGTCAACCGAGTAGGTGGAGATGGGTGAACTTGCTGGCCTCTGTAGCAGTCATCTGAAGGAGGCTTGAAGAATTCTAGTGGAAAGATGGCCTGGAGTCAGGACCTGGCGTCCTCACCCCAGAGTCTGTCCCTTACATTTGACAACCTTTATCTATCAACTGAAGGGGTTGAACTAGACAATCCATGGGGTCCATTGTGCTCAGACACTCAGTCGTGTCCGACTCCATGGACTGTAGCCGGCCAGACTCCTCTGTCCACGGGATATTTCAGGCAAGAATACCAGAGTGGGGTGCCATTTCTTCCTCCAGGGGATCTTCCCGACCCAGGGATCAAACCCGCGTCTTTTGCATCCCTGAGTTGGCGGGCGTCTTTAGTAGTGCCTCCTGGGAAGCCCAAAGGTCCATTAGAACTCTGGTATTTTGCTGTTCCATTTTGACCAGAACCTGGTGAGCCTTGAATAGTTTCACAGGACGAAGTTCTGTACTATGTTTTCCTGTAAATCTAAACCCAAGGTTGTAAACTGGTGGTCAGCTCTGCTGTATAAATGTGTTTTATTTAGTTTACACTCCCTGGTGGTTTTCTTTTTCCTTTGTCTTTTTTTACCCCCCTAATTAGTTGTCAACACATAAAAAAGGGAGATTTCTCTAAATCATTTCTGGCTTGTCTTGAAATTTTTGGACCCGTCAACACCTGGCCCTCGTTCCGACATAGCAACCGCTTCCAGATGGGGCATGCAGTGTTGGGTTCCCCAGGCCCACCTGGACCACCTCCCTTCCCAGCCACTATTAGAAGCTGGAGTTTGCAACCTCTTTTTAAAATGCTCTCCATCTTCTCCTGATCATGTGGGACAATAGCATTTTGTAAAGGGCAGCCTATCCTAGCTTTCTCTGCTACTTGCACTGGCTCCAGGAGGGTGGGTTTGTGTGGCCATGTGAACTGTTGGGATGCCTTCTGGCTTGTTGATGAGCAGAGGTTGGGAGGAGAGAGAGAAGCTGAAAAGCTTATCACAGTTCTGAGACGCTCCCTGCCACTCCACCCTCATTACAGATGTGCAGAAAGTGTGCGTGGGGAGCGCTACCGCGTGAACATCCACACGCATCAGGGAGAGATGAGACCAAAGGAGCAAAGTGGCTTTGGGAATTTTCAAATGTCTTTTCCCCTCTTTTTCCTACCCTTATTGTTAGGTCCATGCCACAAAGGACGAGCAGGTGGCTGCTGTACCCAGCTGGGCTCCCTGTCGGCCCTGAAGCATGCAGTCCTCGGGCTTTATCTGCTGGTCTTCCTGATTCTCGTGGGCATCTTCATCTTAGCAGGTAAGAGCATCCTTTGCCACCCTGGCCTTTAAGGAAGTGAGCAGGAGGTGACAGCAGATGGAAATGGGGAGTGGGAACCTCTGCTCTTCATTCCCACGGTCAGGAGTCCAAACACCACCCTATTACTATGGAAACCACAAAGGAGGAAGCTGGCTGGTCTTTCTGACCAGGCATGATCCTGAGCAACATTGCTCATGTCATCTTGGATGAGTTGGCAGGGGCTATGTGAGGGTGGGAAATCTCCAAGTCCTGAAGCAGAGACCTAGCCACTTTTAAGAGGCTTCTGCCTTGTCCTGACTCATTGTGTTGACACTGTGCATTACACTGGGCCTCCCTGGAGCTCTGTGCTGTGGTTTGTATGGAGCAGGCTGGTTCCCCTGTCCTGGGATATGATGGAAATAGTTACAAGACACTTCAATGCTGAGGTTAATCAGGGTTGTGCTCAACCTGCTTCCTCTCTGTGATCCTGGGGGTGGGATGAATTTGTCTCAGGCCAGCCGGGCTCTTCTCCCCACTCCCCAGTTTCTGCTTATAGAACAGCCTGGTGATGGGCTGGATTTTGGACCATGTTCTCTAACCAGGAAGAAGCAGAGCTCATGGACTCAGGAAGGGATCAGGTGGAGGATCCCATGCTTTGAGCAGCCCAGCTCACACACAGGTCATCCCACTGTGATGGAGATGGTGGAACACAGGCACGGAGGCCATGGTGGTCTCTCCTGACTGCCACTCAGAGGGAGCGATGCTCAGTTACCACCTATCTCTGTGGAGATATGGAAGGCTTGACAAAGTGAGGCCACGGCATCAGCTCATTTCGGCATCGTTCATCTTACGTGAGTGCCTACTTTGTGTCAAATTCCATGCTAGGATCGGAGACACTGATAAATAAGACCCAGGGGCTCCCCTCCAGGAGGTCCCAGTCTAGGGGACAAGGCAGGAACACAGAGGCAGAGTCCTGTCTCATGGCAGAATGCAGCAGGGACTGTGATGGTGCCAGTGAAGTTGACACGCAGTGCTGTGGTGATCCAGCGGAGATGCAGACAGAGGAAGTGAGGGTGATGCCTGGAGATCCTGGTGGGGAGTGTGTGTGGGGTTAATCAAAGAAAGTCTTCTGACAACACAGAGCTGACTTGGAGTGCCGAGTGGAGCCCTTGACTTAACTCTTAATTCCTGCCCTTAACTCTGGGGCAGGAAAAGGGAGGCTGAACCCTTGCAGATGACCCTTCAGGAGGATCCCTGGTTTTGTGTCACCTTCTGACCCTTCAGGAGGATCCCTGGTCTTGTGTCACCTTCTGTCAATGAGTCTAATCACTTGGACCCTGTGCTGGGATAGTCAGTGCTGCCTTTGCCCTCAGATTTCCATGCTCGGAGCAGAGGGTATCACTAGGGGTGGTATCTGTCTCATCAACCATCAACTTTGACCTGGGGGGAGCAGCCAAGAGCAACAATGAAAGAAACTTATGATTCATCCCAGGGACCAAGAGATGATGTCCAGCCAAAGGGTGTTTTTTTTTTTTTTTTTGCACATGTTCTTGGGCTGCTCAGTGAGAGATTGGGATCTGGGTTTTGTGGGCTTGGCAGCCATGACCATAACAAATTTCCAGAATTTTTGGAAAGTGTTTCAGCGAAACACTTTCAGCGAAACAGGAAAGCTGAGCTATGGTGTTACAACTACTTGGCTGAATGAGAATTTTTAGGTAATGGCAGAGGGTCTGGAGGTGAGAGCCAGGCTGGTGGGGACTCTGGGGCAAGGTCCCTAGAAGGCCTGGGAGGCCTGGAAGTGCATCATGTCTTGGGCAGAGAAGGGTTGCTGGGGAATGAAGTTTCCCTTCTGGTGTCTGACAGGACACCAGTGCCAGGTGGGAAAGGGTGGGCATAGTTCTGTGTGGTCTCAGAGGGTAGAACTAAGTGAATGGGTGGATTTTGTAATGAGAGAAATTCCCATTCAAAACAGAGGAGGGTGTCTAACCAGATGGGCTACCCGGCTTGACACAGAGGGTTTTTTTCTTTGTTTGTTTTGTTTTTCTCCTGGCTTGGAAGTTGAATGGAATTTACGATGACCATTCTGGAAGTTTCAGAAAGGAAGGGGGCACATGGTTTCCTAATCTCATGGAAAGGTTGCCTTGTTTCCTTAGTTATTCCATGTGGAAACCTGGGGAGGATTTTGATCATCATAATTACCTTTGAACCCAAAGTTCATGAGTACCAGATTGCCTGTGGGGGAATGAAGATTTAGGGGTGGATTGGAACCAATCTGATAAAGCAGAGTGTTGGACTTTATCTCTTGGCTCTGTAGCCTGGCCACTGTCACCTTTCTAGGTTCTTGTCTGGAAAATCATGTGGGCCTCTGGATGGGTTTCCCAGGTGACTCAGTGGTAAAGAATTTGCCTGCCAAGCAGGAGATTCACATTTAATGCCTGGGTGGGGAAGATCCTCTGGAGAAGGAAATGGCAACCTCTTGCCTGGGAAATTCCATGGACAGTCCATGGGGTTGCAAAAGAGTTGGACACAACAACTAAACAACAACAGCCAATAAAGGACTACCATCCCCAGCTGCCTCTCCCTTGGAGAGGGGACTTAGGAATGTGATGGATAAGCCTGCGGTTCTTCAAAGGGGCTCTGCCTGAGCTTAGGTAGGAAGTTTCTTCCAATTGCCCTGATTGGAGACCTCCAGGGATGCTCCTTTTAAATCTCAAGGTGATGGGGAGATTTATGGTTCAGAGTAAACCAGAGCTAGCCTGGCCTTCTGGTAGATGTGCTGCTGGGGCTGCTCCCTCTTTTGGGACAGAATGTGCTCTCCAGTGCCCTGCAGAGGTCACCTGGCACAGGATGGGCCATGGACTGAATCATGTCCCTTCCAAAATGTATGTATGAAGCTCTAACCCCCAGTGTGATGGCATTTGGACGGTGGGGCTCTAGGGAGCTAATTAGGTCATGAGGATGGGGCTCTCATGATGGGATTGGTGACCATACAGGAAAAGAGGAGACAGACACAGAAGGAGAAAGACAGAGATCTCTGCTAAGTGGGGACAGGGAGGCAGGGCCCTCTGAAGCCAGTAACAGAGCCCTCACCAACAACCAAATCTGCCTGTGCTTGTTTTTTGGGTGCCCTGGGTCTTTGTTGCTGCATGAGGTCTTTCTCTAGTTGCGGCGTATGGGCTTCTCCTTGCATTGCAGAGCATGGACTTGAAGGACATGCAGGCTCAGCAGTTGCAGTTTGTGGGCTCTAGAGCATGGGCCCAGTAGTTGTGGCGTACGAGCTTACCTGCTCTGTAGCGTGGAATCTTCCCAGACCGGGTGAAACTGGCGTCCCCTGCATTGGTAGTCAAATTCTTAACCACTGGGCCACCAAGGAAGTCCTGCCTACACTTTGATCTTAGACTTCCCAGGCTCTACAACTGTGACAAATGAATGTCTGTTGTTTAAACCTCTGGCCTATGTAATTTTGTTATGGCAGCCCTAGCTAATTAAGACAAGAGGAGTTCTGTTTGAACTACTCTTAGGCTTCAAAACATCCTCACTGACACAAAGCTTATACATATGACAACCGGATGCTAAAATCATCCACTGCAGTAAGTGCCATGTCTGAATACCTGATGGATAATATCTGATTGTAGAACAAATGCTTGTTCTTACTTCAATATTACAAAATTAAAACCTCGTTTCATAAATTATTACACTTTTTTTTAAAGGTTTTTCCAATGTGGACCATTTTCAAAGTCTTCACTGAATTTGTTACAATATTATTCTGTTTCATGTTTTGATTTTTTGGCCATGAGGCATGTGGGATCTTAGCTGCCCTACCAGGAATCGAACCTGCACTCCCTGCATTGGAAGGCAAAGTCTTAATCACTGGACTGCCAGGGAAGCCCTATAAAATAGTACTGTTATAAAACTTCTCAGGGGCTTCTCTCAGTTTCTTGGTTTATCCAAGTATTCAAAATGAAAATCAAATACTGTACCTGTGTTTATGCAACAGCCCAGCATCCCCTCTCAGAAGGTTAATCCAGCCATTCCCCAAATTTTGTTCTCAATTGAGCTTTCTACCCAATCTACCTAACTATCCATCCCCCACTAGCATCCTCTTGGGGGCTTTCCTCTGATTCTCCCACACCATCACTGGTTTTATGCCCATGGGATTCCATCATTTCCCAAGGAACCAGCATCAGTCCATTTTCCCAAATTCCTCTAAGTCTTTCTATGTCTTCAACTCATTTTATTACCTGGATTGGTGGTTCCCCTATTATGTTTCCATTCTGTTCTGGGTTCATGTTTTAGATAGTACAGACTATCAGGCTTTAAGTTCATGAACAAGAGAATTGAGATTAGATGGTCATGTGGTCAGAAACTCCTCCATTTAGCACTTAGGGAAGATGTCCCCTGTGATGGAGCTCAAGAGTTAGAGGAGGTCCACCCTCATCCATGACTTGTGAGAGAGCGCTATGATGGTAAAGTGTGGTCATCAGGACCTGCGTCTTCTTCCTCTTGTCTGTCATGGCTCCACTGAGAAATCCGAATTCCCATCGTGGCAACGATACAGCAGAAAGGGGGACATCTGGGGATCTAGTCTGGTGGAAAGAGGGAGCGTTTCAGCAATGCAGACTGCTAAAGAGCTCCTGGTGAAATATGGGCTCCTCTCACGCCTTAATTTAATCCTTTCTTAACAGCAGCGGTCAGTTATTGCCATCAACAGCCTCAGGAAGTGCTTAACTTGCACACGAGTGCTTAGTGAGTGCAGGAAAACAGAGTAAGCCCTGGTGTCTTGTCTGTTCAGGCTGCCATGACCAACTACCACAGACCAGATGGTTTAAAAAACAAGCATTATGGCGGGCTGGGGATATAGGCAGGGAAGGAGAAGGTGAGAAGAATTGAGAGGGGAACACTGAAACATATGCATTACGATGTGTAAAATTATTAGATTGGTGCAAAAGTAATTTCGGTTTTGCATTGTTGAACTTTGCCACTTGATATTGGAACACATTCTTTTGTTTTGTTTTTTGTTTTTGCTATTATTATTATTTTTTAAAAATTTATTTTATTGGAGGCAAATTACCTTACATTAATATATTGGTTGGTTTTCCATACATTGACACGAATCCGCCCCGGGTGTACATGTGTTCCCTTTCTTGAACCCCCCTCCCACCTCCCTCTTCCCCATATCCTCCCTCCAGGTCATCCTCGTGCACCAGCCCCAAGCATCCTGTATCATGCATCAAACCTGGACTGGTGATTCATTTCACATATGATAATATACATGCTACAATGCCGTTCTCCCCAATCATCCCACCTTCACCCTCTCCCACAGAGTCCCAAAGACTGTTCTATATGCCTATGTCTCTTTTGCAGTCTCGTATACAGGGTTAAGGTTACCATCTTTCTAAATTCCATATATATGCGTTAGTATACTGTATTGATGCTTTCTAAGGCCCACTTGACTTCACATTCCAAGATGTCTGGCTCTAGGTCAGTGATCACATTATCGTGACTATCTTGGTCGTGAAGATCTTTTTTGTACAGTTCTTCTGTGTATTCCTGCCACCTCTTCTTAATATCTTCTGCTTCTGTTAGGTCCATACCATTTCTGTCCTTTATCGAGCCCATCTTTGCATGAAATGTTCCCTTGGAATCTCTAATTTTCTTGAAGAGGTCTCTTGTTTTTCCTATTCTGTTGTTTTCCTCTATTTCTTTGCATTGATCACTGAGGAAGGCTTTCTTATCTCTCCTTGCTATTCTTTGGAACTCTGCATTCAGATGCTTATATCTTTCCTTTTCTCCTTTGCTTTTCGCCTCTCTTCTTTTTACAGCTATTTGTAAGGCCTCCTCAGACAGCCATTTCGCTCTTGTGCATTTCTTTTCCGTGGGGATGGTCTTGGTCCCTGTCTCCTGTACAATGTCACGAACCTCCGTCCAGAGTTCATCAGGCACTCTATCAATCAGATCTAGTCCCTTAAATCTATTTCTCACTTCCACTGCATAATCATAAGGGATTTGATTGAGGTCATATCTGAATGGTCTAGTGGTTTTCCCGACTTTCTTCAATTTAAGTCTGAACTTCGCAATAAGGAGTTCATGATCTGAGCCACAGTCAGCTCCTGGTCTTGTTTTCGCTAACTGTATACAGCTCCTCCATCTTTGGTTGCAAAGAATATAATCAATCTGATTTCGGTGTTGACCATCTGGTGATGTCCATGTGTAGAGTCTTCTCTTGTGTTGTTGGAAGAGGGTGTTTGCTATGACCAGTGCATTCTCTTGACAAAACTCTATTAGCCTTTGCCCTGCTTCATTCCGTGCTCCAAGGCCAAATTTGCCAGTTACTCCAGGTGTTTCTTGACTTCCTACTTTTGCATTCCAGTCCCCTAGAATGAAAAGGACATCTTTTTTGGGTGTTCGTTCTAAAAGGTCTTGTAGGTCTTCATAGAACCGATTAACTTCGGCTTCTTCAGCATTACTGGTTGGGGCATAGGCCTGGATTACTGTAATATTGAATGGTTTGCCTTGGAAACGAACAGAAATCATCCTGTCATTTTTAAGATTGCATCCAAGTACTGCATTTCGGACTCTTTTGTTGACCATGATGGCTACTCCATTTCTTCTAAGGGATTCCTGCCCACAGTAGTAGATATAATGGTCATCCGAGTTAAATTCACCCATTCCAGTCCATTTTAATTCACTGATTCCTAGAATGTCGACGTTCACTCTTGCCATCTCCTGTTTGACCACTTCCAATTTGCCTTGATTCATGGACCTAACATTCCAGGTTCCTATGCAATATTGCTCTTTACAGCACCGGACCTTGTTTCTATCATTGGTCACATCCACAACTGGGTATTGGTTTTGCTTTTGCTCCATCCCTTTATTCCTTCTATAGTTATTTCTCCACTGAGCTCCAGTAGCATACTGGGCACCTACCGACCTGGGGAATTCCTCATTCAGTATCCTATCATTTTGCCCTTTGTTACTGTTCATGGGGTTCTCAAGGCAAGTATACTGAAGTGGTTTGCCATTCCCTTCTCCAGGGGACCACATTTGGCTGTGGTCCATGTGATTAGATCAGCTAGTTTCCTGTGATTATGACTTCAGTTTGTCTGCCCTCTGGTGCCCCCTAGCAATACCTACCGTCTTATTTGGGTTTCTCTTACCTTGGTCGTGGAAAACTGATGCTAAAGCTGAAACTCCAATACTTTGGCCACCTCATGCGACGAGTTGACTCATTGGAAAAGACTCTGATGCTGGGAAAGGTTGGGGGCGGGAGGAGAAGGGGACGACGGAGAATGAGATGGCTGGATGGCATCACCGACTCTGTGGACATGAGTTTGAGTGTACTCCGGGAGTTGGTGATGGACAGGGAGGCCTGGCGTGCTGTGATTCATGGGGTCGCGGAGAGTCGGACACGACTGAGGGACTGAACTGAACTGAACTGATACTGTATTGATGTTTTTCTTTCTGGCTTACTTCACTTTGTATAATAGGCTCCAATTTCATCCACCTTATTAGAACTGATTCAATGCATTCTTTTTAATGGCTGAGTAATACTCCATTGTGTATATGTACCAAAGCTTTCTTATCCATTCATCTGCAGATGGACATCTAGGTTGCTTCCATGTCCTGGCTATTATAAACAGTGCAGCGATGAACATTGGAGTACATGTGTCTCTTTCAATTCTGGTTTCCTCAGTGTGTATGCCCAGGAGTGCGATTGCTGGATCATATGGCAGTTCTATTTCCAGTTTTTTGAGGAATCTCCACACTGTTCTCCATAGTGGCTGTACTAGTTTGCATTCCCACCAACAGTGTAAAAGGGTTCCCTTTTCTCCACACCCTTTCCAGCATTTATTGCATGTAGACTTTTGGATAGCAGCCATTTTGACTGGTGTGAAATGGTATCTCATTGTGGTTTTGATTTGCATTTCTCTGATTATGAGTGATGTTGAGCATTTTTTCATGTGTTTGTTAGCCATCGTGTTTCTATTATTCAAAAAAGAAGAAGAAAAGAACAAATTAAACCCAAAGTAAGGAGCAAAATTTAAAAAAAAAACGTTAATTTCTCACAGTCCTGGAGGCTAGGTAGTTTGAGTTCAAGGTGCTGGCACATTCTGTCTGATGAGAGCTCACTTCTGATTAATAGATGGCTGTCTTCTTGCTGTGTCCTCATGTGGAGGAAAGAGCAAGGAATTTCTCTGGGGTCTCTTTTATAAAGGCACTAATCCCATCCAGAGGACCCCACCCTCATGACTTAATTATCTCCCCAAAGCCCCACATCCTTGATGGTAATACCTTCACTTTGGGGGTTAGGATTACAACATATGAATTTGGGAGGAACAGAAACATTTGTCTATAGCTGGCGAATAAAAGATGTAATTTTTGCTCTGGGAGGATTTAAAAACATAACACACACATGCATTAGAAGAGTATGACGTAGTAGCTCATGCTCCATGCCAAATTCTGCAAAGGAGAACCTGGTTCTGGAGAGCTGGAGGATTGGGGCAGCGTCAGCTTGAGAGAGCTGAATACCAGCTGACCCAAATGTTGTTTAAACTGAGCACTCCTTTTCTTTTTAACTTTTTATATTGGACTATAGCCAATTAACAGGGCTTCCTTGGTGGCCCAGTGTAAAGAATCTGCCTGTCAATGCAGGAGATGTGGGTTTGATCCCTGGGTTGGGAAGATCCCCTGCAGAAGGCAATGGCAACCCACTCAAGTACTCTTGCCTGGGAAATCCTGTGGACAGAGGAACCTAGCAGGCTACAGTCCCTAGTGACTAAACAACAATAATAGCCAGCTAACAATGTTGTGATAGTTTCAGGTGGACAGCAAAGGGACTCAGCCATACATACACATGTATCCTTTCTCCCTTGAACTCCCCTCCCATCCATGCTGCCACATAACATTGAGCAGAGTTCCCTTTGCTATATAGTATAGGACCTTGCTGGCTATCCATTTTAAACACAGCAATGTGTACATGTACATCCCAAACTCCCTAAATATCCCTTCCTTACATCCTTCCCACCCAACCCACTGCAACCATAAGTTCCTTCTCAAAGTCTGTGTTTCGGTTTTGTAAATAAGTTCATTTGTATCATTTCCTTTTAGATTGTGCATATAAAGGATATCATATTTCTCCTTCTTTATCTGACTTACTTCAATCGGTATGACAGTCTCTAGGTTCACCATGTTGCTGTAAATGGCAGTATTTCATTCATTTTGAAAAATGTTTTATTTATTTATTTGACTGTGCTGGGTCTTCATTGCTGCATAGACTTTTTCTCTAGTATGGAGAGTAGTGACTACTCTCTAATTGTGGTGCCCAGGCTTCTCAATGCAGTGGCTTCTCTTGTTGCAGAGCAGGAGGGGCTCTAGGGCATGAGGGCTTCAGTAGTTGTGGCTCATGGGGTCTAGAGCACAGGAATAATAGTTGTGATGCACGGGCTTAGTTGCTTTGTGGCATGTGGGATCTTCCTGGACCGGGGATCTAACCCATATCCCCTGCATTGCCAGGTGGATTCTTCACCACTGAGCCACATGGGAAGCCCTATTTCATTCTTTTTTATGGCTGAGTGATATTCCATTGTATATATGTGCCACGTCTTCTTTATAGATTCCTCTGACAATGGAAATTTAGGCAGCTTCCATGACTTGGCTATTGTAAACAGTGCTGCCATGAACATTGGGTTGCACTGCTTTTTATATCACTTTGTTTCAAGCAAATCTGTCCCTGACTTTACAATCAGTGAACAGTATGCTCAGAGTCTGTAATACCACAGATGGCTGATACCTTCATGCCTCTTGGAATTTAAAGCGCAATGCCCTCAACCTTCCCTGGGACACTGGCAGAAACAGCATGTGCAGTGCCATCCTGTGTTTACTGGGAGGCTGCCCTTGAGGACTGTGTTTGTTCTGTCATGTACTGTCCATGAAGAGGACCTGTAGAGAGAGTGTTTTCTGTCTTAGTCTCAGAAGGAGAAGGATCCTGAGGAATGAGTTTGTTTTCATCCGAAGGAGGCTGTGGATCTTAAAGTAATTAAAGTCACTTTCAGGGAGGCAGTTAATGCAAACTGAGAGCTGCTATCATCCCCTTGTAGGATGTGTGAATTTGCAGGCAATTAAAATGGGAACCTGGAGACCTTTATGGTCCACCCACAACAAGTG